>NC_134850.1:53104485-53418139 GCF_965363235.1 Mytilus galloprovincialis
TAAACAGTATCTCAACTTAATTTGTGCATTTGTAGGGTCCTAGTGTTATATGTCAATTTGGTATGGTCAAGTCGTTTGGTAAAGTTAACATACTTTTATGAGAGTTATCTCTCCTTAACCAGCCTTTGGTGTATTGATATGCGGATTGCATTCCGTATTTGTATATATGTTCTCTTGATTTATTGTTACCATACCATGTGGATGTGTTTTTGAAGAATAGAACATTATTATCATACTTTAGTTTAATTACTTATGCCAGAGTAAAGCATAAAACTAGTATTATATATAAAAAAAAAGAAGATGTGGTATGATTGCTAATGAGACAACCGTCCACAAGAGACCAAAAATGCCACAGAAATTAACAACTAAAGGTCACCGTACGACCTTCAACAATGAACAAAGCCTATACCGCATAGTCAGTTATAAAAGGCCCCGAAATGACAATGTAAAACAATTCAAACGAAAAAACTAATGGCCTTATTCATATTAAAAAAATGAACGAAAAACAAATATGTAACACATATACAAATGACAACTACTGAATTACAGGCTCCTGACTTTGGACAGGCACATACATGCATAATGTGGCGGGGTTAAACATGTTGTATAAAGTTGAAGAGCATTTAGGACCAAAAGCTCCAAAAAGTTGGCCCAAATAGAAAGGACACGATCAAATAATATGGGCTTCATCTTCTAAAATATCCTTACAATAGTTATCAAAAGTACCAAGATTATAATTTAGTACGCCAGACGCGCGTTTCGTCTACATAAGACTCATCAGTGACGCTCATATCAAAATAGTTATAAAGCCAAACAATACAAAGCTAAAGTGCATAGAGGATCCAAAATTCCAAAAAATTGTGCCAAATACGGCTAAGGTAATCTATTTCTGGGACAAGAAAATCCTTAGGTTTTCGAAAAATTCAAAGTTTTGTATCAGGAAATTTATAAAAATAATCACATAACTGATATTCATGTCAACACCGAAGTGCTGACTACTTGGCTGGTGATACCCTCGGGGACGAAACGTCCACCAGCAGTGGCATCAACCCAGTGGTGTAAATAGTTATCAAAAGTACAAGGATTATAATTCAGTACCCCAGACGCGTACAACTATCACAGAATCGCTCCTCAAAAAGTGTGTTTTTTCTAAATCTTCGTGCTTCGATTCTCAGTGGTGCTAAATCACAACAAATTTGCAAAAGAACTCCATTGTGAAAATGACATTGTAAGAGTACAAGAAGTTTTTGTGTTAAACTGTTCTTAAATAAATTATGTGTTCCAAGTTTGCCAGATAAACTTTCTCGGATTGTAAATTGCAGTTTCATTGTTCAATATATTGACTAATCATTCTAGACATATTCGTATTAACAACTGAGGTACTATCAATATATTCTGTTATTCTACACAAAAATTTTACTAAAACTTTAGAAATCATGTCTGTTTATGTTTTGTGAAAATTATAACATTTGTTTATATATTTTCAGTAAATAATATTTGTCAAATTCCATACATTTCCAGTGGAAAATTTATAAAAGAGGGACGAAAGATACCAAAGGGACGGTCAAACTCATAAATCTAAAACAAACTGACAACGCCATGGCTAAAAATAAATAGTCTAATTCGGTAGGTCATATTCATGAAAGGGAAGGGGATTGTAGTTACGATGTAAGGAACATATCCGATATCATTTGTGAAACGGTTATTCCATAACGGTCAACCAACTCGTGATGGCGTCCGTAAAATTATAAGATATTTTCAACATAATACTTCTTCTCTGGACACTTTGGCTTCCGCCACCAATAAAAAAATGTAAAAAACCTGCTAATAAATATCTTTTCTTGATACTTCTAGACTGTATCATCCGTTTTATCGACTCACGTAAACAGAATATACCCCTTTCAATATATTATACTCACAAACAGTAAACTTTTCCAATAATAAGCTTAAGGATGTACACCTCTGAGTATCCAAAAATTTCTAGAATTAAACTTTTTTTCTTAACCTGATTTTTGGATTTATAAGACTGTAACAAAATGATTGGTGAAGAAAAAATGATATGCTGGTGCACTTCTTTTTTTGCTACGGCCTTTGAAAATTTCCAATTTTGATTATTTTTCCATTTTTCATCTATTTTAACATATTTTTGTGCTATTGTATTGAAAAAAATCTAAGTTCCACAATTAAACTTTTTTTCAGATTTTCTATAAAGAAGAAGTGGATGCATCTAAATAAATTTTACTTAAAAAAAACTATAGGTAGGTGTTAATATAAGAAAGTTTTATCATATTTTGACGCTTTTTTGTGTAAAATTCACCATGCTGTCAATTTTGTATTTTAGGGATTTTTCTCAGTTTTAAGAACACAATGCATATTATTTCAACTTTTTTGTTATAAATGATTCGGAAAAATACATATCTAAGAAAATTGAAAACACCAAAATGATATAGGATGTACATGATTCTTGTAAAATCATTTTTTGTATCCCAAACCCATTTTCTCAAAATTTAAGCTAAAAGTACTGACTTGATTGGTCGTAAAATTTGAAAACTGGATTACTCAAAAACTATTCAATGTAAATACACAATTTTTTCACAGAGTTATGTTTGATCATACTATTTTTAAAATTCATTGATATTTTCCACTTGTATCACATGTTTTGGAAATAATTCAAGAACGAGATTTCAACGAGACTGAACGAGACTGAAAAGTCAGAGGAATACAGGCACTTCATTGCACCTTTAGCATAACACCTACGTAAAATACAATTATTTATTGTGTACCTTAATACTTAAAAGTGTTAGATATTTCGTGTTATGTGGGTTCAATTGTATAAATTTCAAATATTTACTTTTTATAACCTTGTATGTTTATATTTATCTTGGTTTGATAAACCGTGTATTGATATAAAAAAAAAACAGTGCTAAGTGATTACTACTGTTAAAACTAATAACAGTTTGATACAAAAAGTACCCGGCATTATTGATATCCCGACCGTGCAAAACCCTCATGGGTAGTCAAGGTCGTCAAAAAACGCCATAATCAACAATACCATAACACAGCCATATTAATTGGATAATTAAAATTTACAGATTTCTAGAATATATGTGATTTTATTTCGTATATATGTTGTGTACATTTTATTATTTTGTACAGGTTATTACTTGTACAAAAACTTTGTAAGAGTAATTACTTATATGATGCCATCATACAAGTTATTACTTGTAAAATTATAATTGTACCAGTAGTTGCTTGTACAATTTTTGTTGAGAAAAAGATAATAACTTGTACAAAACATTATCTTTGAGTTATCTTTGTTTCTTATTTTGCTTTAAATGTTTTATTAAAAACTCCTTTCTTTGGGATTGTAAGTCTAAAAATTTTTTTGTCGATTGTCAGTTATTTTTTTATTTTTTTTACTATTTTCTCTTATTTATTTATTTATTTATTTATTTATTTATTTGTTTGTTTGTTTATTTTTTAGTAGATATTATTCGGTGTTTGTTTTTTTGAAATTTAAGCTTTGATTGATTGTGTTTTTTTTTCTTTTTTTTCGTGTGTATTAGTATTATTTTTTAAATGTTAGAAAATTACAGACAAACGACGGACGCAAAGTAACAATGTATTACGAGAGCATGACACCTTCTGCAAATTCAGATAAACAGCTTGTTGTCGGCTAACTACGGACTACTGGTGTAAAGTGACAAAGTCATTAAAACAAAAATAAAATAAAACCCTTCTACCATTTATTTTCAAACATAAATCATAATAAAAAGTTGCATATGTAATATCATAAATTTGTATTGGAAACAAATGAAAACCTTTTAGATCAAATAACCAATTTTTTGCAAAAGACAAGTTAGCATGACATCTGGAATTACACAATAAGCTCAATCTTTTGTTTTTACACGTGCTTGTCTTACAGCCACCCCAATAACTACAGTGAGCATGGCCTTGATAACAGTTGTACTGCTTTCATGACGTTAACCTTATTATTCTCTGGAATGTCCAACATCGTCAAATCCTCTATCTGAATATTTTCGATTTGATTTCAACTCATTAAAACAATCATGATTCCAACTTTTGTTTCTTTTTTATATCAATTTTCTTTTTTTTTTTTTTTTTTTTTTTTTTTTTTACAACTTCAGATACTTTATTTTACTATAATAGTTGTTAACAAATCTCCTTAATGTTACAACAATGGCATTAAGGTTCTGCCCTGTATGGTTAATTACCAATAAACCAGGGGATTTTATTGGTAAACTTTTTATAATTTTACATACATGTAGTATTGCGTGTTAGTTACAATTAACAGAGTAATAGCTGTCTACAACATGTACTTTACTTCACAATGAAAAGAAAAACGGAACTTTGACCGTCTTTTGTTTAGCTTTTAGTTTTGGATTAATCGAAAGTGAAAGAGCATGGTTTCGATCGGATTAAGAGGTCAGTATAATTGAATTATGGTAGTTTTTAGATAGTGTCTTATCTTTCAAGTACGCTAAACATTGAATGATATACTATATATGATAATCAAACAAAAAAAGTAAAAAGCAATTTCGTTAGAAATTTGTCTTCTTTTTATTTCAATGACATTTTTGTGATTCTCAAAAATGTAGGTCAATCAACTATAAATGTGACAGCCAAAGAATCAATTTTCTAAAATTTTTCTTTGAAATTTTCTCAAAAAGGAATTTTCCGGATGATATAAAATTTGTGTATCAATTTCGTTTTTTAGGACTGACATCATATTCACATATTTGGTTCTCTTTTCGGATAAATAAAAACATTTATAAATCACAAAGCAAACAATTGTTATAATATGATTAAGTACATGATAATCCACATCTTCAATTTTGTACCCTACTACAAGATTTTGTAGACAAAAAACATGTTGCCCAATATTAAGATACATAAATATTTTGTGTAGAAATGTCCAATAATTTTTTACCCATGTGCATTCAAAGAAAAAATGATTATAGCTATCAGATTTAGAACATAGTTCACAGTTTTCACTATTAACTACCTTCCAGCGATACAAATTATGGTTAATAGCTAAAATATTATGCAGTAATTTCCATCTAAACATTTTTAATCTATTATCTTTTAAAAAAAGAAAGGTGAAAGATAAATTTTTCTTAATGAAATATATAACATTTTCACCTGATAGTTGGTTTTTCCATGAGCAAAAACCTACTGGAAGCTCTTTATTTGTCCTGATAATAATATTATAAATTTCTTTAAACTTAATTTTGTCTAGATCGTAATACAATCCATTACTTAACATTTTAATGTCTTGTGTAATGTTGATTTTAGTATGTTTTGATATATTGCTCTTTAATTTTTGGATCCAACTTTTGGGTAAAGCTTTCCGAAGGGAACATATTTCGGAAATCCAATTTTGTTTCTTTTTAAGTTTATCTAATATTTTATGAGAAATTTCTCCTTTATCATCAATTACATCATTAACAAAAATTATGTGTTCCTTTACCCAATTACTATAATATAAACTTTTACCACCTGTTTTTATATATTGGTTTCCCCAAATAACTTGCTTTCTTATATCTCTATAATTATCAGGTACTTTCGTCTTTCCACCTCCATTTTTAATCCAACATTTCAAAATTTCAAAGTAAAATGTAGGTAATTTTTTAAGGTTTTCTAGTGACTTATGAGTATTAAGATTCATTTTAAATATTAAATTATTTTCCCCAAACTCTCTAAAATAAAAAGTAGGTATGATTTTCCAGTTAGCACAAGTTTCATCAGTTAATCTTTTAACCCAATTTATTTTAATAGCCTCAATGTATGCGTCAATATCTGTCATTTTTAATCCCCCTTCAATATAATCTTTTCTTAACACTGAGCGTTTAACTTTCTCGCTACCACCCTCCCATAAAAAATTAGATAAGATTTTTTTAAATTGACTAATAATTTCACTGCTTAGATTTATCAATGAAGCAACGTATGTTATATTGGGAATAACTAGTGTTTTAATTATAGTTATTTTTCCTATCATACTCAATTTTCTTTTCTTCCAATCATTTAGTATCCTTTCTGATTTTTCAAACTGTCTTTCTATATTTATTGTTTCACATTCTTTTTTGTTCAGGCCAAAATAAATGCCAAGACTTTTCACCGTATCTTTCCAATTGATACTTTCAAATTTGTCTTTGCAGTGTTTTAGTTTACCTAACCATATACCTTCTGTTTTATTTCTATTAAGTTTAAGCCCTGAAAAAGATCCAAAAGTTTCTATTAAATTAAGTGCATTTTTTATTTCATTTTTAGATCTTAGAAAGAGAGTTGTATCATCTGCTAGCTGTGAGATTTTTAGGCTGTGAGTATTTTTATCAATTTTTATTTGTATCCCTTTCAGATCATTATTATCCCTTATCCTACAAGCCAGTATTTCAACTGATAAAACAAACAATAACGCGCTTAAAGGGCATCCTTGTCGAATTCCCCGTTGAATCCCGAAGGTTTCAGAAATCCACCCGTTATTTAAAATACATCCTTTTATATCATGGTAAAGTGTTTTGACCCACTTTTGAAAAGACTTATTAAATCCAAATTTTTTTAATGATTCCAGCATAAAGTCCCATTCGAGTGAATCGAACGCTTTAGAAAAGTCAATAAATAGTATAGCTCCATCAATATTAAAGTTTTCAGCATAATCTATAATATCTTGAATTTGGCGTACGTTAAATCCTATATATCGATTTTTAACATAACCATTTTGATCTCTATGTATAATTAGGGGTAAGATTTTTTTTAGTCTTTGTGCTAAAGTATATGTAATAAGTTTTACATCAGTATTCAATAAAGTAATTGGACGGTAATTATCTAAGGACAAAGGGTCATTTTTTTTAAAAATCAATGATATTATCCCAATCTTTTGGGTCTCAGATAAAGTTTCATTATCATAACATGTATTAGAAACATTCAATACAATATGTTTTAAATTTGGCCAAAATTGTCGATAAAACTCAACTGTTAAGCCATCTTTGCCTGGAGTCTTATTTAGTTTCATATTATAAATAGAAGATGTTAGCTCTTCTAAAGTTAATTTACCATCCACTTGTTTGCTTTCACAAGGATTTAAAGAATGATCAATGGGGGTATTTTCTATGTATGTCTTTAAAATTTCAGTTTCGGGACATGTACTTTTGTACAGAGATTTATAGTACTCTTTACTTACATCTAAAATTTCACTTTGATCAACAGTAACCTCACCGGTTTTGGTCTTTAATTTATTAATAGATTTTTTAGCCTGTCTATTTTTTTCTAGAGATAAAAAGTACTTAGTATTTTTTTCCCCTTCCTCTACCCATTTTATTCTTGATCTAACTTGGGCTCCTTTGGCTTTTAAAGAGTATATCTCTTCTAAATCTTTTTCTAAATTTTTTATTTGATTAAAAAGTTCATTATTTTTCCTATCAGGTAATTTGTCTAATCTTTCATTTAAAAGATTTAGTTTGTTTTCCATTATTAAAATATTATTTTTCCTTTCTCTGGCTTTTGATTTACAGTATTGGATAGTAGACTCTCTTATGTCAGTTTTTAGCAGGTCCCACTGATTTAGGACATTTGTAAGATTAAAATTTTGCTCATACTTTTCAATTAACTTATTTATTAGTTTATTGTACTGAGTATCAGTCAATATACTGTTATTCATTTTAAAATATCCTTTACCCCGATTATTTGCATAAATGTCTAATTTAAGCGAAATAGCCTGGTGGTCTGTGAATGAAATTTGTGCAGGCCTGATATCAGCAGATACAGTACTTAGGCGTGCTTGTGTGCATATTATAAAGAAGTCTATTCTACTAGCTTCATTTGTAGAATTTTTTCTTTTCCATGTGAATTGTTTTTTATCTTTATTTAATTGTCTCCAAATGTCTATCAATTTATGTGTTTTAATTAATTGTTTTAAACCATTGACTGGCTTTTTAAACTTTTTATGTAATTTATTGTTCTTTGTATCTAAAGCTGAGAGTAAATCATTCATATCCCCCCCTACTATTAGAGCACCAAGAGTGTGTTCTTCAATTAATTTACTTACTTTTTTATAAAATTGGTTTCTTGCATGAACTTCATTAGGTGCATACAAGTTTACTAAGGTAAAAATCTTATCTTGAATTTCTATATTAATTATAATAATTCTCCCTTCTTTATCACAAAATTCATTAATTAATTTAAAGTCTAGTGATTTATTAATAAAGTAAGAAACTCCCCTTGAATTTGTTGTGCCTAGGCTGTGAAGATGTTTGCCATGGAATTCATTGTTAATTTGCTTTATCAAATCTTTTGACAAGTGAGTTTCTTGTGCCATTAAAATGTCGCATTTCTGCTGTTGAAACCAAGAGAATAATCTAAAGCGCTTTTCCTTTCTCGCTAAACCTTGACAATTAAGTGAGCAAATGTGGAAGTTTTTTGTTTTCATTATAGTATTAAAGAAGTTTAATTGTTGATCTCTTAAACGATTTATTTAAATCTGGCAAAATGTATAAACCTGTTCTATGTATCGTGACCCAGATAAACATGTAGTTATTTTTAGACCTATAAATAGCACAGGTAAAGTTAATTTCTATTTTTAGTTTCATTACTGACTTTCTGAAAACGTCTTGTATTTTGTAAACATTAGCATTGTCATTTACTGTAATTTTGATAGCGCGGGTGGTTCTTTTGTATTTACAACTTTTATATTTTTTTACAGATATGGAATTAATCGTGTCACAGAATGTTGTTAGCCAAATGACTTTACTAGAAGTGCTTAATTCTGGAAATATGTGCACAACAAAGAAGTGTGTGATATCTAAGTTCAAGAACAGTTGGATATTTTTGGCTGTTTCGTTAATGTTTATAAAAAATAACTGTGTAGAAATATGTTCGTATCCTGAAGAAAAGAACATCGGAAGATTGTCATTTACCGAAACTGTACTTTTATACTTCAAGACTGGCTGTTTTTTACTTGATTCCAAGAATATATTATGACAAAGGATTAAAGTGTGTCTATGAATACTGCATTTCGTTAATTTAGTGCTCCAACCAATTAAGCATTTTTCATTTGTTTTAGATGTGCATGGAACAATATTTTTTATCCAAGAAGATTTACCACCTTTATATTCATAGTCTATACATTTTTCATTTACAAATAATTTCATATATGCTGTATTTACTACATTTTTAAATAAACAACTATTCTGATATTTCTCTTTTGAATGTATGCTATCTACAATATAGACATCACATTCACAAATTACAATTTTGTTCACTTGATAAACACAGTCTATGTTTATAATACAAAGCAAACAAAGAAATATATACAATATATACAATTTAAAACACATGAAGATTTGTAGTTGATAGTTTTAATTAAGATGAGCTTAGGATTTTGTTTTTTTCACTGGTTCTTCTCTCTTGTGAAGCTCATCAGTAGGAGTACTTGCTGTTTGTTTAGTACGTGTTTTTTTCTCTTCATTGATTTTATTTGATGGAGTTCTAAAGGCTTCTGCTAGGAAGCGTTCCATGCTCGGCTGATCTTTATTTGAATTTTGTTTGTCCTTTTTATTTTTTGCTCGTTTAGCCTTTTTGACATGTCGTTGTTCCTTTTTTTCACTTAGGTTTGAATGATTTTCAAGATTGTTGCTTGCCTGTTTGTTAAAAGTAAAGCTAGGCGTTTTTTGTTCTGCTTCAGCTGCTTGGGTTGTTTGTGAAGCATCCTTTTGACAGCTTTCTGGATGTGTGGGAATGTCTGAATCTGATTCTGATTCAGATTGGCTATCTTCACTAGAAGAATCGGAGTCTGCATTACAGTATTTTGCTGTATGACCGGACTTCCCGCATGTCTGACATACCCAATCATCTGGGCAAGTAGTGCAATAGCTTGCTTTATGACCGCTGCCACCACATGTTCGACACACCCAATCGTTTGGGCATTCATAAGATTTATGTCCCTCTTGTAGACATTTATTGCATTTAATGTTTGTACGGGTGTCAACTTGACCTCGATGGAGTACCACTGCTTTGTATTTACCTATGAATAAAGTTTTTGGCAAAGGATTTGGTATTGGGTCACATATTGCAATGCGATCGCCAGTCTGACAATTTGTTACGCGTCCATCGACTCGTAGCCTTTCACGAAATAATGTATGTACTACACAGTGATTAAATTCAAGGGCTCTTTGAATTTGACCGTCATCTGCTGAGCAAGGTATATTTTTTATTCTTACTCGAACATTGTTAGGATCTTCATTTTCAGCAGTTTTGGGATTTCTAGCATATGTTTGTATTAGCTTTTTACGAATAACAAGACCATTTGTGAGTGTTTTATCTCGGTCTTCCTGATTGTCAAAATATAATCTCCATAATCCCCTAACCCTTTGTAAAGCTTTCAAATGACTGGGGTCTACAAGATGTTCAACAGATCTGTATAGCTCGAGATGAGTGAGGTACTGGTCTTGTGAGGGCTTATTAGAACCAAATAAGTCTTGTTCCAAGATGAAGATTGGTTTAACTTCACTTACTGACTGATCATTTGACGTTTTGTCTTTAGGAGAAACTGCTTCAGCATAAGACTTGGTCGAACTTTTTGGATCTACATTTCCATCCGCCATTTTGAAAAATTGAGACGACTTCTAGACTTTGAATATCTCAATTATTCACATCAATGTACATTAAATCGCCATTAAATCGCCACTAAAACTTAGCTACGAAAGGAATATTGTATATTCTGTTGAAAATACGCTCAAAAACTATTAAGAATCACTTCATTAAATGTCAAAATCTGATTTTTTTCGAGGAGCTCTGCCTACCGTAGTTATGGCATGGGCGCGTTCGAAATATCAATTTTCAGCATTATTCAGCATAACTCCTATGATATTCCTACAGTCCACCTCGATCTACTCTTTGCATTGGTATAACATTGTCTCCAATTTCTAAATCTTTTAATCATCTTTTGGAATGTGCTGTTCTAATCTAAGGGTAAAGTTCATCAACTGCACAATAATAAATAATTTCATCCACTTTGCAAATGAGTTTTTCTGCTACATTCAAAACACCATACTGCCGTAAAAAAATAATTTTTGAAGTGCTTAATTTTGCTTCCTTTACATTACTAATTTTCTCTGTATCTTACGCGTGTGAAAACCGAATTGTTAGAATATTTTCTGTCATGCCACAAGTTAATTATCTAATCATATTATATATTTTTCTAAACTGTTTGGCATCATTACACCTTAGTTTTTACTTTTTTTGAAATTTTGCTCATATATTTGTTATACAAAAAGTACACATATGTTGAAAGTTTATACCTTTAGGTCTTAGTCATAAATTATTGGTTTAAAGGGAAACGATTTGTTGAGAACATCAAATAGGCCAAGGTAGAATATTGATTTGTACAAGTTATTATCTTTTTCTCAGTAAAAATTGTACGAGTAATAACTTGTACAATTGTATGTGTACAGGTAATAACTTGTATGATGGCCTCATACAAGTAATTGCTTGTATAAAATGTTTGTTAAGTAATAACCTGTACAGAATAATAACATGTACACGACATATACATCGCTTTCTCTCCAATTTTCAGTAAAGCAGTATTTAGGTACCAAATATTCTACATGAGTACATGTAGAATTAGGAGATTAATGAATTGATCAAAAATGTTAACACCATTAAATAACATTCATGAATTGAAGAAATGGGAAATGATTAAGAAAATATATCCTATTAATATAAGGGAGCTAGCCTTTGATTTTTAGGGGGAGGGTAAAAATATTGTCCTGCCTTTTTCATAGATGTAATCTCTCTCCTACCTTTTGATTCTACTGGGTCCTGCATTTTACACGGTTTATCCTGACCTTTATACATAAATTATCATCCTGGCTTTTTTTTATAAGTGTTTAATTCTGCCTTTCGTTTTACTCGATCAAAACACATGTCCTGTCTATTTTTTTAAAATTTCATCTAAGCCACCCCCATTAAAATCAAATAGTTGCTCCCTTACGACCGGGACAATTCTCATTACTCTGTATCTGTATCTATATTTCACAACTCGTTCGCTATGCCTCACGTCTGTATTGACGTTTAATTCGTTTGATTCATTTGTCATTTTGAACAATTTAATACGTTTAAAGTATTTTTTTTTTTTGTATATACACGTATAATAAAGATTTTGTTTAGAAAGTTCTAAAAATACTGCTTTCAAAGTCTTTAACTAAATACGTTGAAGGTGCACTGGTCAGGAAAACGTTTTCAACTTAGATTGTATATTTTGAAAATGGCCTATAATGTTCAGAAACTGATGTTAACCTATATCTATTCTTTAAGCATTTTGTCGTTTTGTGTTTTGTTTTGTGATTTATACTGAAATTATGAATCAAGTTTATTTCAAATGTTTCATTTGCTTTTATAATTTGCTGTTTCGTCACTGTTCGGGAGGATTTGGCGCTTACAAAAATGTTCAAACTCTACATTCTTAACAAGTTTGGAACCACTGAACCAGTGGTTGTCGTTACTATTTTTCGTTTATTGTTGTAGTATCAGTGCGTTACATTTCCTTTTTCTATAGTTTGCAATACAGTATGGAGTTTGATCATTATTGAAAGTCTGAGTACTTCCCAATGGTTGTCCTTTTAGTATGTTATAAAGATTTTGTTTAGAAAGTTCTAAAAATACTGCTTTCAAAGTCTTTAACTAAATACGTTAAAGGTGCACTGGTCTGAAAAACGTGTTCAACTTAGATTGTATATTTTGAAAATGGCCTTTAATTTTCAGAAACTGATGGTAACCTATATCTATTCTTTAAGCATTTTGTCGTTTTGTGTTTTGTTTTGTGATTTATACTGAAATGATGAGTCAAGTTTATTTCAAATGTTTCATTTGCTTTTATGTTGTGTTGTTTCGTCACTGTCCGGGGAGGATTTGGCGCTTACAAACATGTTCAAACTCTACATTCTTAACAAGTTTGGAACCACTGAACTAGTAGTTGTCGTTACTATTTTTCGTTTATTGTTGTAGTATCAGTACGTTACATTTCCCTTTATATAGTTTGCAATACAGTATGGAGTCTGATCATTGTTGAAGGTCGGAGTATTTCCCCATTGTTGTCCCTTTAGTATGTAATGTATGGATATAGCTGTCTCATTTTGATTTACACCACAGCCTTAACTTTTATATAAGAATAATTTCCCTTTCCGCCAGTCTTGCAACGTGTCACGACAACGACCATTTACAAATATGCCGTTTAGGAGTTTCAATCTTTTTTTAAATATAAAGCGACTGTGCAAATAATATCAATAATAAACACAATAGTAATATCTAATTGTCTGATGTCCACCGCCTCAAATGATCACAAAAAACGTAGAAAAAATGTCTAAATATTGCCGAACATTAAAGTTCTTTTCTTTTATGAAATCTGTTTCAGATTGTTAACATGTTAAACACAGAGTTCAACGAAGAAATTT
Organism: Mytilus galloprovincialis; assembly: GCF_965363235.1. NCBI lineage: Eukaryota > Metazoa > Mollusca > Bivalvia > Mytilida > Mytilidae > Mytilus > Mytilus galloprovincialis. The sequence continues at coordinate 53,117,952 of NC_134850.1, forward strand.
TTATTTGTAAAAATAATGAACCGCTTTTGCAAATGTTCACTCTTGAAATTGAAATGGGTCGGTAAATGTTTGACATATATAATACAAATTGATTGTATAGTATGATTTTATTGTAAAAATAATGCAGTTGAGGATGAGAAACATGTTATTTTGAGATGTCCATTTTATGCAGATGCACGTGCTATTTTATTTAGTTATTCAAATTCCCTTCATCATGGTTTACGAATATCGTGTTCGTTTAAAATATTTCGTGCTGTCCTTTCTTACAATTTTTGTAAAATAGAATTCGTGCATTATGATTATTTTTACTATATACCTTTCGTTCCTCTGTTAATAAACTGTCGAATGAGGTATAAGGTATATCTGTTATTAGGGGAATGAAGGGTCGCAGTAGTACATTCCATTATTCAAAATATCTATTTCATTATTCAAAATCGGCTATTTTTTCATTTTCACGCGTATTTTGGCATTTAGGTCCTCCGTAACCCCTCTAATGGTCATTGCAGCTCATATTGTTTATACTCAGTTTATTCCTCTAACAACAAGCTTTGTTTTGGTGTATAATTTTTTCCTTAATTAGATGCTGACGAGTAGCAGCAGTCCATTCCCTTATTCAAAATAAGCTATTTCTCAATGTTCACGCGTATTTCGATATTTATGTCCCTCGTTACTCCTCTAATATGCCTTGTGGAACATATTGCTTATAAATCTTTTGTTCCTCTCTTAATAATCTTTCGAATGAGGTATAAGGTATATCTGTAATCAGGGACTTAAGGGTCGCAGCAGTCCATTCCATTATTCAAAATATCCATTTCATTATTTAAAATTGGCTATTTCTTTATTTTCACGCGTATTTTGGCCATTAGGTCCTTCGGAACCCCTCTAATGGTCATTGCAGCACATATATTTTATACTCAGTTTATTCCTCTATCAATAAGCCTGAATTTTGGTGTGTGATATTTTCCTTAATTAGGAGCTGATGGGTTACAGCAGTTCATTCCATTCTTAAAAATAAGCTATTTTTTAATCTTCAAGCGTATTTCGATATTTAAGTCCTTCGTTTCTTCTCTAATATGCGTTGTGGATCATGTTGACTACATACCTTTTGTTCCTCTCATAATAAGCTTTCGAATGAAGTATAAGGTTTATCTATAATTAGGGGCCAAAGGGTCGCAGCAGTCCATTCCATTATTCAAAATATCTATTTCATTATTCAAAATTGGCTATTTCTTAATTTTCACACGTATTTTGGCAGTCCTCCGTAATAGACTATTTACCGGATTTGTAATCACTTAAGCAACACGACAGGTGCCACATGTGGAGCAGGATCTGCTTACCCTTCCGGAGCACCTGAGATCACCCCTAGTTTTTGGTGGGGTTCGTGTTGTTTATTCTTTAGTTTTCTATGTTGTGTCGTGTGTACTATTGTTTTTCTGTTTGGTCCTCCGTAATCCCTCTAATGGTCATTGCGGCACATATCAATTATACTCAGTCTATTCCTCTATCAAAATGCTTTAATTTTGTGCATAAATTTTGCCTTCATTAAGGACTGAAGGGTTGCAGCAGTCCATTCCATTATTCAAAATAAGCTATTTCTCAATGTTCACGCGTATTTCGATATTTAGGTCATTCGTCAGTACTCTAATATTCGTTGCGGAAAATATTGACTATATACATTTTGTTCCTCTCGTAATAAGCTTTCAAATATGGTTTAATGTTTATCTATAACTAGGGGCGAAAGGGTCGCAGCAGTCCATTCCATTATTCAAAATATCCATTTCATTATTTAAAATTGGCTATTTCTTAATTTTCAAGCGTATTTTGGCATTTAGGTCCTCCTTTATCCCTCTAATGGTCATTGCAGCACATATCGTTTATACTCAGTTTATTCCTCTATCAATAAGCTTTGATTTTTGATTTGGTGTATAAGTTTTGCCTTGATTAGGGACTGAAGGGTTGCAGCAGTCCATTCCATTATTCAAAATAAGCTATTTCTTCATGTTCAAGCGTATTTCGATATTTAAGTCCTTCGTCTCTCCTCTAAAAGAGGGACGAAAGATACCAAAGGGACAGCCAAACTCATAAATCTAAAAAAAACTGACAACGCCATGGCTAAAAATAAAAAAGACAAACAGAAAAACAATAGTACACACGACACAACATAGAAAACTAAAGAATAAACAACACGAACCCCACCAAAAACTAGGGGTGATCTCAGGTGCTCCGGAAGGGTAAGCAGATCCTGCTCCACATGTGGCACCCGTCGTGTTGCTTAAGTGATTACAAATCCGGTAAATAGTCTAATTCGGTAGGTCATATTCATGAAAGGGAAGGGGATTGTAGTTACGACGTAAGGAACATATCCGATATCATTTGTGAAACGGTTATTCCATAACGGTCAACCAACTCGTGATGGCGTCCGTAAAATTTACGAAGGGATGATTTCAACTTCACCATTTGGAACTCTTGGTTTAATAGCTTCCTTGTGAGCAGCAAACCTCTATCAAGAAAATCATGATAGGAAATGCAAGCACGGGAATATCGTATCAATTGGGAGATATATACCCCGTATGCAGGTGCTGCTGGAATGTTGCTACTTAGAAATGGAAAGTTCACAATTGGAAAGCTGAAATCATCTCTTTTGTCGTAAAGTTTTGTTTTCAACCGACCCTCATTGTCAATTTTTAGATGTAAGTCAAGATATGAAGCCGACTTAACTGTATCTGTAGTATCCTTTATCTCTAGTTCGATTGGATAGATGCGTTCCACATAGTCACCAAATTTTGAATTGTTTAGTGAAAGAACATCATCTATATAGCGGAAAGTAGAGTTAAAGGATATTGCTAACTTCTTATCTTTCTTCCTAAGAAGTTCCTGCATGAAGTCAGCCTCATAATAATAAAGAAACAAGTCGGCGAGTAGAGGGGCACAGTTTGTTCCCATTGGAATGCCGACAGTCTGTTGAAAAACACGTCCTCCGAACGTAACAAATATGTTGTCAATCAAGAAATCAAGCATCTTGATAATATCAGTTTCAGAGAATTTTTTGTTTGAATCAGAGTGATTCTTTACAAAGTAGGATTTATCCCTCCCTAAGACAAGATACTTGTATCTACGTTGGCCATTCTTTTTTATGAAGCAAAGTAATATCAACTCTTTCAATTTGTCTTTTAGTTTGGAATGTGGAATACTTGTGTACAGGGTAGAAAAGTCAAATGTTTTAATACTGTTACAAGATGAAAGAGAGTTAGATTGTATGTACTCTAAAAGATCTTTTGAATTTTTAAGTATCCACATCTGATTCACGCCACCTCTAGAATAGGCAGTTTCACAATAACTTTGAAGCCCGTCTTTGATTGCTGATAAAATAGATGTTAATAATTTAGAAAGAGGTTTCGTGGAGCACTTGGAAGACCCAGCAATATACCGTTGTTTGTAAGGACACTTATGTAGTTTAGGTATCCAATACAGTGATGGAAGATCCAGTTCTTCATCTTTGGTTGAAATATGGAATATATGCGTTGTGGAACATGTTGACTATATACCTATTGTTCCTTTCGTAATAAGCTTTCGAATGAGGTATAAGGTTTATCTATAATTAGGGGCTAAAATGTCGCAGCATTCCATTCTATTATTCAAAATATCTATTTCATTATTCAAAATTGGCTATTTCTTAATTTTCACGCGTATTTTGGCATTTAGGTCCATCGTAACCCATCTAATGGTCATTGCGGCACGTATCGTTTATTCTCAGTCTATTCCTTTATCAATAAGCTTTGATTTGGTGTATAAATTTTGCCTTGATTAAGGATTGAAGGATTGCAGAAGTCCATTCCATTATTCACAATAAGCTATTTCTCAATGTTCACGCGTATTTCGATATTTAGGTCCTTCGTTACTCCTCTAATATTCGTTGCGGAACATATTGACTATATACATTTTGTTCCTTTCGTATTAAGTTTTCGAATGAGGTATAAGGTTTATCTATAATTAGGGGCTAAAGGGTCACAGCAGTCCATTCTATTATTCAAAATATCCATTTCATTATTCAAAATTGGCTATTTCTTAATTTTCACGCGTATTTTGGCATTTAGGTCCATGGTTACCCATCTAATGGTCCTTGCGGCACATATCGTTTATTCTCAGTCTATTCCTCTATCAATAAGCTTTGATTTTTGATTTGGTGTATAAGTTTTGCCTTGATTAGGGACTGAAGGGTTGCAGCAGTCCATTCCATTATTCAAAATAAGCTATTTCTTCATGTTCAAGCGTATTTCGATATTTAAGTCCTTCGTCTCTCCTCTAATATGCGTTGTGGAACATGTTGACTATATACCTATTGTTCCTTTCGTAATAAGCTTTCGAATGAGGTTTAAGGTTTATCTATAATTAGGGGCTAAAGGGTCGCAGCAGTCCATTCCATTATTCAAAATATCCATTTCATTATTCAAAATTGGCTATTTCTTAATTTTCACGCGTATTTTGGAATTTAGGTCCTCTGTTACCCCTCTAATGGTCATTGCGGCACATATCGTTTATTCTCAGTCTATTCCTCTATCAATAAGCTTTGATTTGGTGTATAAGTTTTGCCTTGATTAGGGACTGAAGGGTCGCAGCATTCCATTCTATTATTCAAAATATCTATTTCATTATTCAAAATTGGCTATTTCTTAATTTTCACGCGTATTTTGGCATTTAGGTCCATCGTAACCCATCTAATGGTCCTTGCGGCACGTATCGTTTATTCTCAGTCTATTCCTCTATCAATAAGCTTTGATTTGGTGTATAAGTTTTGCCTGGTTAGGGACTGAAGGGTTGCAGCAGTCCATTCCATTATTCAAAATAAGCTATTTCTTCATGTTCAAGCGTATTTCGATATTTAAGTCCTTCGTTTCTCCTCTAATATGCGTTGTGGAACATGTTGACTATATACCTTTTGTTCCTCTCGTAATAAGCTTTCGAATGAGGTATAAGGTTTATCTATAATTAGGGGCTAAAGGGTCGCAGCATTCCATTCTATTATTCAAAATATCTATTTCATTATTCAAAATTGGCTATTTCTTAATTTTCACGCGTATTTTGGCATTTAGGTCCATCGTAACCCATCTAATGGTCCTTGCGGCACGTATCGTTTATTCTCAGTCTATTCCTTTATCAATAAGCTTTGATTTGGTGTATAAATTTTGCCTTGATTAGGGACTGAAGGATTGCAGCAGTCCATTCCATTATTCAAAATAAGCTATTTCTCAATGTTCACGCGTATTTCGATATTTAGGTGCTTCGTTACTCCTCTAATATTCGTTGCGGAACATATTGACTATATACATTTTGTTCTTTTCGTATTAAGTTTTCGAATGAGGTATAAGGTTTATCTATAATTAGGGGCTTAAGGGTCGCAGCAGTCCATTCTATTATTCAAAATATCCATTTCATTATTCAAAATTGGCTATTTCTTAATTTTCACACGTATTTTGGAATTTAGGTCCTCCGTTACCCCTCTAATCGTCATTGCGGCACATATCGTTTATGCTCAGTCTATTCCTCTATCACTAAGCTTTGATTTGGTGTATAAATTTTGCCTTGATTAAGGACTGAAGGATTGCAGCAGTCCATTCCATTATTCAAAATAAGCTATAATATTTCTCAATGTTCACGCGTATTTCGATATTTAGGTGCTTCGTTACTCCTCTAATATTCGTTGTGGAACATATTGACTAAATACATTTTGTTCCTCTCGTAATAAGCTTTCGAATGAGGTATAAGATTTATCTATAACTAGGGGCTAAAGGGTCGCAGCAGTCCGTTCCATTATTCAAAATATCCTTTCATTATTCAAAATTGGCTATTTCTTAATTTTCACGCGTATTTTGGTATTTATGTCCTCCGTCATCCCTCTAATGGTCATTGCAGCACATATCGTTTATACTCAGTCTATCCCTCCATGATTAAGCTTTGATTTGATGTATACATTTTGCCTTGATTAGGGACTGAAGGGTTGCAGCAGTCCATTCCATTATTCAAAATAAGTTATTTCTTCATGTTCAAGCGTATTTCGATATGTAAGTCCTTCGTTTCTCCTCTAATATGCGTTGTGGAACATGTTGACTATATACATTTTGTTCCTCTCGTAATAAGCTTTCGAATGAGGTATAAGGTTTATCTATAATTAGGGGCTAAAGGGTCGCAGCAGTCCATTCCATTATTCAAAATATCTATTTCATTATTCAAAATTGGCTGTTTCTTAATTTTCACGCGTATTTTGGCATTTAGGTCCTCCATAACCTCTCTAATGGTCATTACGGCACAATCGACTTGTTTTATCCATAATTTATTAAAGGATGAGGAATAGCAATGGTCCAGTGAAAATTTAAAAAGAAAGACCACGTAGAGTATTTCAATTTTGAAAAAAATATGTTTTGGCATTCAGGTCGTCCATAAATTGAACCAAGGAATTTCTGTTAAATATATGTTACAACCTTCCTTACAGTCGTCATTGAAAAATTATAAATACAAAATTCGTTCATTGTCGGAATATGCAACATTTATTCTTTTATTTATAAGCTTTTAATCATGTCAAATGCAATAGAAAGGCAATGTTCGCCTAGCTTCCTTTTTCTTAGCGAGAACAAATACATGTTTTATTTTCCTACAATGTACAGTACAAACAAAATGAACGACAATATATACCAATTATCCAAATATTCAATACTATGAATACGCTCCAAATTGTTAAAAATTCATTGCTCAATGAGTTCTACAAAGTAAAAGATCTGTGGTGAATGCCAGAAAAAAGAAGTTGCCACTGGGAAAGGATATCTAAGATATATATTATAGGAATAGAAATCATTGTGTCTACTACTAATTTAATTAACATCCCCATTTCGAATGAAAATAAACATTTTTAAGGCAGTGCTTCCATGACGAAACAGGTTTAAAATGTATTGAAATATCGTATGGCAATACAAGTACATCGGTGAACATGTGTGTACTTTTACAAAAAAAAAATCCTAACGGAGATTTCAATCGTTGTATTTGAGTCCTAAATAAATTATCCAGTTCTTTTAAATAAAGCGTGTATGGGGTATTGTGAATGAATATTAATATTTAACGTAATCAAGTATTACAGTTACCGTTTTTTATGATTATTTATCAGGGATAAGATTTTTGATTTATATAAGATATTCTGATTGATAGATGTACGAAAAAAAACGTAAAACAAATTTCTCGAAAGAATGCAACATTTTACATGAAAATGACGAACTAGATAATTAGTAAACACGTTAAATAAGTTGGTATTATAGTACTAAAAAGCTGATGATCCTGTATAATTTCTTGACATCCGTTTTAAATTAACTTTTAAAGCATTTTATTCAGTTTGCTTCATTCCTGCCAAAATCGCCCTTTTGACGCCGTTTTTTGACGTTGTCAGTGCCCCAGAGTATTGTGACGTTACAATGGACCTTTGACGTTCTACACAATCAACAAGATTTGTGTGTAGAAGCCATAAATGTCCCTTTGGCAGCAAGAGGGTTAAGCAGAAAATTTATAATTCTAATGCAATTAGTTTGTAACAATTGTTCTGATTGGATAACAGCAAGCGTAAAATTCTCTATCTCCTTGTCTGTAACTAAGGAAGCCGACTTTTTGAATTTCGGAATTTATTGACATGTTATTTCTACAATAATAAACAAAAAACTCACTTGTTGCGCCTAAAAATCTTCTTTTTAACAAATTTTATTACATTTTGAAGCGGCACAGAAGCCAGAAAACGGCCGGTGTTTATGTTTGACGCCGGAAGCATACCTATGACGTCACCTAGTGTAAGGACCAAAGAACATAACATCTTTTCGCGGAATTTTCTTTAATGAACATTTTACACTGAAATAATGATTGAAATTTAATTATAAACTTGTTTTCCATTAGAATAGAGATAACTGTATTGTATTTGAAGCTTTGCGGACGTCCATCGGTAGTTTTACTGTCGCAAATACCCGTTTACCTGTCTCCGCTCCGCGTCGCCAGGTAAACTAAATTTGCGACAGTAAAACTACCGATGGACGTCCTTAAAGCTTCAAATACAATACAGTTATCTCTTAATTCACACATGAAAACATGTATGTCTATTTTACCGTCGGACGTATCTTTTATTAAAATCGACAGCATTTTAACGAGGATCAAAAAGTAAACTGCCACATAAACAATGCTTCAAATGTATCCGTTTGCTTCTAATAGAAGCAAGATAAGTATGCGTATACTGTTTTGTATGTATTTAGTAAATTTGTTCACTACAGAATACAAGTCCTTCCAGCACTCGAAAAAAATAAACATTGCGCTACAGCCGACAAAGAACGGTTAAGTTTAAATCAATTACTAGTATTAAAGTCCTGGACATTTATTGAAAAAATTGTTAATAAAATATTCTGAATCTATTTTCCGGCATGTTCATTTTTGGTTTGTATAAACGACTGATAACGTCATAATCAAACTACGTTTCTTACGTCTATACTTTCGCGGACCATCGCACTTTAGCGTGTGGATGCATCCCACTTTAGCGTATATCATCGCGCTTTAGCGTGACCATCGCACTTTAGCGTCCCCATCGCACTTTAGCGTCCTACATATATAGTTAGGAAAACCCATTAGTTCATCCATCGAAACTGGGAACAAGATAAATATATCAAATTAAAATTTAAAAACTGTGTTTATCTAATTTTTCTGATATTAATTTGAATATTTGTTAGATAACACCAAAAAGACGAATTTCGAAATACGGGATATAGCTATAGTGTCACAGTCAATTTTTTATTTTTATTTCACTATTCACCGCTTAAAGTTGAATAATGAAACATAAACTATTTCATTATTCATTATTCATTTTTAAACATTGAATAGTGAATAGTGAACTATATCATTATTCATTATTGAATTTTGAATAATGAACTATGAATAATGGACGTACTTCAGCGCAGTATATTACCGACATCTTTTTTTTTATATATCTTGTCAAAACTATGATATTATGAATATATATTCTAAAAAAATATATAGTTTGGGAAAGAAACTGGTTGATTGATCAGTTGGTTCCTTAACGTCAAGTGACAAATATTTCACGCATATTAAGGACGAGTCAATTAAACTATAAATCAAATGCCTTTTAAAATAAGTATTCGGAATATTTTACGAAGGGAACCAACCTATTTTCGAAACAGGTAGAACAATATCAAACGGTAATATAATTGGGGTGTAATTTCAATAAATTCATTTGTTGGAACAAGGAAAATAGTTTGTATGCCGTACAATACTATTCTTTAACAAAGACAAATATCGTCTAAAGGAAGGTATAAGTTAAAGCCTCTATTTTCTCAATGGCGGACGCATGCTAAATGACAAAAATGCGTTTGTATTGTGCTAATTGTTTTATGTTGTATTTGCTGTTTTACTATCTTATACCAAAAAAGGAATAATTAGAACAGCAATATGAAAACGTTTAAATTAAAAGAAAATTCAAGGTCATATTTTACAGGACTATTACAACCTGTATCAAGTTAAAACTAATTGTAAGGTAGCTCACCATGCAGTTGTTGTCGTGCAAACCTGAACCTAAGTTCATTCGTTCATAATTATGGGATATGTTTGAAATACTAAATTGTGATTTGATCCAGTTCTCTATAGGTTCATTGAACATGGAAAAAAGTAAAATCACAAAAGTGCTATACTCCGAGGTAATTTCAAAAAATAAAGTCCCTAATCTAATTACAATATCAAAACCTTAAACACATTCAACGAATAGATAACAACTGTCATATTCCTGACTTGGTACTGGCATTTTCATATGTAGAAAACGGTGGATTAAACCTGGTTTTATAAAAAAGAAAACGTATCAGTTAGTAAAGTATTTGGTTCAGGTTGTTTGTTTTACGTCCAGTATGGGATATTTGTGAATACATACATTTATTTTTTTTTTATATCAAACCGAACAATTGAGTCTTTTTTCGTATTTTGTTATAGTCTTCCACATTTCTAACGAATTATTGTAATTTTTTAAAATATTCAAATAAAATAAACTGCATGGCATTTCATATAACCCATTTAACACGGGTTCAACATAAAATTTTGGCATCACCATATCTAGCTTTAAGAGCAAAGATAAAAATCCACTTCCATACACATCCTCTAACCATAAATAAGGTACATTCTTTGATACTCTGTACATTTTTCTTACAACGTCAATTGACATTATAGAACTGTGTCCAGCACAATATGGTAGAAACTTTGTGAATGGATATTCCTCCAGTGTTATAAACCATTTATTGTTCCTTTCACGAACAGGAATATTTTCCGTTATAGTTTTACATTCCAGAACATTGACTGATTTTCCTGTCTTAAGCTTCTCTGTCAGGTAGGGTACTACGAGTGGAATATTGATTATAATATCGTCGTCCATCTTGATTACGAATTCCGCATTTTTGCAGAAATTGTTCACCCAAAACAAACTAAATACAAGTTTATATGTTAAATTCCTGTATGAATCTATGAAATTACCTTGAATAATATCCATGTATCTTTTACTTTCATGTTCGATTTCTTGTTGAAGTGTTGTATTTTCAGTTTTGCCGAGCACAAATACACTTTCGATGCGTTTACTGTGAAAACTAAAAATGGTTCCCAACGTTGATCTAATCAAGTTTCGTCCCGCAAAGTTGCCCGGTGCCATATGTATAAATACTAAAAGAAAAATATTTTTCCCTTTGCATTTGAAGTTTTGATTTATCAATAGTTCGTAGCGATGTTGGTGAATGAATGGGTCTATAAGTTCAGCAGCAGAAGCATTCATATAATAGCTCTCAAACTTCGTTGATATGTTTCTTCCTCGAAATAGTTGTGTTATATGCGTCTTCATCGTAGCGTATATCATTGTTGCCGTTACGTATTGTAGTTTCTCTGTGGCGTAGTGTAGGGTTTCTCCAAAGCTGTTGTACACTGTTTGGTGGTAAGTTGAAATTGAAATAATCACTTTCTTATTAAAAAATAATAATGTAAATACCCAAAACAATAGCAAAAATACTCTCTGTACGAACTTCATATTTTTATCCAATGAGCTCACTTATTCATTCCTTCACTAGTGGTTGTTGTTTTCGGCGACAAAAGCTTCTTTTACAATGAATTTAGTTTGTCTTTACGTCCACATAAAATTTATATCTCGATTGTCCCTTGGTCTTTAACATCTCGATTTCTATACTGATCAAATTATCTAATTTTGTTTTATTTGCGGTAAATGGTATGTTATGTTAGTCAAGGTACATATAATAAAAATTTAATATGGAATTGAATGTTTAAAAGTCCTATCAATTACTTTATGCTGAATACATGAAAAGCTGATTACGATTACTTCAATTAAATTCAATTCAATATTTTATTTAAGTCTCATCTCTCAATAATATGTAACAAAATATTACATTTAGTGTAAATATATATAGATATTATAAAAGAGACATTCTGTATAGAATTACATATAGATTCTACCACTGCACTGAGTGTGATACAATATCTGTCCACTCGAGAAAATTTAACTGTCGGGAGTGGATAAGTATCGTATTGCACGAGATTTGGTTGAGGAATCTTAAACGATGGTCGCCGACTTGTCATGACGTCAAAATTGGAATTTTAGAGGAAAGCAAACAAATGTGACGTCATAATCGAATTTTCACTAATGAAAAACTAAGATCAAATGAACCACCCGTTGATTAAATAATAATAATAATCAGGTCAGGAAAAGGATAAATCGAGTAAGAATTAGAGAAAAGAGACTATAACATTAAAACATATTAATAAGAATTGTATTTACAGTCTACAACATTTCTAAATTTTGAAAATATGACAGACACATCACAAGTTTTTCCCTTACATGCTGAAAATAGGGCCGATTGATAGGTCATCATTGATAATTTTATTTTTCAAACCGTTTTAGACTGGTGTAAATAGGAGAAACAATCTTTCTTCAGTGTAGTGATTGTTTAAACGTTGCAAATAAATCTTAGACACTGAAATAGCGGTAGGTAGGGTGGTTCTAGTGTATACATCCAGCTATTGAACTAAACTTATTACGCTAACGTTTGCTTTGTCAATAACTTTGTACAAGTATCTATATATATATATGAAAATATGCTGTGAAATGTTTCAAACAAGTATAAAGACAGATTGAATTGACAAATTTCTAACAAACGGTTAGCGGAAATACGATTTGTTAAACAATTATTGTCAAAATCATACACATTTCTCATTATTCAATAGTAGAAAGCCGTATTCTTTGTAAGGTTTTACAGGTACAACTCCGAAATAAACTTTAATTGTTTAAAAACAACAAGACATGTTAACGCGTATTTAAAATGTACAAATACGAGAGACATTCAATATAAAATTTTACTAAATCTGTAGAAATTTTGTAAATGTTTTGTCTAAATTACAACATTTGTTCATATATTTTCAGAAAGAAAAAAAATATAAGTCAAATTCCATACATTTCCCGGGAAAATTTATAAGATATAATAATTATCAAAATATAATACAGGTAGAAAATGACATTGGGTCAGAAATAGGCTGTAATCAATGAAACAATCCGAAAAAAACTTCTGTAAAAAAAATATAATAAAAAGAAGATGTGGTATGATTAATATTGCCAATGAGACAACTCTTCACAAGAGACCGAAATGACACAGAAATTAATAACTACAGGTCACCGTACGGCCTTAAACAATGAGCAAAGCCCATATCGCATAGTCAGCTATAAAAAGCCCCGAAATAACATTTGTAAAACAATTCAAATGAGAAAACTAACGGCCTTATTTATGTACAAAAAAATGAACGAATAACAAATATGTAACGCATAAACAAACGACAACCACTGAAATAAAGGCTCCCGACTTGGGACAAGCACAAACATACATAATGTGGCGGGATTAAACATGTTAGCGGGTCCCCCACTCCCACCCCTAACCTGGGACAGTAGACTGCTTGCTCCATCCGATAAATCGACTCACACAAAACAGATTAAATTCTCATGTCAATATATTATACTCACAAACAGTAAACTTTTACAATAATAAGCTTAAGGCACTTCATTGTACCTTTAGCATTTTAACACCTACGTTAAATACAAGTATTTATTATGTACCTTAATACTTAAAAGTATTTGATATATGTGGATTCAATTGTAAAAATTTCAAATATTTACTTTTTATTACCTTGTATATTTATTTTTATCTTGGTTTGATATTGTATATTTTGAAAATGGCCTTTAATTTTCAGAAACTGATGGTAGCCTATATCTATTCTTTGAGCATTTTGTCGTTTTGTGTTTTGTTTTGTGATTTATACTGAAATGATGAGTCAAGTTTATTTCAAATGTGTCATTTGCTTTTATGTTGTGTTGTTTCGTCACTGTCCGGGAGGATTTGGCGCTTACAAACATGTTCAAACTCTACATTCTTAACAAGTTTGGAACCACTGAACCAGCGGTTGTCGTTACTATTTTTCGTTTATTGTTGTAGTATCAGTACGTTACATTTCCCATAGTTTGCAATACAGTATGGAGTCTGATCATTGTTGAAGGTCGGAGTATTTCCCCATTGTTGTCCTTTTAGTATATAATGTATGGATATAGCTGTCTCATTTTGATTTACACCACAGCCTTAACTTTTATATAAGAATAATTTCCCTTTCCGCCAGTCTTGCAACGTGTCACGACAACGACCATTTACAAATGTGCCGTTTAGGAGTTTCAATCTTTTTTAAATATAAAGCGACTGTGCAAATAATACCAATAATAAACACAATAGTAATATCTAATTGTCTGATGTCCACCGCCTCAAATGATCACAAAAAAAAACGTAGAAAAAATGTCTAAATATTGCCGAGCATTAAAGTTCTTTTCTTTTATGAAATCTGTTTCAGATTGTTAACATGTTAAACACAGAGTTCAAAATAATGAACCGCTTTTGCAAATGTTCACTCTTGAAATTTAAATGGGCCATTAAATTTCTGTCAAAATACAAATTGATTGTATAGTGAAATTTTATTGTAAAAATAATGCAGTTGAGGATGAGAAACATGTTATTTTGAGATGTCTATTTTATGCAGATTTTATTTAGTTATTCTAATTCCCTTTATCATAAATCTTATAGTATGTCAGAGGACCATAAATTTGAATTCTCATGTGGAGCAGGATCTGCTTACCCTTCCGGAGCACCTGAGATCACCCCTAATTTTTGGTTTTTTTTTTTTTTACTTTAACTCTGTCAAGATGGGAGAAATCAGTTTGCGCCAAAATCTGCTATGATGCATTGTAGTTTATCGATATAATTTTGTTAATTTTATTCTTTAAATGAAGATTTAATGTTGTAACTAATAACTCTCTTTAGAGTAGTTCTTTTTTATATGTTAATTTATATTCTGTGAATGTTTTGTAAGAGACGAGACTCAAATACATTTTATTTTTGTCTTGGCGTTTGTCTTAGTATTTATAATAAGAACGAACATGAGTTTCTCAAATTGTATGTTAAATACCAACTGAAAAAACAAATTTAGAATAATAATTTTATTTATTTATGAAGTGAATTGAAATCTTTAAATAAACCGTAATGTCACATATGTCATTTTCTAACTGAATGTCAGTATTAGGGTGTTAATCCGATTCATTTTTAAAGAACGCACTAGTAATTTGTTTGTAAAGTTCTTATAAAAATAAATACTTTCAATTGCATTGTGTAGCATTGTGGAAAAAAATTCTCAAGACTCAAGAAAAATAAAGCTATACTTTCTAATTGCTTATTTTTAACGTTTAAGCTTAAAAAGAATCATGTTTTGCAAATTAGTGAACCGAATATTAAAATACCTGCAATACAATTGCAGTCAGTGAAACCAGAACCAGTAGTTCTGAACTTTATCACTGGTGCAACTTTAGTACCGAAATTTTCCCTGAGTTCAAATAACATGATTCCATTTTTTAAATTGGGTTTAAAGGTCCTAACTGTTGACTAAAGATAATAAATACTTACATAAAAGTTATTGAAAATCTGGCCATTATCGTTATATATACACAGGACAGCAGGTTTGTCTTAGACAGTGATAATGATTGAGCCGTAGGTCGAACGTAAATTGTATATAATTTTTAGTAAAAAAACCTAATCAGTTCCTGTCATTAGCTTAATCACCCACTAAACACATAACGTTCAAAGAACGTTGTGGATTGGTTCCTGTAAGGTTATTTCGGACCTTAACGTTACACGAACGTTGTGAGAACGTTAAAATGAAACGTTACAATTCAACGTTCTAGGAACGTTTTGTTTTAACGTTGTGTGGAAGTTTCAGTTTGGTTATGTTACAAATAATACGTTGTAGAAACGTTTAATATTAGTTCCTTTGTAACGTTACTTTACTAACATTCTTAAAACGTTCGAATAATGTTCCTCATTTTTTTTGAAAAAATAATCTTTCCAAAAAAAAAAAAATAGCAAATTAATAGCAAAAAATGCAAGTAAGATGTTTGCAGTTTTGCATGTTAATCAAACCTTTATTTTGTTTCAGAAAGTGAATGCTGATAGTTTTTAAAACTAAACCAGATGCTCCGCAGGGCGTAGCTTTATACGACCGCAGAGGTTGAACCCTGAACGGTTGGGGCAAGTATGGACACAACATTCAAGCTGGATTCAGCTCTTAATTTGGATTGTGATTAAATAGTTAACACAGCATAGGTTTCTGACACAGAATGAATGTGTTCTAATGAACTTAAAATTTTTGTTTTCTCTTAGAGCAATTCACTATGCTGTTGAATATTAATCCTCTCAAAAAAAATGTTTGAAGAAATTTTCTTTTTTATTTATGAAATTTCAAATGAGAAAAATTGAACCCAATTTTTTTAATCACATCCCCCTTTCCCTTATTCCAAAACTAATCTCAATTAAAATTTCTAATGGAGTTTGCAACAATAACTACTCATTTAAATACATCATAAAATATTAAGATGTAAAAAAACTGCTTGTTATCACTGAATGGTAAAGATTATTTTAATTTATCAGTTGGTAGTAAAAAGTGAATATACATTGTATATTGTATATAACAAAGATTTAAGTTGATTCTGGACAAAGAAAGATAACTCCAATTTAAAAAAAAATCTTGCTATTGCACAATATTTTGCAATTAGATATTTCTTGCTTACTATTCTGGACAAAGAAAGATAACTCTAATTAAAAAAAAATTTGCTATTTCACAATATTGTGCAATTAGATATTTCTTTATAATAATTTTAGATCCTGATTTGGACCAACTTGAAAACTGGGCCCATAATAAAAAATCTAAGTACATTTTTGGATTCAGCATATCAAAGAACCCCAAGATTTCAATTTTTGTTAAAATCAGACTAAGTTTAATTTTGGACCCTTTGGACTTTAGTGTAGACCAATTTGAAAACAGGACCAAAAAAATGAAGAATCTACATACACAGTTAGATTTGGTATATCAAAGAACCCCATTTATTCAATTTTTGATGAAATCAAACAAAGTTTAATTTTGGACCCCGATTTGGACCAACTTGAAAACTGGGCCAATAATCAAGAATCTAAGTACATTTTTAGATTCAGCATATCAAAGAACCTAACTGATTCATTTTTTGTCAAAATCAAACTAAGTTTAATTTTGGACCCTTTGGACCTTAATGTAGACCAATTTGAAAACGGGACCAAAAGTTAAGAATCTACATACACAGTCATGACAGTTAGATTCGGCATATCAAAGAACCCCAATTATTCAATTTTGATGAAATCAAACAAAGTTTAATTTTGGACCCTTTGGGCCCCTTATTCTGTTGGGACCAAAACTCCCAAAATCAATACCAACCTTCCTTTTATGGTCATAAACCTTGTGTTTAAATTTCATAGATTTCTATTTACTTATACTAACGTTATGGTGCGAAAACCAAGAAAAATGCTTATTTGGGTCCCTTTTTGGCCCCTAATTCCTAAACTGTTGGGACCTAAACTCCCAAAATCAATACCAACCTTCCTTTTGTAGTCATTAACATTGTGTTTAAATTTCATTGATTTCTATTTACTTAAACTAAAGTTATTGTGCGAAAACCAAGAATAATGCTTATTTGGGCCCTTTTTTGGCCCCTAATTCCTAAACTGTTAAAACCAAAACTCCCAAAATCAATCCCAACCGTTCTTTTGTGGTCATAAACCTTGTGTCAAAATTTCATAGATTTCTATTAACTTAAACTAAAGTTATAGTGTGAAAACCAAGAAAATGCTTATTTGGGCCCTTTTTGGCCCCTAATTCCTAAAATGTTGGAACCAAAACTCCCAAAATCAATACCAACTTTCCTTTTGTGGTCATAAACCTTGTGTTAAAATTTCATAGATTTCCATTCACTTTTACTAAAGTTAGAGTGCGAAAACTAAAAGTATTCGGACGACGACGACGACGACGACGACGCAGACGACGACGCCAACGTGATAGCAATATACGACGAAAAATTTTTCAAATTTTGCGGTCGTATAAAAACCGACACTGTATTAAGAACAAAATAACTTTTTATTCCTTAAACATATAGATTGCTCGATTAAAAGTTAAAATTCATTATTATCATTATTTATTATAACTTTTTTCATTTAACTTTAATTTGTGAAACATAATTAGCAATTATATACATAATGATATTTGATACAGCTATTATGTTAATCAAGCATATTCTGATAAGGTTGACCTATAGAATGATGTTGACCAGATGTTAGACAAATTTCAAAGATAGTTGCTATGGTAATTAAGGTTATAGGAAATCTAAGTGAATGGGATAGTCACTTTTGAGACTATTTCCTGTCGTGTATTTGTAAGAAAGCAGTGATAACAAAGAAAACAAAAGAGAAAATCGCATCATCTAAAGAGAAAGAAACATGTAAGTTGATTGTTACTTTAAAAATTCTGATAAAGTTGATTGTTACTTTAAAAATTCTGATAAAGTTGATTGTTACTTTAAAAATTCTGATATACGTATATGATTATGAATGACAAATAATACTTTTTTTTAACCACAAATAAAACTTATTTTATTTCTGAAATCTTTGTTAAATGTGAAGATTGCATTTATAACCCTTATCAATGGAAAAGTGTATTTTCGAATTTTCCTTGTTACATACTGTTTCAGAATGTTGTTTAATTATTTTTAGGTCATACAAATTTAAAAGAATTAAACAAAAGACGGATTCAGAAAAAGTGCCAAATGAAAGTGTAGCAGAAAACAAAAGGAACACTCTTGTGAATACAACTCATGTTAGATTACAAAACTAGGAAATAACTGTATAAACCTAATAAAGTGAAATTTCAGAACTAGGAAGTAAGTGTATGAACATGATGAAGTGAATTACAAAACTAGGAAATAATTGTATGAACCGAATGAAGTGAAATTACAGAACTAGGAAATAACTGTATGAACATGATGAAATGAATTATATAACTAGGAAATAACTGTATGAACCTAATGAAGTAAAATTACAGAACTAGGAAATAACTGTATGAACCTGATGAAGTGAATTATATAACTAGGAAATAACTGTATGAACCTGATGAAGTGAAATTACAGAACAAGGAAATAATTGCATGAATCTGATGAAGTGAATTACAGAACTAGGAAGTAATTGTATGAACATGATGAAGTGAAATTATAGAACTAGGAAATAACTGTATGAACGTGATGTCAGAAGTGAATTACAGAACTAGGAAATAACTGTATGAACCTGATGAAGTGAATTACATTTACAGAAATGAAACATCATGAATATACTTTATAATTTTCATTCTAGATCTGATGTTGCAACGTGTAGATACATAAAATTAAACTTTTAAGAATTTGCTCCTTGTCTAGCAAATTTAATTTTAAAATAAATTATGTATTGGTATTCATATCTTTGTATTCATTATTAAAGAAAAATAGTTAACATGGATATGTTGATTTAATTCATTCAAATATGGGTACAATTCCTGGAGAGAAAGATTAATTGATTGTTGTTTGCTCAAACGTCCAGTGGCAAAATGTTTATTCATGTTCAGAAAGATGGAGAGAAAAACAACGTTGAGCCAATGAATGTAGATACGTTGAGCCATTGTTGTGCCAACATACAAATGTTGTCTGGGACTAGGCTAAATTTGGGTTTCAGATGGGTAACAAATGATAATATTTAGGTTCCAGGTTGGTTACACCAGGTTCTATAAAGGTTTCTGATTGGTTACACAAGGTTCTATTAAGGTTCCAGATTGGTTATACAAGGTTCTATCAAGGTTCCAGTTTGGTTACACAAGGTTCTATTTAGGTTCCAGGTTGGTTTTCCATAACGTTATATCATAACGTTCTTACAACGTAACTGGTAGTCCACACTTTTACGTTCCTACAATGTTAAACCACAACGTTCTCACAACGAAACAGAAACGTTCCTGGAACATTTCCTGAACGTTTTTATACGACCGCAAAATTTGAAAAATTTTTCGTCGTATATTGCTATCACGTTGGCGTCGTCGTCTGCGTCGTCGTCGTCGTCGTCGTCGTCGTCGTCCGAATACTTTTAGTTTTCGCACTCTAACTTTAGTAAAAGTGAATGGAAATCTATGAAATTTTAACACAAGGTTTATGACCACAAAAGGAAGGTTGGTATTGATTTTGGGAGTTTTGGTCCCAACATTTTAGGAATTAGGGGCCAAAAAGGGCCCAAATAAGCATTTTTCTTGGTTTTCGCACTATAACTTTAGTTTAAGTTAATAGAAATCTATGAAATTTTGACACAAGGTTTATGACCACAAAAGAACGGTTGGGATTGATTTTGGGAGTTTTGGTTTCAACAGTTTAGGAATTAGGGGCCAAAAAAGGGCCCAAATAAGCATTATTCTTGGTTTTCGCACAATAACTTTAGTTTAAGTAAATAGAAATCAATGAAATTTAAACACAATGTTAATGACTACAAAAGGAAGGTTGGTATTGATTTTGGGAGTTTAGGTCCCAACAGTTTAGGAATTAGGGGCCAAAAAGGGACCCAAATAAGCATTTTTCTTGGTTTTCGCACCATAACGTTAGTATAAGTAAATAGAAATCTATGAAATTTAAACACAAGGTTTATGACCATAAAAGGAAGGTTGGTATTGATTTTGGGAGTTTTGGTCCCAACAGAATAAGGGGCCCAAAGGGTCCAAAATTAAACTTTGTTTGATTTCATCAAAATTGAATAATTGGGGTTCTTTGATATGCCGAATCTAACTGTCATGACTGTGTATGTAGATTCTTAACTTTTGGTCCCGTTTTCAAATTGGTCTACATTAAGGTCCAAAGGGTCCAAAACTAAACTTAGTTTGATTTTGACAAAAAATGAATCAGTTAGGTTCTTTGATATGCTGAATCTAAAAATGTACTTAGATTCTTGATTATTGGCCCAGTTTTCAAGTTGGTCCAAATCGGGGTCCAAAATTAAACTTTGTTTGATTTCATCAAAAATTGAATAAATGGGGTTCTTTGATATACCAAATCTAACTGTGTATGTAGATTCTTCATTTTTGGTCCTGTTTTCAAATTGGTCTACACTAAAGTCCAAAGGGTCCAAAATTAAACTTAGTCTGATTTTAACAAAAATTGAAATCTTGGGGTTCTTTGATATGCTGAATCCAAAAATGTACTTAGATTTTTTATTATGGGCCCAGTTTTCAAGTTGGTCCAAATCAGGATATAAAATTATTATATTAAGTATTGTGCAATAGCAAGTCTTTTCAATTGCACAGTATTGCGCAATGGCAAGAAATATCTAATTGCACAATATTGTGAAATAGCAAATTTTTTTTTAATTAGAGTTATCTTTCTTTGTCCAGAATAGTAAGCAAGAAATATCTAATTGCAAAATATTGTGCAATAGCAAGATTTTTTTATACGACCGCAAAAATTTTAATTTTTTGGTCGTATATTGCTATCACGTTGGCGTCGTCGTCTGCGTCGTCGTCGTCGTCTGCGTCCTCGTCGTCGTCCGAATACTTTTAGTTTTCGCACTCTAACTTTAGTAAAAGTGAATAGAAATCAATGAAATTTTAACACAAGGTTTATAACCACAAAGGGAAGGTTGGGATTGATTTTAGGAGTTTTGGTCCCAATATTTTAGGAATTAGGGGCCAAAAAGGGCCCAAATAAGCATTTTCTTGGTTTTCGCACTATAACTTTAGTTTAAGTGAATAGAAATCTATGAAATTTTGACACAAGGTTTATGACCACAAAAGGACGGTTGGGATTGATTTTGGGAGTTTTGGTTCCAACAGTTTAGGAATTAAGGGCCAAAAAAGGGCCCAAATAAGCATTATTCTTGGTTTTCGCACAATAACTTTAGTATAAGTAAATAGAAATCAATGAAATTTAAACACAAGGTTTATGACCACAAAAGGAAGGTTGGGATTGATTTTTGGAGTTGAGGTCACAACAGTTTATGAATTAGGGGCCAAAAAGGGGCCCAAATAAGCATTATTTTTGGTTTTTGCACCATAACTATAGTATAAGTAAATAGAAATCTATGAAATTTAAACACAAGGTTTATGACCATAAAAGGAAGGTTGGGTTTGATTTTGGGAGTTTTGGTCCCAACAGTTTAGGAATAAGGGGCCCAAAGGGTCCAAAATTGAACTTTGTGTGATTTCATCAAAAATTGAATAATTGGGGTTCTTTGATATGCCGCATCTAACTATGTATGTATATTCTTAATTTTTGGTCCCGTTTTCAAATTGGTCTACATTAAGGTCCAAAGGGTCCAAAATTAAACTTAATTTGATTTTAACAAAAATTGAATCTTTGGGGTTCTTTGATATGCTGAATTTAAAAATGTACTTAGATTTTTAATTATAATTATTGGCCTAGTTTTCAAGTTGGTCCAAATGGGGGTCCAAAATTAAACTTTGTTTGATTTCATCAAAAATTGAATAAATGTGTTCTTTGATATGCCAAATCTAACTGTGTATGTAGATTCTTAATTTTTGGTCCAGTTTTCAAATTGGTCTACATTAAGGTCCAAAGGGTCCAAAATTAAACTAAGTTTGATTTTAACAAAAATTAAATTCTTGGGCTTATTTGATATGCTTTATCTAAACATGTACTGTGATTTTTGATTATGGGCCCAGTTTTAAGTTGGTCCAAATCAGGATTCCATATCAAGTATTGTGCAATAGCAAGAAATTTTCAATTGCACAGTATTGCACAATAGCAAGAAATATCTAATTGCACAATATTGTGCAATAGCAATTAATTTTCAATTGGAGTTATCTTTCTTTGTATAGAATAGTAGTTGATAATATATGTTGGAAATTTGCCAGACATGACTATGATGTCATTTTCTATTTTTATTTTCCAATAACTTTATGTAAATAACTTCATTGGAAATTTGCCAATATAAAATGTTGCTGATGAAGCTTTTTTTCCTTATCTTATCTAAAATGTTTTTAGATAATGTATGTTGGACATTTGCCAGACATGACTATGATGTCATTTTCTATTTTTATTTGCCAATAACTTTATGTAAATAACTTCATTGGAAATTTGCCAATATTAAATGTTGCTGATGAAGTTTTTTTTATTGTTTTATACAATAAACAATGTATATTCACTTTTACTACCAACCAATCTTTACCATTCAGTGATAACAAGCACTTTATTTTACATTTTAATATTTTATGATGTATTTAAAAGAGTAGTTATTGTTGCAAACTCCATTAGAAATTTGAATTGATATCAGTTTTGGAAAAAGGGAAACGGGGATGTGGAAAAAAAATGGGGGGGGGGGTTAAATTTTTCTCATTTCAGATTTCATAAATAAAAAGAAAATTTCTTCAAACATTTTTTTTAGAGGATTAATATTCAACAGCATAGTGAATTGCTCAAAGGCAAAAATGTTTTAAGTTCATTAGACCACATTCATTCTGTGTCAGAAACCTATGCTGTGTCAACTATTTAATTTTAGATTTAAATAAGTTTGAAGAAGAAATCTTTAATTGATTTGTAAAATCTTGACATTTGTTTTGTGTAAAAAAAACCATGTAATGTCAAAAATTTGATCACAATCCAAATTCAGAGCTGTATCACGCTTGAATGTTTTGTCCATACTTGCCCCAACTGTTCAGGGTTCGACCTCTGCGGTCGTATAAAGCTGCGCCCTGCGGAGCACCTGGTTGTGTTTTGTGGGCATTGCTTCATTTCTTATTTCAGAGTTCAAACCCTGTACGCGACAGGTGTGTTCGACACTAATTCTCATCGACTAGGATTGTTAGTTTTTCTTCCTAAGGTGCCAGGTGGTTTTCTTGGTACCCACAGGTGTGTTCGACACTAATTCTAATCGACTAGGATTGTTAGTTTTTCTTCCTAAGGTGCCAGGTGAGTTTCTTGGTACCGACAGGTGTGTTCGACACTAATTCTAATCGACTAGGATTGTTAGTTTTTCTTCCTAAGGTGCCAGGTGAGTTTCTTGGTACCGACAGGTGTGTTCGACACTAATTCTCATCGACTAGGATTGTTAGTTTTTCTTCCTAAGGTGCCAGGTGGTTTTCTTGGTACCGACAGGTGTGTTCGACACTAATTCTCATCGACTAGGATTGTTAGTTTTTCTTCCTAAGGTTTCAGGTGGTTTTCTTGGTACCGACAGGTGTGTTCGACACTAATTCTCATCGACTAGGATTGTTAGTTTTTCTTCCTAAGGTTTCAGGTGGTTTTCTTGGTACCGACAGGTGTGTTCGACACTAATTTTCATCGACTAGGATTGTTAGTTTTTCTTCCTAAGGTACCAGGTGGTTTTCTTGGTACCGACAGGTGTGTTCGACACTAATTCTCATCGACTAGGATTGTTAGTTTTTCTTCCTAAGGTACCAGGTGGTTTTCTTGGTACCGACAGGTGTGTTCGACACTAATTCGCATCGCTAGGATTGTTAGTTTTTCTTCCTAAGGTGCCAGGTGGGTTTCTTGGTACCGACAGGTGTGTTCGACACTAATTCTCATCGACTAGGATAGTTAGTTTTTCTTCCTAAGGTTTCAGGTGGAATTCTTGGTACCGACAGGTGTGTTCGACACTAATTCTCATCGACTAGGATTGTTAGTTTTTCTTCCTAAGGTACCAGGTGGTTTTCTTGGTACCGACAGGTGTGTTCGACACTAATTCTCATCGACTAGGATTGTTAGTTTTTCTTCCTAAGGTGTCACGTGGTACTCCGGCTTCCTCCACTAATAAAAAAAACTAACCGCCATGAAATAGTCAATAGTCTTAAAAAAGGTGCATTACACACCAAAAAATCAATAAATCAATCATTGTTTTGTTAAGACGTTTCCTACATATATCATTATTTTGTTCAGCAAGAAGTTATTTTCTATAATTTTAATTTGACAATATGAATTTTTACCGTATATAACTATGTACCTGTATCTTCAATATGACTGTAATGTTTGCTGCTTGGCATGATTCAGCTTTATCAATTTATCATTTTTTTGATAAATACCTTGAAGAATTGATAGAATCCACATATGCAATTTACTGATCCCATGTTAATCGTGTTAGTATAAGTCACTAGCACACTGTTATTAAATAAGTATTTCGGGGCCTTTAATAGCTGACTATGCTGTATGGGCTTTGCTCATGGTTGAAGGCCGTACGGTGACCTATAATAGTTGTTAATTTCTGTGTCATTTTGGTCTATTGTGGAGAGTTGTCTCATTGACAAACATACCGACTATCTTAGCATGTGGTAGTTAGGCTTGTGACCTAACAACGTTACCAAGTCCCTTCTTTAATTGGTCTATACAAAAAAAATCTAATAATAACAACTTGACAGTATTATAATAACTTATCTCTTTTGGATCTGGTATTTTGCACCATTAACTTGTCATTATCTCCATTTTTGTAGAAAAACTTCATGGAACAGTGACTAATATTAGAAAATGAATGTGTTATCAAATACACAAACATAATAACAGAAAATTAATTCACACAATTAGATACATTGATTTTTTTTTTATCAAGAAATGATACATAAAAAATAGACTAATTTATTTATTTGTACATAAAATTAACATTTCGATGGTGGAGATGGCGGTAGTTGATTGTTGATAGCAAAATGGTAAAGACCTGAAATAAGTAAAAATGTAATGAAATTTAGAAAACAAGTTTCATCAGTACTTTTTGAAGTCATATATTTGCATGAAATATTTTGATACAAAAGCAGCTTTACAAATACACTTAAGATTTATTATTGATAGCTAGCTCAATAAAAAAATGATAAATATTTGTTGTTAGCAGATTGAAAACAGGCCTGAACCGGGGTGATTTAAAGACTACATAATTCAGGCTTTGAGGGTTGAGATCTCCAAAAACATCTTTAACCGCGCCGAATTTTTGCTTTGGCCTGAAGTCAGGAACTTCTACCATGTGTTAGTCTTTGCGTTTTTTAATTTTAATTTTTATTTATTTGCATGTTTCAGAGTTTAGCGTGGTGTCCATTTCTAGTATACTTATTGCTTATGGGCATGTGCATGCTGTCTGTTATCGTTGTGTTGAAGATCTATTCGATTTGGTGGTTTTTCTGGTCTTTGTTCGGGTTGTAGTCTCTTTTTGCACAATCACCGTTTCCATTCTCTATTCTTATGCATATAGCCAAACACTGTGTGTTGACCTTCAGATTATTTTTGTGTTTGTATTGTTGTCATTGTTGGTATGTGTGTGTGTGTGTGTAATTGGGTATATGCCTCGTTTATGTATACCTCGTGTCTTTTTTTAATTCATGTACTTTATTCATAAATGTTTTCATAAAAATACTATATGTATCTTCGTATATATATATCAAAATATGAAGGGAATGAGACATTTCATGAAATTCACTCTAAGCACACCTCAAGAAGTTGAATGTTTTAAATAGTTGCAACAAAGTAAAACTACATGTCATGTTAATCAAATATTATTTGTCTTATACATTTTTCTTTGATCCCGGTTTATATGTATACTTTTAATAATTCTCCTCAGCACTGCGTTTTCTTTTTATTTTCAGTGCGAAAACAATTGTAAAAGAAATAAGCTAATTTAGGGGCCAGCTGAAGGATGCCTCCGGGTGCGGGAATTTCTCGCTACATTGAAGACCTGATGGTGACCTTCTGCTGTTGTTTTTTCTATGGTCGGGTTGTTGTCTCTTTGACACATTCCCCATATCCATTCTCAATTTTATAATGTGCACCATTCCACTGCATAAATATTCATTGATCTTAATGTTGATTCTAACTAAACGTGAAATGAAAAAAATAATGTTAAAATTGTTATGAAGGAAATATGATATTACCTGCGCATGCTCCTTGAAATCCTGCATTATAATCACATGCCACTTCATTTTTGACGTAATCCCCACGGTTATCAGAATAGTCATCATTCTGGCCAGGTCCCCCTACAAGAGCACCATTTAGTTGATTGGGACTATTCTGGTTCTCGGGAGCACACCATCCGGGTTTACAGGATCTATAAAAAAACACAGATTTAGCTTTATAATAAACCGTAATGAGTCTCTGTTAAATTTATAAACCACTTAAAATTTATAGATACGGAACGATTTAGGCTTTAATTGACCCATATATTTTGTTGAAGACCGTTTTCATTTAGTTGACCCCTAGAGGTCGTTTTTTTTACCATTTAGATGCTATCTAACGGGCATTTGTTTAATATCTCATAATATTTATAGTTGAAAAGATGTTATCAAAAATGAAACTAGAAGATATCTGAGCTTTACACTGCAGTGGTGGATCCAGAAATTTTCATAAGTGGGGTCCCACTGACTGCCTAAAAGGGGGGGGGGGGCACTCCAGTCATGCTTCAGTGATTCCCTATATAAGCAACCAAATTTTTCCCAGAAAAGGGGTTCCCGGCCCCCTGCCCCCCCCCCCCCCCCCCCTAAATCCGCCTTTGCACTGAACAAACTATCATTTTATGGACTATTTTTTCAATTGATTATCACTAAACGTTTAAGATATACTTACGCTCCTCTGTGATGAGGCTTATGAGGGAAATATCCACCAAAACCGATTTCGTAACTGATATGTAGATTGTTATCTCCAAGGATATAATTTATTTGTGTCATGGCCCATTTGAGGTAATCAGCGCCACCTATTCCGTCAGCAGCCGCCATTACAGCAATGAATGCAGCATTCCCTATTGATAAACAACCAAGAATAAAGTGACAGAGCAGAAAATCTTGCTTAAACATAATTTTATACAAACTAGGTTGTGTCTTTAGGCTGTGAATATAAAGTTAAAGATATAGAACTCAGTTGGAACACAATATTCACATTTCAACAACAATTGCTTGCAATCAAATATTATAAATCCAAATTAATGCATTACAAAATGAATAGAAATAACAAGCATTAATTAAGGAACGTGAGGAAATCTGAGAATTACATTCAACCACAACAAACCATAATTGATTGGTCGACTGAAAGTGAAATTCAAACTAAATATTTACATAGAGTTGGGGTAATAAAAGCTAAACTGATCTTCTCGACTTTTCTCAAAGGTCAACATGAAGTATACTCTGCTTTTTCATGTAGAGGTAGAAATTAAAGAAATCAGTGTCCAAATTGTAATCCCGACACACGATCGGATATATTCATGTCTGTACGACTTGCCCCCCCCCCCCCCCCTTTCTCCGCAGAACTATAGAAAAGAAAATTAGTACATTAACGGGTGTTACACGGACTTTTTTTTAGATGATACACGGACTCTCTTTGTTTGTTACACGGACACTTTTTATGAATAGAATCACTCGTGCGTGAGTTCATGGGCACTTTTTGACATATTTCCTGTCTTTTTTATACAACAAAATATTTACATTAGCATCAATATCTTTTTCGAAACATTTCCAGTAAAATCCTAAATAATGATATCAGTACACTAAGGGATTAGACATTTAACTTAAAAAATGGGGGGGGGGTTATGGTTTTCTCCTAAAAAAAGATATTTTGATCCCAAATTTTATGAGAAAAAAAAATGAAAATCAAACGTTAGCTTACTTACAACTGAAATATTTCTTTAATATATTACTTTTTTCGAAGTTGCTAAAAGTCTTAAATCTGTACAACATTCATCTTTTACTAAGTCTTGAAATGGTTCTTTTTATCAATTTATTAGATTCCTGGTTTTTTTTCTTGAAAAAAATCTCAGTTGAAGAGAAATGAAAAAAAAGTTTTCATACTATAACTTACATTTACTGCTTTGTGGCTATCTAAGTTTCTCAAATGTTTAGTCTTGCAAAATGTATTATTATTTCTTGAAACGTCGTACAAATCAGATACAAAACAAAAGTATCAAAAAACAGGCCGGAAACAACCTGCCGTATAGTTTTTCTGCACTTGTAGTCAGATCAAGGTCCTCGGCTTTGTTACCTTTGTATAGTATCTAATACATATATATACATGTATTATATCGGTCGCATATATTGTATCAATGAATATCAGAGTAAAGAATGTATATACCTGCATATCTGTTAGATCCCCATTTATCTCGATATACAAGTCCACACGGTGTATAAGGGACACCACCGCCTGGTTTATATGAATTAACAAAAGCCTCAACTGGCGCCTTGTATTGGTTATCCTGAGTTGCTTCCCATAGCAAAAGCTGCAACAGAAATAAATTTAAGTTAAGTTTTTTTAGTGTGTACAATTCATTTACCAGTCTTACGGTATAACTGTATAAATTGAAATTTACTGCAGTTATCTGATATACCCGATCACTCATTGTTGAAGACCGTAGGCAGTGTCGGATCAAGGGGGGGGGGGGGGTCCGGTGGTTGGAACACCCTTTTTTGGCTGATCAATGCATTTGAATGGGGACATATAGTTGGACACCCCCTTTTTAAATGGCTGGGTCCGCCCCTGGTACGGTGACATATAATTTTAAAGTATTAATTGTTGGCTTTCCTAACAACATCTCCTTATTTCTATCTTAAGCTGCATATTATATTAGTAAGCACAGCGTTTTTTTTTTATTATTGAGAATGGTGTACCACAGTACAAGTCCAAGGCCGTCTGTTCATTTGGAAGACGAACACCGAACGGATGTTGAGTAATTCAACAAAGAATGTTGCCATAATTTGCCAGACAAATTCATTGCATATAACCATTTTTAATATTGAATCAAAAAATTTTACATTTCACAGCTCATCGGGAAATAATGTATATAATGACAAGTTTGGATAATTCTGAGAATAGATGAGTTGGTGCACTCCGTAGCCTTTACAGGTAACCATTAAGTTAAAACGGTAACACTTAAAGAAGTGTAAGGTTTGTACATTCAAGCTCAACCTGTATATAATTTTGCTTAAAATAAAATTATAACTTTATAGAATAGAAGTACAAACACTCATGTAAATCTTTTTTTTTTTCAAAAGAATATGTAGGCCATTCTAAATTAATAATATTCAATCATTTGGTGTTGCTTTTTCTCGCTTTAGAAATAACGTAAAGATGTTTCGTACCTGGCATCCTACAGTTTTGTCGTCCCAAGAATAACCCCATGCGGTACCACCAGAAAACCATTGTTTAGCATCATTAAGGTACTGCTGATCTCCTGTTGCCTTAAACAGTTCTGCTGCTGCTTCACACATCTCGTCTTTCCAGCCGTTAGATCTACAATAATTTATAATTACACTGACTCTAAAGGACTTAATACTTCAGGAAGAAACAGTATTTGATCATCAAGTTCCAAGACATGATAATTAAGATAAAGCAAGGAATGTAAGTGAATATTTAAAAAAAAATATGGTTGTTGGTTTTCTGGTGGTAACAACTTGTAAACCCCAATTTCAGCTGCATACATTGGCTTCAAAATGGCGGTCTGTTTTGGAAGAAGCCATAGTACCCACAGATAACCACAAACCTTCGACACAAACTCGCAATCCTTGTCAATTAAAATTATAAAAAATAGTTTACTTCAGTGTATTTTTGTCTCCTCTCGACGAATTTGTGCTGTTTCCAGTGAAGCCGATGGCGGCGTCAACAATTAAACTGACAAATGTGAAGTTATTGATATTTGGAGGAAGTTAAATTAATATTGATAAATGTCATTTCAAAAGAGATTATTTGTCCCCTCCTCCTAAAGTCACAGGTAACAGACTTTGAAGCTAGTGTATATTTGAAACCTTGGAGCGCATTTGTATTTCTATTTTACACTATTGATTCGGAATCACATACAGGCATGCATGTCTCGGTGTATATGTTTCATGCCCAGAGCAAATCGAAATGCGACTATTGGTTTAATTTGATAGAAATAAAAATTACCCGTAAAAGTCTTTTGACTGTGGTACACTGTTTGAGTATATCCCGGGATGGGATTTGGCGAATTGGTAAATAGATTTAGCAGCATCCAGCAACCGTCCGGCATAACCAGCATCTAATAATATTATCCGTTATCAAATGATTAATTTTGTTTTATGAAAAAAAAGAATTCTTAAAGATTTTGCCGTGTTCGTTAGAACAAAATGGATTGTTGTATAATTTTACTGTTGAGAAACATTAAACAGCGAACGGTTTGAAATAAGTAAAATCATTTGGAGAGTCCACTGATATGGCCAACGCTCTGATTGGCTTATTTATTTTTCATTTTTGTAACCTATCATTCGATTATTTCTCAATGTTAAATCCGGAAGTCATGTCTGACATAAAAGTCGGTTTGAGAACGGAAACAATATTCGGACACCTTTATTTTCGTTTTTCTCCCAAAATAATCCAAACTGAAAAGTCATAAGAATTGAAGACAAATGCGACTATGCATGGTACCTAAAGGACACAGAGGCATGCTGATTAATTTATTGTGGGAGGAAGAGAAGCGACACACACAATGAGGTCTTCTCGTTTAATGGTATAGATAGGCCTTGAATATAGACATTAAACATTTATACTCTGTTCATTGAATCAGTAATCGTCATTAAAATTCGTTAAAGTTTAGAACAGAATCTTTGTTCATTGTTGAAGGCCGTACGCCGACCCAAAGCTGCTAACTGTATTTGGTCTCACGTGGAAAGTTGTCATATTGACATATATACCACATCTTTGTAGTTTTATAACAATGAAATTGGACATATATACTTTCAAAGTCATTCTTTGAAAAAAGTTAAACACCTATCCGTGAATCGAGCTAAACAT
The DNA here is from genome assembly GCF_965363235.1 of Mytilus galloprovincialis. Lineage (NCBI taxonomy): Eukaryota > Metazoa > Mollusca > Bivalvia > Mytilida > Mytilidae > Mytilus > Mytilus galloprovincialis. Next base: position 53,149,171 of record NC_134850.1, read on the forward strand.
TATGTTTCTTTTAAAAATTCATTGAGTTCGAAATACCAATCATTGACTCAATAAATATTTTAGCGTTAATTCGTTCTTTTCCAAGAGGAATTTTGCTTTGTTTTAGTTTTTTGCAGTTTAAATTTAACTAGTTATATAAAAATTCATTTTACTCTTTATTTATCCAAAACATTTTTTACGAATTTTTTTTTTATAAATATAAATTTCCAATTAATAAAGCTTACACTATTATTTAAAAAGCTAAACTGACCTTTGTCTTTAAAAACAATTGCTCCAATAGCAAATGCCGAGGCAGTGTTACCAGCTACGTCACTACCTGGATTCCCTGGTGTTATTTTGAATGCTGGTCTGCCCATGTGCATGTCCTCTGGTCTTCCCCAGAATCCGTGATCAGCGTGACCATCCCCAACCTATTATTTATAAGAGAGAAACTGAAGACACCAAAATGATGTTAAGACAAAAATTTAAAAGAAAACGACTTCACGACAAACAACAGTCTACAAAACACAGCATAGCAAATGTGGGACCTATAAGAACACGAATTGCACAAAAAATCAGCGACATGGTACGTTTGAAGTGTTAGAAATAACAATAAAATGGTTTGGAAAAAACAACAGCAGACTAAAACTTAGAATAAAAAAAACGAAACAAAACAAAAACAAAAAGCAAAGCAAACAAAGCACAACCAAGCACAGCGCAGCACAGCACAGCGCAGCACAGCACAGCGCAGCACAGCGAAGCACAGCACAGCGCAGCACAGCACAGCACAGCACAGCACAGCACAGCACAGCTCAGCACAACACAACACAACACAACACAACACAACACAACACAGCACAGCACAGCACAGCACAACACAACACAGCACAACACAACACAACACAACACAACACAACACAACACAACCAAACGAAACGAAACGAAGAAGAAAAGCACAGTAAAATACAAGACAGCAAAAAACTGAAATAATAGAATCAGCTCAGTGTTAAAGGTATTCAAGCTATTCACAAACGATAGGAATGTAAGAATTTAAGGGTAAAAAAATATCTCAGGAAGGATAAAAAAATTATACTGATCTCGGATGTAAAACCTTCAGTTGTAATAACGACTTCTTCGTTGGAAACAACATGCATGGGCTGTACATAACAGAGGAATATCAAAGTATATACGTGTATTTCAAAAGGAATTCTGATATGTATTACTTAAATTACCTGAACCCAATATGTCTGCTTGTTAGGTTCCCAACATTTCAAGAAGTAGTCCAGCGGCCATTTTAACATGTCATACATCATGTCTAGCTGTCCAGCTCTTTGGTATGCATCTTTAAACTTCTGTAGTCCCCATCCCAAAACATGCGCAGAGTAAGACATGGGTAGATTAAATTTAACATGGTCTCCAGCTGTAACGAAAAGTAACTTTATTAAAATTGAGTCATTCTAGAAAACCGATGTATTTTTATCACATTTAACCTCAGGTGCAAATTATCCAATTGTTGTATATTAAAATTCATACCTCCTGCAAATAATTGATAATAATTATGACGGTCTTTAGTAACTTGGTGATTGTTAACTTTTGCTCACCGTCGAACAATGGACTATATTAATATTTCTCTGATATAGATATCATTTGGATATTTTTTAGTGTCCATATACTTTCATTTTTTTTTTAAAGGATTCCGAATTTGATATTTACTTGTGTTCTTATTTTTTTTTTTATATCTTGCAAACAAATAAAACGTAAATATAATGCATACATTGTGTACGTAGGAAATCAGGAATCACCCAAATCACTATTACTTTTGATATCTTTCTTAAAATGTTTAAAAAGATTTAGCATTTCAAAACATGTGATCCTATGTCTGCGTTGTCATCATTGTAAACTTTTCCTTTGGTAAATATGAGAGTATAGATTATATTCTCTTACCGTCATACCATCCTCCTGAGAGGTCGTGTCCGTCACCATTGTCTCCCAAAGCTGAATCCCCACGCCATGGAATAGGATTGTTCGTGCCAGAAAGTCGACCAGACCGTTGTGCATCAAAGAACAGAATAGATAGTGTCATAGCTTTAGAATAATCATGTTTCATCTGTGATTGACCTGAAACAAAGTTCAGAAATGTATGCTATAAAATAATAGTTCAAACAGAACAATGAACGGTAAAAGTACGGTAAAACCTGTATTTTTTGGGAAAATTAATTTCAAAGTTCATTATACAATTATAGCTTTTGCATGAGTTCGATAAAAGAATACATCGACTTGAAAAGGGTATATTGACTAAGGTCCGAGGTCTATATACATCTTTAGGTCGATACATTATTCTTGTTCCAATCTCATCTCATACAATGGGGATATATGGGTCTGAGAGAAACATATGTTTATATATCTTCGTATCGACCTCAAGCAAAGCCTACAATTGTTATGTTATTATGGTCAAATTATATAAGCCAGAAGTACAGCACCAGTTCTTTAGATTGTTTTTTTTTTCTATCGTGTCAGATATTCTATAATCTCACTTTTCTATTTGCTGTTTTCAGTATACCTTTGAAAACATAATTAAACATGTGAATCTTTCTGAACGAGTCAAATTAGTTCCAATATACACAATAATAATATAGTGTTATAACAAGTGTCTACATTTTCCTTATTTTACTATCAAAGGGAATGTTTCTACACACCTTGACCTGTATACGGAGGTACACTTGGTCCGCCACCTATATTTGATCCACTTCCTGTTCCTGTTCCTCCGCCTCCTGTGTTACCGCCAGTTCCCAACGCTCCTGCTCCTCCGATTGAAATAGTTCCTGAAGGAGGATTTGACATTCCTCGTTTGTCACCTTGAAATTCTATTTTAATTTCATCGTTTTTGGCTACATCAGCAGAAAACCCTTTGTTCTTGATAACAAACGTATTGCCAGAACTTGATGACACAATATCAGCTGCCCAAATCTACAAAATATATTTTATATTTGTATAAAAAAAATTAAGCATATATTTGCATTAATTATGTTCATTTAATGAAACAAACCAAACTCCATAGGACACATTGTATCCAACTGTTTTGTTTTACAATTCTTTCATCACTTTCTGAAATGCATCAATGATTAGCTCACATAGCAAGAGGAACACAAAATGTTGACAAAGGCATATACATTACAGCCAACCTGGCTGATCTAATTCAACAGTGAGACCCATACCAAGAATGGTTCTGTTATCTGGCACCTGAGATCACCCCCAGTTTTTGGTGGTGGTCGTGTTGCTTAGTCTTTTATTTTTTTTATGTTGTGTCTGTGTACTATTAGTTGTCTGTTTGTCTTTTTCTTTTTTAGCCATGACGTTTTCGATCTATGAGTTTGAATGCCTTTTTGATATCTTTTGACTCTCTTGTCTGATGTGCAATATGTATATATACTTAACCAAACCTGGAAAGAATAGAGGGGATAAATCTGAAATCGTGCTGAGATCGTATGGGGTACGTGCCTTTCTCTCTGCAGATTAAAAAACTTTAATGACAACTCTCTGAAAGGTATATATTTCGGTGTACTTTGAAAGTCAAATAAAGGCAACAGTAGTATACCGCTGTTCAAAACTCATAAATCCATGGACAAAAAACAAAATCGTGGTAACAAACTAAAACCGAGGGAAACGCATTAAATATAAGAGGAGGACAACGACACAACACTAAAATGTAACACACACAGAAATTGTGTCCCTTTCTTACATATCACGCAGCCTTAAACCCATGGAACGATTGAGATGAATGTGTTGTAGTCACATTTATAAAAGTTTTAAATGATTTAAAAAAAGGATATAAAAAGAACAGTGAATAATGTCTAAAGGTTATCATTATTTACATTTGCAGTCGATTTTAATTGGTATTTTTTTTTATGTCTGTCCCAAATATTTCTCTAATTTTTATGTTAAATTCCAACGTACAGTCAATTTGTCGACGTCTGCGCTTAGAGTGAGCGTGGCATTCCATCCATGCAGTGTGTGGTCTGGTCTTAAGATGAAATAACCATGAAATCCACCAGGCCATTTCTGTGTAATGTACACACCTTGATTTTCAGCGTTAACATTTGACAGACAGGCCAGTAGTACAGTAATCAGAAGCTCTTTCATCCTATAAGATGAACAATACATAAATGTAATATTAAAAACAGCTTTGAAGCAAAGCTTGATGACGTGACAAACATCATATTACAATTAAAATTTTAAATTGTTACATTTTCTTTGATTGAAAAGCAGTTTGATATTTTTTAAGTGAGAGGTTTAGCAAGCTATAAAACCAGGTTCAATTCCCCATTTTCTACATACGAAAATACATGTACCAAGTCAGGAATATGACAGTTGTTACCCATACGTTTGTTGTGTTTGAGCTTCTGAATTTGCCATCTGATTACGTACTTGGGACTTTCCTTTTTGAATTTTCCTCGGAGTTCAATATTTTTGTGATTTTAGTTTTTGACCATTTTGTCTGTTAAATAGAGGTACATTTGGAATGAAGATAATCCAAACGAGATTTTCAGTTATGAAATAGATATACCCTATTCACAGTTATTCTTAAAAACAGATTTGTAAATGTGAATTTTGATGCAGCATGGAATTGGTGATAACAAAAATTATATAGGTCACGTTCGTTTCCAATATCTGATGAGTTTTTTTCCATGTGGAACTGTTTACGTTTACGAAAATTATGATCTCTAATCAAGTCAAAACGCTCAATGTACGTTTTAAAATAACTATGATGTTGTTAATGTAAAGTAGTATGTCTATAGATTGATTGTGTGAACGATTGGATAATGACCTCCATCCAATTATTCAGGCAAAATCTCTCTCTCTCTCTCTCTCTCTCTCTCTCTCTCTCTCTTCCAAGCTCAAACTCTCATAACAGATAGTTACACAAATAGCACGCAGGATAAATCAGCACATACTAGAACAAACACTTAATACTTGTATTTGGTTTGATTATAATTTTAAGATATGTTTACGCTTCCAAAGCACCTGAGATCACTCACGAGTTTTGGTGGGGGTTCGTGTTTCCCAGTCTTTAGTTTTCTATGTTGTGCCTTGTGCATGTTGTGTAATCTCTTTATCTGATGATCTTTTTCCTTTATTTCCATGGTTTAGTCAGTTTATTTTCCATTTTGAATTTGAATGTTCCTATGATATCTTTCATCTCTCTTTTTAACAATAATTTTTGAATCGAAGATAGATAGAGTGAATGTCTTGCATCATTGTGTAATAATATTTTAAAACCGTTAGTAAATAAACTCATACCAGGATTGCGATTTTGTACATGCACCAGTCGAGCGTTTCGTCTACAGAAGACTCATCAGTGAAGCTCGAATAAAAAAAGATAAAAAGGCCAAATGAAAGTACGAAGTTGAAAAGTATTGAGGACCAAAAATTCCTTAAAGTTTTCCCAATACTACTAAGGTAATCTTTTCCTGAAGTAGTAATTTAGCGTGAAGATTCAATACATATCCTTACCTGTCAAATGGATGTCTTCTTTAATTATCTTGTATTAAGTCCAAGCGTCTATATATTATGAAAATCTTATACAGATTTTCTGAACTCTGGATCTTAACCTATCTTCTTATCTCTCGATAAATCTTTCATACATTTGAAACGTTCTAAGGTTAAAAATTATTACTTTGTATAATGAGATACGCTGAAATGTATTCCCCTAACGAAATTTTGGAAATTAAATTTGTTTTAGAGTCTATAGGCACTAACAAACATGTAAACTTAAAAAATATCGATGCATCTATGATATCTTTCCGTTGACACAAAATTCCAGAAGCATTGTTGCAAAAAAGAAGCATGATAAAGTAACTGGTTAAACATGTTTATGGTCTTTCGAACTCTCGGACCCTCAGACTTGCAATTGAACAAAGGGTAGTATGTACGAAAGATATGATATGGAATTGGATGCAAAATATGAGTATTTCAGAAAGTAGTTTATGAGTGGTGTTATAAAATTACTATTGAAAATACGAAAGTGTCAAACATATTGAATAGCAAGCACACCATTACCGAAGCGAGTAAATCCCACCAATTCTTTGTAAGAATTACCTTATTTGTACAAGATTTAATATATTCATGTTCCTTTTGTTTATCGTTCAGTTTTCATACGAGAACATAAGTATTTACACTGGACTAGTAATACCTTAAATGTTACGCAGTGTATTAGCATTGCCCTATTAATCATTAGTTGACATGACCTTGACCAAAGTGATTTAAGTTGGTACCTAACACTACAGGGAGATGTCTCTGTAAAATCAACTGAACGTTTTAATGACATTGTGTTCATAAGGGAATATTAAGCTTCTCAATGATCAAAATAAGTTTTTGTCAAACTGCTATATAACCAGTGTAATTTTTCTGATTAAACGGTTGGTTCAAATTTTTTGAAATTTTTATATTTTTGTCAAAGGGTCAAAGTAAATACTTTGTCAAAATTTTAAGAAAATTAAACGAGCCAAATTAATTTTAGTTAAAGTGTTAGGTACCACCTTAATGCACTGCTTTGACTTTGAAAACATATTCTTCTTATCAGGGATTCTAAAAACTTTATACTGGAAATACAACCGTACATACATTTGATGAGTTATTAATATAAAATAACATCAAAACGGATAACAAGCACACACAAACATATAATGAGATGATTTGACATCTTTTTTTGTACAGTTTATTTCCAAGTATGAATACCGGCATATGTATCATAACAGTTGTGTTTATCAGAGAAAATGTCCTGCAAGAACCAAATCTGGCAATATGACTTATTGAATTTATATCATATATAGAATAAAACTAGCTGCAGTGAAACCTGTTATAAAGTCACATTCTTTAAGTGAAAATATATCTTACCAGGACACTTAAGAAAGAAACACAAAATGGCATATAGACAAAGTTGGCATACAGACATAGTACATTAGCAAAAATGAGAAACAACAACTTAAAATTGACCATAGCTCAATACATGTACTTGTAACATAATAGCGGATATCATAAGTACCGATCAACGTCCTAAATATATAATACAACATGGATATACAAGACAATCATGTATTATTAATGAAGCTAATACATAATATTTATCAACAAGGTCTCAGTATCTTCAAATATATTTATTTAGAAACAGGATGAGACTTTTGTTGGATACTGTAACTGCATAAGTGTTCTTACACACAACGATATATTCCTGCATGGGTCTTCCAAGTGCTCAACGAAACCGCTTTCTAAATCATTAACCTTTTTTTCATCAACAATTAAAGTCGGGAAAGTTATCGTGAAACTATAGCTACCTATCTAGATTCTAGAAGTGGCGCGAAATTCAGAATTAGATGTGGATACTCAAAATTCGGCGAGTAAAGGGATTTTTAGTTAGAGCAGAGACATGTAATACATTGTATTATATGTCTCTGGTTAGAGACATGCTTGCTATCAAACACTCTTGTCTTGCATTTGACTTTTCTGCAGTTATATAAGTATTCCCCATACCAAACATAAAGACAAACTGAAAGAGTTGGTCCTGCTTTGTATCATAAAAAGAGGGCCAACATAGATACAAGTAACTTGTCTTGGGCAGGAATAAAGCCTACTATATAAAATATCACTCGGATTCAAACAACAAATTTTCTTCAACTGACATTATCAAGATGCTAGATGTCTTGATTGACAATATACTTGTTACGTTTGGAGGACGTGTTATTCAACAAATAATCGGAATTTTTATGGGAACAAACAGAACCGCTCTTCTTGTCGACGTTTTTTTCTGTTATATGAGGCTGACTTCATACAGGAAATTCCTGGGAGGAAGTTAAAAGAAATATCACCAGTATCCATTACCTTTACTTTCCGCTATATATTTGATGATGTTCTCTCACTATATATTTGATGATGTTCTCTCACTATATATTAATTCAACATTTGGTGACCGTGTTGAATGCATCTCTCCCATCGAACCCGAGATAAAGAGTAAAATAGATACAGTTCAGTCTGCCTCATATCTTGACTTACCTCTGAAAATTGACAATGTGGGTAGGTTGATAACGAAACTTTAAGACACAAGCGCTGATTTCAGCTTTCCAATTTCTATGTAGCAACATTGCAGCAGTGCCGGAGTATATATCTCCTAGTTGATATGATATTCCAAGGCGTGTATTTCCTTAAAACAGGGTTGCTGCACACAAAAAACTATTTAAACTAAAATATTACATGTGGTGAAATTGAAATCATCCCCACGATTTGGTTGATAATTTAAGGTATATCAGTTTCACAGATGATAACAGATATGTTCCTAATGTCGTACTAGTATCTAAAATCCCGTCACCTTTTCCCGAATGTGACATTCCAAATTAGACACATTGTCGGGTTTGTACTAAAATGAGAAACTCGACGGTTGACACATGTGGTGCAGTATTTGCTTACCCTTCTACAGCACCTGTGATCACCTCCAGTGTTTGGTGGGCTTCGTGTTACTCAGTCTTTAGTTTTCTATGTTCTGATTTGTGTACCATTGTTTGTCTGTTGGTCTTTTTTTTTTTAGCCATGGTGTTGTCAGATGATTTTCGACTTATGAGTTTGAATGTCCCTCTGGTATTTTTCGTCTCTCTTTGATTTAATCTTGGCTCATCAACCTACTGCTCAAACACTATTGACATTTACAAAGTGTGAGTAGCGGCTGTAAGCTCTTAATACCGAATAAGTTGTAAAATGGATATTCCATATGCAGGTGAAGTTGGTTTATTGCTGTTTAGGTGAGGAAAACTTAAAAGTTCCAAATCAAAATCGTCTCGCTTGTAATAGATTCTGAACTTGAGAAGACTGGCTAATTTCAAATTTGAGGTATTATAAGTCAAACTGAGGCTAAGGAAGCCATGTGTTGTGGAGTTTCTGATTCATTCACACATCTTATTAAATCTTTGACTTCGTTTTCCTTATGTAAGTTTACACCTTTTTTTTCTCACATATCCCCAATTGCATGCTTATAATGAAACAAATGCAACAGCGCTTTCTTCAGCAGCAACATGTGGTGAAACACCATCAAGTAGGAGTTGTATTTGACTGTACAGTTACCAAAAACACCATCAAGTAGGAGTTGTATTTGACTGTACAGTTACCAAAAACACCATCAAGTAGTTGTATTTGACTGTACAGTTACCAAAAACACCATCAAGTAGGAGTTGTATTTGACTGTATTGTTATCAAAAACACCATCAAGTAGGAGTTGTATTTGACTGTACTGTTACCCAAAACACCATCAAGTAGGAGTTGTATTTGACTGTATTGTTACCAAAAACACCATCAAGTAGGAGTTGTATTTGACTGTACTGTTACCAAAAACACCATCAAGTAGGAGTTGAATTTGACTGTACTGTTACCAAAATTGGGAAGTTTGCAAATGTGAAAGGAAAATGTCCAGTTTGAATCAATTAACAACTCACAAAGCAAGAGGAACACAAAATGGTTACAAATGTATAGAAACTATAGTCAATGTAGCTTATCCAATTCAGCAGTAGGACCCATGCTGAGAGGTCATCTATTATGATGTGCAATATGTATAAATACATGTAGCCAGATCTGGTCAAAATGGAAGGGATACATTTGATACCTCATGTGGGGTACGTGCAATGCTCTCTGTCGATTAAAGAACCTTTATAGCAACTCTCTATGAGGTATGAAGGTGTTCTGTGCAAGTCAAATTTTATGACCCTTTTAAAAATATCATCCTTTCAGTGGTGATTTAAATTTATAGTCCAACCCAATCAACTCCACCTTCCAGAGTTAATTCATTGAATTATTCCTTACTTGGTTTTGGTCCAGAATGAAAGTGAAAAAAAAACCAGTTATAAATCAAACTTTGGAGAGGCAAAAATAACTAAAACATAAGAAGTTCACAAAATGAGACTTTAATGTAACTAAATAAAGAAAATATTGTGCATTGCAATAAAAATAAATAAATATAAACCACATTATGTATTGTAAAATCAGAAAAAAAGGTGTTTTTTTATTAGCATGATAATTGTAGAAGGATGAAAATAGCAATAATCATAACTAGGATTTTATTGTTTTGAATATTCTACAAAAACAAGTACAGAAATTATCATATGAATAGGAGCAAATTAATGACTACATCACATAATTATACATGTATAATTTCTTATGAATTTTAATGCTATTCAAATTTCTTTCCTTCCACATATTTTTAACAAATATCAGATGCCTTATTTAAAATTTCTTTCTTAAATATTCAAAGTGTGGTAAAATATTTCCAAACCAAACATTTTCATTTTTATTTTATCAAGGGAGAAAAACTGCACACTGTTAAAACTATGATGAGTTTTATTATAAACAAAATGTACCTTACAGTTACATCATCATTTGAACAAACATGAAATGATTTTATTCTTTGATAACTAGTGATATGATGCAACAAACATATTTGCTGACATTGTCATTTCTAGGAAGGACAACTCTATAGGGATATCACCACAATCTCAATGAAACTTCTGTTACCGTAGGGGTCCCCACATAAAAGAGCTATACTGAACTATTCTTAACTCCAAACCCTACTCTAACCTTTTCCTAAACCTAACACTAGCACTTGCCATAAAACCTTACCCCAACCTAAAACATCCCCTAGCCTAACCATAACCATGAATGAACATTAACTTTAAGTAAAAGAAGGCCGAAACTTCCTATGATTATGGACTTTTCGAATTGATTTTCCTCTGAGTTCAGTATTTTTGTGATTTTACTTTTTCCTACGAGTCTAAAAGACCATAAATAATCTCCTAGTAAAAAATTATGTCAATGACACCATTGCATTCCCATCCGACTTGAAAAAATATTCTTAGTTGAGAAACTCAATGAAAAATTACAAAACACAATGATTAAAGACACAATAAAGAATAAATAAATGTATTTGCAAGTATATGAGTAAATTAATCAAATTGAATTAATAGATTGTCTGGATCCATCAAATTTACCATAAATAGAAATACATTATCTACATTTTGAGGGAGAATAAAAACTCACCCCAATATCAACAATTGTAAGGAATGGACGGAAAGTTCATTTTTAAATTCTTGTAGAAAAATCTGTATCACAAAAACATCAGTTATGTATAAGAAAAAATATGTGTAAACATGAAAAAATTCAGAAATATACAAAAATGTCAAATATATTATTTTTTAAAAAGAATAAACATAAAAGTTTGCAGTATAACAATTAATAAATAATGGCATACTTGATAAATATGGAATATTAATAAACCCCTGATAGGTCAACAATCACTTTTCATAAATACTGTAAACAGGAACATTTCTGCTGGGGTCTTCTTATTAATGTTGTTGTGTAATGAACAGCCAAAACTTCAAACATACTTGATGATTATCTCTAAGCTCAAACTACCTAGTTTTGTAATATTCAATTCTATATATTAATTAAGGTCATACTTGTGACCACAGAAAACTAATCTTACAAGAAATATGACTTTTTTATTTCTAAAAGACAAGTAAACACTTCAATATCACAAGAGTGCACACACTGCACAAAAGCAGAAGTTGATTGTGTCAAACTACTGCATCACTATCCCTATATAAAAAAGAAGATGTGGTATGATTGCCAATGAGACAACTGTCCACAAGAGACCAAAATGACACAGACATTAACAACTATAAGTCACCGTACGGCCTATGTTGAGCTTTCTCTGACAAAAGTTGCAGGCTTGACAATAACAAATCATTAATTACAAATTTATGTATAAAAACATTATGTGTAAAAACCTTTAAAAATTCAGAAACCCACAAAATGTAAACCATTAAATATTTTAAAAATATGTATAAATAACAATAGGAATGTATTAGATTAATTAAGTGTAGAAATATGTGTAGAAAAAATAAATAAATAAATACATAATATAATAAATATGGAATATGAACAGGGGAAAAAAAAACAAAAACACATCACTTGTCATAAATATGATGAACAGGAACATTCGTGCTGTGGTCTTATTTCAGTTATTTTGTCACATACAATGAAACTGCCAAAACGAAATCCAAAATATAAAAAAATCACAGAAAAAGTAACTCAAACCAATCCCGTAAAGGCATTAACAGTCTCATATATTGTTTTAAGAAATTGTAAATTACAAATTGAAAATATGTAGATTTAAATATTAACCACAAATGAAGTTTATAAAACTATGCATACCGGTACTCGCTTTACTGGTCATTATTGCATGAAGCTTCAAAATGATTGTCTGGGATTAAGGCAACATTCAACATTGTGACACCAAACTATACAAGGAAAAGAAATCTGTTTTTCAAGACTAATCTATTTTTGATTGTTAAAAAAATAAAACCTTGATTCAAAACAACAAAGCCTGAAATCGATAACATCACATATTGCTGTATATAGCAAGACTGTCATTGATTGTACAAAAACAATGTATTACACTTACAGTTTACTTGTTTAAAAGATTAAATATATACTAAATAACAATAAGGCAAGACATACCATGTTAACATATTTATATAATCAATCAAAATGAATCCACAAACATATCGAAATCTATGCTAAATGTGCTGATTGTAAAATATTTGACTCCATTGGGTTCACCTGAGAATTAATAATATAGCTATATATAGTGTTAATCTACCCCTGTGAAATATCACAAATCTTTTAAGAATTTACGACCAACCTAATTATTACATAGAACTATTCTAAAATATGTTTACTACATACACAAAAACTACATGTAAAGAAGCCTTTGCAAAAGGGAAAACTAATCCTATAAAACAAAAACTTAAACCTGTTATTTCAAAAGTGAAAAATTTATTGCAAAGAAGAACAACATGTTTACTTCATTGCAGTGAATTTCCTACATGACATTACATGTTTACATCATTGCAGTGAATTTTCTACATGACATTACATGCTTGACTTGTCTGTCTCTTTATGGTTCCTGGTGATTTACTGTTTCTAGCATTGAAAACACGAGACTTTGGTTGTTCCGGTGTTTTCTGACTGCTAGAGGCTCCTGATGGTTTAGGCTGTCCAGCAGCTGCTTGTGTTGGTGTGTTGGACACAGCTGTAACAAAGACATATATTTATACTGATGGTTTTTGTTAGTCATCTGTTTTGATGATTGGTTTATAATAAATCATTCTGTTGTTTTTTTCTAACTCATTAAGTCTGACCAGTCTCATTTTTTTAAGTAGATGCCTTTAATAACAGATGACTTTCAAATTTTGGCATTTCTGCTTAGATTTTTAATGAGACTAATATCACAAAACTTATGTCTATATTTGTCAGAGTAGGAGTAAATCATTCAATGATGTCATTTTAAATTTGGAACTAAAATGCTACATTTGTAAAAGTATACATTATTGTTTAGAAAAAGCTGACGCCCATTTCCAGGTGTGGGATTTATTGCTGAAATGAAGACCCATTAGAAGCTTTGGGCTAATTTCTGCTCTATGGTTGGTTTTTTTTTCCTTAACAAATTCAATGTGTACCAATCTACATTAAGATTCCAAATGTCTTTTCTCCATTTGATTATTTTCACCCTGCAGGTCAGCAGGTCATTCATTACTCACTTAAACCAATTTTCTCCCTTTTGAGTGTTTTTCCTCTGGCTTAGCTAGGTATCTAGACCATTATCAGTGTTCTGTACCAGCATAAATCAATAAATACCCTCAATTTCTCCCTTGATAGTTTTCCTCCTTCCTGCTTTTTAAGGAAGTTGATTAGTATTTTAAACACATGCATTCCCCCAATCTCTTTTTTAGCAATAGAAATGAATGCATACCTTCAACCACAGTTTTCTCCCTTTGCGGTTTGTCCTCCTCTAGCTGAGTTGGTTTGAGTTGAGTTTTGTATCTCTGTTCTGTAATACTGCCAACTTTCTCTCTGTGTTTGCCACATAACCAAAGTGTTTTACCATTCAGTAAACTTGTTCTGTGGATAAATAATAACAACATATCTTTAAGTACAGGAATGAGGAAATCAAAGGCAACAATATACTTGTCGTCATAGCTATATTTTTTAAACTACAAAAAAAAAAAAATACAGGAAAGAGGTGAAAAACTGATAAATGTGAAAAATACAACTCTAAATCGGTAGGCTAGCACATTAATTTTTATTAGTTTATAACAATGACCAATAAATCTTACTTTTTGAGACCTCCATAAGTTTGTTCTTCATCTTTTTCTGTGACATCTTTTATTATGTTGTTATAAGCCTTCTCTACTTCATCTTCACTGGTTACTGCACTGGCATGCTGTAAAATAAGATCATATCAAGCAAGTCTTGTACTAATCAATGTACAGTTAAAAGTAATGTGTAATTCATAGTAGAGTGAATATCAGTCCAGTCAGGACTCAAATAATAGCTTGTACTAAAAAATACAATTTGTCTTCACAGGGTTTTGTAATTTAAAAAGTAAAAGTGTGGCAACAATGCCAGTTTGTGTCTATGGCTCATTTTTTATTTCGTATTAATTTTTGCAATAATAACAACTCTTTGGTCTGGTTGCTGTCTCTTTGACATATTTGGTATTTTCATTCTCAATTTTAATCCAAAAATTCTGCATTATTATTATGAGGCTGACTTCATGCAGGAACTTCTTAGGAAGAAAGATAAGAAGTTAGCAATATCCTTTAACTCTACTTTTCGCTATACAGATGATGTTCTTTCACTAAATAATTCAAAATTTGGTGACTATGTTGAACGCATCTATCCAATCGAGCTAAAGATAAAGGATACTACAGATACAGTTACGTCGGCCTCATATCTTGACTTACATCTAGAAATTGACAATGAGGGTCGGTTGAAAACAAAACTTTACGACAAAAGATTTCAGCTTTCCAATTGTGAACTTTCCATTTCTAAGTAGCAACATTCCAGCAGCACCTGCATACGGGGTATATATCTCCCAGTTGATACGATATTCCCGTGCTTGCATTTCCTATCATGATTTTCTTGATAGAGGGTTGCTGCTCACAAGGAAGCTATTAAACCAAGAGTTCCAAATGGTGAAGTTGAAATCATCCCTTCGTAAATTTTACGGACGCCATCACGAGTTGGTTGACCGTTATGGAATAACCGTTTCACAAATGATATCGGATATGTTCCTTACATCGTAACTACAATCCCCTTCCCTTTCATGAATGTGACCTACCGAATTAGACCATTTACCGGATTTGTTATCACATAAGCAACACGACGGGTGCCGCATGTGGAGCAGGATCTGCTTACCCTTCCGGAGCACCTGAGATCACCCCTAGTTTTTTGGTGGGGTTGGTGTTGTTTATTCTTTAGTTTTCTATGTTGTGTCATGTGTGCTGTTGTTTGTTTGTCTTTTTCATTTTTAGCCATGGCGTTGTCAGTTTGTTTTAGATTTATGAGTTTGACTGTCCCTTTGGTATCTTTCGTCCCTCTTTTACAGAACTTTAACAAACTACATTCAACTTACTGATAAAAGCTTTTCCTGGAGCTGTTTCCCTGCTGGAGTTGCTATGACAGCCATCTGTTGCCCTGAGTATTTCAGTATAGAGTTGATCCTAGCAGCATAAGGTGCAGCCATGGACAGGTATGTCTCTTCTTCCTCTCCATCGGTGAATTCTGGGAAAGGAATCGTCTCTGGAACGTCATGCCAACCCTAAATCAAAATAAAATAAAATCAGTGATTGCAGGATTTGAAAAAAATCATGTGTCTAATAAAAAGGAGATGATTGTAAATAATTAATTTTAACAAAAGTACAGCAGTTTATTTGATGCTGTTCTGAAGGCTAAAGGTGGCTCGCGTGTCTAAATCAAAATTTTATTTTAATATAGGATTTCACAATACTTTTCTACAAATGAACTTTGTCTTATACATAGTAGAAAAATAAAATAAAAAGATGGGGTCACCTTTTATTTACGCTCACAATCTGACTTTGAAAGAAGCATACATTTTTGTAAAGTAACTTTTTTCTGTTGAACTAATAGGAGAAAAAAAGGTAATATCTAAATAAAAAAAGAAAGAAATTACAGAAATAGCTCAAATTTTACAAAAGTTGAGTTTAAGTACAGCTTATTTGAAAATGATAATAAAAAATATAGGTCACTGATGAGTTAAAAAAGATATTCCAATTTTAATGCCAAAAAAGTAGCATTTTTTGTACCAAAGGGAGATAATTTGGAGTTTTTTCAATGATATATACATTTTAAAAGTCATCTTGGGCCAATACAAACTGATATTTTTGAATGAGTTTTGTAACATATGATAAAGCAACATCTAATAAAGGTAATAAATAAAATTTGTAATTAAAAATAACTGTTTAATTTTTCCCGAATCTTTTTACCCTGAGCCTCCTTAACAAATCTACAAGTTCAAGACATTCCCTAGCACCAGTTTGTGTAGAATTCTATAGATTAAAAAAACAATCTTACTGTTCTTTTGGTAGTATGGACAATAAAAAGATTTCAATTCAAAAACATGTATTAACAAGAATGTGCCCAAAGTACACGGATGCCCCACTGGCACTATCATTTTCCATGTTCCATGGACTGTGAAATTGGGTCAAAAGTCTAATTTAGCTTTAAAATTTAAAAGTTCATATCATAAGCATCAAGTGTACTACGTTTCAAGTCAATTGGACTTCAGCTTCATCAAAAACTACCTTGACCAAAAATTTTCATTTTCTATATTCAGTGGACCGTGAAATTGAGGTTAAAAGTCTAATTTGACTTTAAAATTAGAAAGATCATATCCATAAGCATCAAGTGTACTAAGTTTCAAGTTGATTGGACTTCAGCTACTTCAAAAACTACCCTGACCAAAAACTTTAACCTGCGGACGAACAAACGAACGGACGGAAGGATGGACGAACGAACGAACGGAGCCACAGACCAGAAAACATAATGCCCCTCTACTATCGTAGGTGGGGCATAAAAAGTTATACTTATGAAAAGCAATTCTCTCTGAACAATTCTAGTGTATATTTTTGCTTCAAGTCTTTAACTGTATTCATTGTTAACTCAATTAAAAAGTCAAGCTATTTTGACTTTTTCTTGAAATCTAATGATAACATTCAAAGCAATTTGAAGCTTACCTCTTCATTTTCACACATCAGTGAAAAGCAATAATTGGCCTCTCTGCTTTTGACCTTGGAATTGTCATCAATGTCTTCTTCTTCCTGTTCCGTCTAAAAATAGATTGTATATGACTGACAATGTTTTGCATAACAGACTGTTTAAAAGTTTGGCTTCCACCTTTTAGTTTGAAAATGAAGGAAAGCACAAAATAATGTAGAAATAAACATATTCGAACTTTCAGATTTTCCTATGCATAACTAATTAGTGGACATGTAATTTTAGTGGACAATTCTGTACTATCAGTTATATTTTAAAGTAAAAATATTGTTTTAACCTTTTCATCATTTGGGTCATTTTTAAAAAATATTGAATTTTCATTACATCCATGCTAAAATTTTTATTTCTAATGGAAATTTCAGTTGTAATGGTTTAAATGAAAGCTTGTCGGATTTATGATTCAGAACATTAATTTAATAATAAACACATTTTACATATATTTTGATAAGATTAAACTGTATTTAAGTCTGATTTTGGGGGTATTTGTGTGCGTACAGTGTCAGAAAAACACATTTCAAATCATATTTTTCTGATTACTTGATCGCCTTGGTATCTGCAAAAGGGACTTTTTAAAAACGTTAATTATTACTCTAATGAAAAATAGTAGCTTTTTTATCGTTGTATGTAACATATTATCTACAAACTAAATTCAATCAGCGTACGGGAAGTTCATGTCCATCCTGTTACCGCTACTTAAATCAGCCGTTAAAATGTTCTCCCTATGAATATTGAATCAGTCAGTGTTGATTTCAAAAGTTCAAAGTTACCTTCACCTTTAAAACGCCACATTTCTTGAATGAGAAAAGAAATTTCAAGACTTTTAGTGTGAAAAAAAAAGAGTGTACTTTTTATCATGTCTATGCTGTTACCAACAATTTTGATTAATTACACCAACAGTATGCTTGTAAAAAGTGCATTAACATTAGAAAACCATAATCACTTCACCAAAGGGAGTAGTTATTTCACAGCAATCAAAAACAAATAAATTTGTTTATCCTGTTATGTATATCTTGTTACTATGGTTGATATGGTTATAGTAACAAGGATAGACAATTGTAGACAAAAAACGTCGTTAAATTTTTTATCTTAACATATAGGTGCAAAACGAATGAAATATTTCTTTGTTTGAACTCATCTTAAGGTTATAACGTCTTAATCTTCCCGATTAAGCATTTGCAGGTGCAATACTGATATCGGTAAGAGGATAGACTTTTATATAGTGATATATCATAAATGTACGTTCCTGTTACCATGAAATAAAGAAAAAAGTAAACTAACTTATGAGGGATTTACTTGGTGTTGGGTTTATTTGAAAGGGTGAAAAAATGCTGAACAATATAAATTGCTATCTTAGACTTGCATTACTGGTGGTAAATTTTACAACCTTTGAAAACCAATTTTTAGAGGCATTTTTCAGTACAACCTGGAAAATTGGCAAATAATCCATTGTTTTACAGAATGAATATATATAGAAGATTATTCTCTTGAAAACCATCTAATTGTCTATGTAAAACAAGCTTAACATTTTATCTAAACCTTTTCTAAATAACCCAAAATTTCTTTTGAAAATGGTAACAGGAGAGAAAAAATATTGTACCACCGATCAAAAAATGTTTCAAGATATTCTTGTATGACATCATTTAGATTGCATCTTTTAATATGTTGTTCTTAAAGTACTGTTTGTTTTGATTTGCTTATGTAGAGGGTTGTTTGAATAAGTAACTTTTAATATTTTTTTCAATTTTCAAAATTTTCAAAATTCAACATTTTTTGAAAATGACCCATTTAATAATAAAACTTATATTTTATGCAATGAAACGATCCAAAGCTTGCAATATTGGTCACCATCTTTGTTCATATCGTTTTTCTACTTGTAAAAGTTATAAAAGTAATAAACTAGAGGCTCTCAAGAGCCTGTGTCGCTCACCTTGGTCTATGTGCATATTAACAATGGACACAGATAAATTCATGACAAAATTGTGTTTTGGTGATAGTAATGTGTTTGTAGATCTTTCTTTACTGAACATTCTTGTTGCTACAATTATCTCTATCTATAATGAACTTGGCCCAGTAATTACAGTGGAAAATATTTCCTTTATAAAAATTAACAAAAATTTAAGCAAAATTGGTCAAAATTGACTATAAAGGGCAATAACTCCTTAAGGGGTCAACTGATAATTTGGGTCATGTTGACTTATTTGTAGATCTTACTTTGCTGAACATTATTGCTGTTTACAGTTTATCTCTTTCTATAATAATATTCAAGATAATAACCAAAATCTGCAAAACTTCCTTCAAATTACTTATTTCAGGGCAGCAACCCAACAACCGGTTGTCCGATTCATTTAAAAGTTTCAGGGCAGATAGATTTTCACTTGATGAACAATTTACCCCATGTCAGATTTGCTCTAAATGCTTTGGTTTCAGAGATATAAGCCAAAATCTACATTTCACCCCTATGTTCTATTTTTAGCCATGGCGGTCATCTTGGTTGGTTGGCCAGGTCACGCCACACATTTTTTAAACTAGATACCCCAATAATGATTTTGGCCAAGTTTGGATTAATTTGGCCCAGTAGTTTCAGAGGAGAAGATTTTTGTAAAAGCTAACAACAACGGACGACGCCGCCGGACGATGCCGACGCCAGACGCAAAGTGATGAGAAAAGCTCACTTGGCCCTTCGGGCCAGATGAGCTTAAAAATAAGGCAATGTGGTATGATTGCCAATGAGACAAGTATCCACCAAAGTCCAAATGAAAAAAGAAGGGGGATGTAAGCAATTATAGGCAGCTGTAAGGCCTTCAACAATGAGGGATAAACATCCTGTTAGGTCGGCTATAAAAGGTTGTTTTACTAAATAATATTGTGGTTTGCATTGAATTTTTTAACAAATCAGGAGACTTAATTTTCCAATTGTTCATAGTGTGGCATCAAATTAATTTTAGATTCTTGTAATTCTTTATTAACAAAATGCTTTGCCCTTAAATATGTACCTTCAAATTTTCTCCATTTTCTTGTTTCTTTTGCTCTTCTTCTCCTTTCTTCCTTTCTTCCTCTTCTTTTTTCTTTCTTTCTTCCTCTTCTTTGTGTCTTTTCTCTTTATCCACAAGATTAATGATCACAAGTCGAGGATAATCTGCTGTGAAACTCTTTTCTCTGAATTTAATTAAATGACGGAGGAATTGTCTTTCAGCAGATTCTAAGATTTCCTATAAAACAATAAAATAAAATATTTTTGTAACATACTATAAAAGCAGTTATTTCCTTTAGGGATTTTATCAATTTTTTTCTGGAAAGATATTATTACTTTTACATCCTTGACTCCACGGAGGCTATAACCCCCATGAAATAAAATTTAGAGACAAAACCACAAAATTTATCGCTACCAAAGTTTTATAAGCGAAAAGCAAAGATACTGCTCAGAATCATAATGTGAATTTTTCCCATTTTAGATATTAACTAATATAACAATACTTACCCCAAAAGCATGTTTCTTTCTCTCCACATCAGCTTCCGATGATTTTTCTTCTTCTACCTTGACATACTTTTGTATCTCTTGGAAAAGTTGTAAATATCCTGCTTCATTTAACATTTGGAAATTTATTTTGAGACATTTAGACCCCACTGCTAACATACCAATCTAGAACAACGAAAACATTTTAATGTATTCATGATTTTGAGACATTTAGACCCCACTGCTAACATACCAATCTAGAACAACAAAAACATTTTAATGTATTCATGATTTTGAGACATTTAGACCCCACTGCTAACATACCAATCTAAAACAACAAAAACATTTTAATGTATTCATGATTTTGAGACATTTAGACCCCACTGCTAACATACCAATTTAGAACAACAAAAACATTTTAATGTATTCATGATTTTGAGACATTTAGACCCCACTGCTAACATACCAATCTAGAACAACAAAAACATTTTAATGTATTCATGATTTTGAGACATTTAGACCCCACTGCTAACATACCAATCTAGAACAACAAAAACATTTTAATGTATTCATGATTTTGAGACATTTAGACCCCACTGCTAACATACCAATCTAGAACAACAAAAACATTTTAATGTATTCATGATTTTGAGACATTTAGACCCCACTGCTAACATACCAATCTAGAACAACAAAAACATTTTAATGTATTCATGATTTTGAGACATCTAGACCCCACTGCTAACATACCAATTTAGAACAACAAAAACATTTTAATGTATTCATGATTTTGAGACATCTAGACCCCACTGCTAACATACCAATTTAGAACAACAAAAACATTTTAATGTATTCATGATTTTGAGACATTTAGACCCCACTGCTAACATACCAATCTAGAACATTAAAAACATTTTAATTTATTCATGATGTTGAGACATTTAGACCCCACTGCTAACATACCAATTTAGAACAACAAAAACATTTTAATGTATTCATGATTTTGAGACATTTAGACCCCACTGCTAACATATCAATCTAGAACAACAAAAACATTCAATGAAGCAGAGCAAACACAAATATATGTACAATCTCTTTTGAGAAAGAAAAAGAAAAACCTCTAGATGTGACGAAAAGTACCATCTATTTGTTATGCACATGTGAATCATAATTGATTTGTTCTATATATATGTATACCCTAATTGGTTTTTTTTTATGTTGGTGCCTAAATAATTTGATTAATTAAATGTCCAGTGGTAAATCTGCTTTTGTATGGATAACTCAGAGATAAATTAATATTTAACAAAATCCATTTTTATTATTATATGCAGAATCTGTGTAACTGGAGATATAAAGTGTACAGATTACACTATATACAATTATTTCAAAGGGAGATAAATCACTAAAATCACCAAATGTTAAAACCTGATGATGATCTACAGGCTGTTCCACATAAAACAAGTTCATATATACTTTTCTTTCCAAGATCATCAGCACTTATTAACGCTGAGTAATTTTGTTTTATCAGTGCAACTATGGTAACTGAACTCTAATTGTGCCAATTTTAACTGTAAGCCTAGGTACAGTTGGTATATCTAGCCTAAATACAGGAAATTTCATAAAACCTGACTACAGCCTATCATATGATATCAACAGGTGCTTTCTGCTTTGATACAGTAATTATATAATGATTTAACTTACCTCTGATCTTTCCCAGTTATACCCTGTACCAACAACTGCTAACACAGTAGGTATCTTCAGCTTTGCAACAGCAAATCTAAACTCCATCTTACAATTTTTTGAATTAGCATACTGTAAAACGTAAATAAACACCAATCAGTACTAATAACAGATATTCTCACTACTTTTTGTATAATATGTAATATATGTTGATTTAAACAAAATACATATGGATGATTTGGGGTTAAATATGAATCAGTTAACAAATTGTTATTGGGTGATGTGTAATACTTATAAACATTTTTTTATAGTTGCACGATTAGTTACACATGTGGAGCAGAATCAGCTTACCCTTCTTGATAGCCTGAGATAACCCCCTGGTTTTTGATTGGGTTTGTGTACTGTTTGTCGTTTCTTTTTTGATATGACATTGTCAGCTTGTTTTGAGTTTGAATATCCCATCCCTTTGGTATCTCTTTTAAGGTGGTACCCAAAAATTTCACCAAAACTAATTTGGCTCGTTTAATTTTCATGAAATTTTGTCAAGGTATTTACTTTGACACTTTAACAAAAATATATAAATTTAAAAAAAATTTGAACCAACTGTTTTGCCAGAAAAATTACACTGGTTATATAGCAATTTGACAAACACCAATTTTGATCATTGAGAAGCTTAGTATTCCTTTTACAACACAATGTAATTAAAACGTTTAG
The DNA here is from genome assembly GCF_965363235.1 of Mytilus galloprovincialis. Lineage (NCBI taxonomy): Eukaryota > Metazoa > Mollusca > Bivalvia > Mytilida > Mytilidae > Mytilus > Mytilus galloprovincialis. The sequence continues at coordinate 53,172,167 of NC_134850.1, forward strand.
CTAACTTTACAGAGTTATCTCCCTGTAGTGTTAGGAACCACCTTAAACAATATTAAATTAGTAGTTGTTAGACATTGGTGGGATTTGCTTTATACTTTGAAGTTAAAAAGGAAATGTATCACATTAAGAATCAGTGAGACCCTTAAACAAACTCAGACAACTATAAACAAGAGGCTCTCAAGAGCCTGTGTCGCTCACCTTGGTCTATGTGCATATTAACAATAAACACAGATAAATTCATGACAAAATTGAGTTTTGGTGATGGTGATGTGTTTGTAGATCTTTCTTTACTGAATATTTTTGTTGCTACAATTATCTCTATCTATAAGAACTTGGCCCAGTAATTACAGTGGAAAATATTTCCTAACAATTTACAAAAATTAACAAAAATTTATGAAAATTGTTAACAATTGACTTTAAAGAGCAATAACTCCTTAAGGGGTCAATTGACAATTTTGGTCTTGTTGACTTATTTGAAGATCTTATTTTGCTGAGCATTATTGCTGTATACAGTTTATCTCTATCTATAATAATATTCAAGATAATAACCAAAATCTGCAAAATTTCCTTAAAATTACTAATTCATGGGCAGCAACCCAACAACAGGTTGTCCGATTTGTCTGAAAATTTCAGGGCTGATAGATCTTGACCTGATAATTAATTTTATCCCTGTCAGATTGCTCTAAATGCTTTGGTTTTTGAGTTATAAGCCAAAAACTGCATTTTACCCCTATGTTCTATTTTTAGCCATAGCAGCCATCTTGGTTGGCCCAGTAGGAGAAGATTTTTGTAAAAGATTACAAAAATTTACAAAAAATTGGTCAAAATTGACTATAAAGGGCAATAACTCCTTAAGGGGTCAACTGACCATTTTAGTCATATTAACTTATTTGTAAATCTTACTTTGCTGAACATTATTGCTGATTACATTTTATCTCTTTCTATAATAATATTCAAGATAATAACCAAAATCTGCAAAATTTCCTTGAAATTACTGATTTCGGGGCAGCAACCCAACAACCGGTTGTCCGATTCATCTGAAAATTTCAGGGCAGAGAGATCTTTGGGCCAGGTGAGCTAACAATATAATATTCTTTAGATTACACTAATCCCAATGTCTCCTACAACTTACAACTATTTCAAACTTCACTTATTTTAATGACAATATTTTTTAAAAGATTACCTCATCTGATACACATGCAACCATGACCTTGGCCTTTCTCAGTCCGTCTGCTATGTCATCAAACAATCCAGACTAGATAATAAACAAACAAGCATTTTATCAGCTATGTTATTAAATAATCCAGCATCCATAATAAGCTAACATGGAATTCTAAAGCCAACAAAGCAATATATTTTCAAACAGTATCATTTTTTGTAAATTTTGACATTAGAATAAGTTCAGAATATGTGCTATGTAAATAAAAAGTTTTGTTAAAATCTAAGCACAATGCCAATGAATCATTGCATGTGCTTGGCAGTCATTTTTGAAAATGCTGGTCAATCGATAATTGTCTTGCATACTGTTATCATTAAAAGTTTTAAAAATCTTAATTTGGCTGTTTTTTAAGCTGATTTGTAACTATTTATTTTACCGACTTACATTACCAACTCTCTGTATATCTAACCAACAAGGTATTTTCTGTGCTTGTAATTTTGTGGCTAGTTCTCTTGGGTCACCAAATCCTATAGCGCCCTCTAGCTTTGCGGTTCCTTTGGCTATTGCATCTTTTGAGTTAGCCCAACAGTAACTAATAAAACACTGAGGATTATCATCCTGTAAAATACAAGAGTTAAAAGTTGAAAATAAATTAAAAGGACAACGGAAGCAAGTGAAACTGTAAGCTACTACTCACTGATGATACCCCACACCCTCCAAGGATGTTGTTGAGTAAAGAATCTGAAAACACATCACATTGTATAGCTGACTTATATAAACCATGAAACCAAACTTCAGAAATCTCTATAATGTAGTTTTTTAGAAAGATGCAATGAAAATATTTATGGGATGGACGGATGAACAGACAGAGGTAAAACAGTATACCGGTACACTCACTTTTTAAAAGCAGAGGTATAAAGCAAGTGTATAATAATCATAAATAAAAACAGTGCACACCAACTACCAACAGTCAGCTTTGCTTCATACACTGTATTATTAATTGAGTCATTATAAAGTCAACATATGTACAGAATTAATCACATGCTTTTCAAAGTGATGAATATATTAAGCCTGTTTGGAAAGTGTGAAAAATAGCACAGATACTAAAAACATGTATACTTTCCAAATTTCTATGCAAAATCCGTTTATGAGCATACGGAATTTGCACATCTAACAATAAGTTTGCCCTTCACATCAAAAATGGACATTTTTACAAACTATATCTGCAGGGGATGTTTTTACACATTTTGTGTGATTGAGAAATAATCAATAATGTCCAATACCTTGTCTTTTCAATGTTTACAGTACATTATAAAATTGAGAATGGAAATGAGAAATGTGTCAAAGAGCCAACAAGCCGACCAAAGAGAAGAAAACAGTTCAAGGCCATCAGCAGGTCTTGAACACAATCAGAAAACCCCGCATCTGGTTTAACATGCAATTGAGATACAATCAGAGATGCTCTAATAGTTCTAAATATATATTACCAATGCCCCTTTGCCCTTCTTTTTCTTTAATGCTGCTTTCAGTTCCTTAATCTTTGGTTCGTACCTACCAACATCTGTCATTTTCACAAACACCTGCAAAACACATTTTTAAATGTAAGAACTCTTAAAAGTAATGAAAACAATCACATACGGTAAATTCAGAAATTATTGCCAGGTTTTTGTTATTGCTAAAAATGCGACAGAGTTGTAAACACAATAATTTTAACTCACATTTTGAAATATTTTTTATGAATCAAACAGGATTTCTCTCAAAATCATAAAAAATCAAAATCACATTTAAGTCCAAAATGACAAAATTGCAATAATAAATGCATGCAATAATTTCTGAATTTACAGTAAATAAAGTTGTACACTAAGCAAAGTAAGTATGCAGTGACCTTTAAATCAAAGTTTGCCTGTTCATACCAATAATTGAATGTGCCTTATGTTCAGTAGTTGTAGTTTGTTGATGTGGTTCATATGTGTTTCTCGTTTTTTTTGTTGTTATATAGATAAGACTGTTGATTTTCCAGTTTTAATGGCTTTACACTAGTAATTTTTGGGGCTCTTTAATAAGTTTGCTGTTTCAGTGTGAGCCAGGGCTCCATGTTGAAGACAATACTTTCACCTGTTATGGCTTACTTTTATAAATTGTGATTTGGATGGAGAGTTGTCTTATTGGCACTCATACCACATCTTTATATATTACCCATGAAAGTTTTAAAAAAATCTATTATTCTGTCAAACTTTTTTCTACCTTTATTAACATGAATACATGTTTGCACCAGAACAGTAACATTCCATAATTCACTTTCAGTAAATAACATGTATCATGTAAATTTTTGAAAGATAGTGATTTATTTTAACTTACATACTATTTACCAATTATCCAATTATGCAAACTTGCATAACTTTATTACAGCTATCGAATGCATCAGATTATTTACTATTTGTATGTAATGAAGAAGGTGTTCTAAGTTTCAAAAAATTGTGTCTGATCCTATTGTTTTTTGGACAATAAAATATGTACTATTAGATATTATATTAAGTGTATACTTGTTTCCTCAATTGCAAACTGTTGAGTAAGCCTAACTTGAAAAACAAAATGTTCTTCTATACACAAATTGTTAATCAACGCCATTTAATGCACTCAATTTGTAACTTTAGAATTGTTGTCTCCTAACAATAGAAGATGATACCAATCCAATAAATAGTTACCTCATCAGCAATATTGAGCCCAATACTGGTTTCCAAAAACTTTAAACTGCTCCCTAGGACTACTAGAAGTATTGGTTTATTCAGCGTCTCTTTAGCAAAGATTAACAACTTTTTGCAGGTTTCATCAGCACAAAATTCATCTGATGCTCCAAACAGGATCACCTGCAAACAGTTGTACAAGTTTAAGTTGAAAGAGTAAATACAAAATTATGATTGTTGTCATATTTTTGGACAAGTCGCAATCTATGGTCCACTAATTGTCAAATAAAATTACAAGGACTGTAAGAGCTATAGTTCTACAGCTAATTGTATAACAATATAATAGTATAAATAGTTATCAAAAGTATCAGGATTATAATTTAATACGCCAGACCCGCATTTTGTCTACATAAGACTCATCAGTGACACTCATATCAAAATAGTTATAAAGCCAAACAAGTACTAAGTTGAAGAGCATTGGGGATCCAAAATTCAAAAAAGTTGTGCCAAATAAGGTTAAGGTAATCAACGCCTGGGATAAGAAACTCCTTAGTTAGTGAGTCTGACTAATAAAACAAATAATGATTTAATTTCAACCCTTACAGAAAACAAGATGTGGACAAAGGTTTTTTAATTCATTCTTGGTGTGTTTTCACCTAAAAAAAAAAGCTGCCAATTAGCTTTAACCAGTTGAAAAATAAAAATACACAAATTCAAACTAAGTTTATCAATGTTTTGCTTTTTGAAACAATAAACATTTGTATTAAAAAATAAAATTAACAAGAGTTTTAGAGGTTTAACCGTGGCTTAGTGGTTAGCACATTAGACTGCTAACACAAAGGTTCCTGGTTTGATCCCAGCTCCGGAGAGAAAATAACTTGCATGTAAAAGATACCCTTGTAGATTTCAAAAAAGAGCAGGCTAATGCCGCTATCAGAGGTATGAATACAAGGATATATATAATGCATTTGCACAATGGGACAGTAACCCAATTCCATTGGTATACATACTTAAGGCTGATAAAAAAACTTTATATTATGTGTAAAATGTTGAATTCAATTTAGATATAATATATATATGGTTTTCAAAGGATTATATTTCCATGTCATTATAATCAATATTTACCTGAGCACTTTTAAATGCTATGGTGAGAGATTCAACATCAGCAGTTTCTGGATTGTCACATATAGTCCTATAAAATACAAAAGCATGATAAAATTTTCACAATAAATAAAGGGAAAATAAGTTAGAATAGAAAAATACCGAAACGTAAAAAAAAGTTAAAAGTTATCTCTAATGTTAACATAATTTGAACAATAAGAATGAATAACAATGATTTAACAATAAAAGTTTGGTATAAACTTCAAAAATAGTTTAATGTTACTATCATTATGTTATATTGAATTTATTTTTACATAATTTTTGTGCCTTGTCATATTATGGTCATACACACTAAATACCAGTACAAATTATATTTATATATATAAATATATATTATATATAAATTATATAACTTTTTTGTCATGCAATTGCCTTTTTAAGTTGTCAGGCCACGAATTCATCAACTCCAATTTAGAACATATGTAACAACTGTAGCCCTAATCTGACAATTCTTTTACAATTCAGAACTGTTTAATCTGCATTTCATTTGACATTTATATATAGAGTTGTTATTTGTATGATTTACTCTCCATTCATTAGTTTTTCAATTAAATATTTTTTCTATTTACAAGATAAGCATGTTGCACTCAGTTTTATACATGTGCATTTAATCTGCAAGAATTTGGCATTGAAGTTGGCTGTCCTTTGTAATCATTATTTTAACAGGACAAGTAGTAGTCTAGTCTACAATTCCTACACAGGTTTAAATGAACGACCATGAGCGCTATAATTTCGGTTCAAAACAGGAGCTGTCTTTTAATGGAAATATGAGCTGAATGTTTCAACTTGCTTTGGAACTAAAATACTTATCTCGGGCATTTATGTTTTTCTATTGGGAGTAAAACGTGCAAGTATCCCAAATTAAAGGGGACTATGTTCATTTCTCATTATAATAATGGAATGACTTACACATTGAAACCATCTTTCCTGAGGTCCTCCACTATGTTACCAGGATGTACTAGTTTATTTTCCTGGGCGAGATCAGGAACATTTTTCTTGGAATAACAAAATATAACACTGATGTTAACATCCTCTCCTAAATCTTTGAGTTCAAACACACTGCGACGTAAATGTTCATCAAATTCTGTCGTCTTGTTTGGTGGCATTAGAGCTGATAGAAACATGGGTTAAAATTATTACACACAGAAAATAAAACATATACATTATGTTATTCAACTGTTCAATATATTAGAATTCACAGAAAGACTGGATTACATTTTTATATAGAAGTTGCTGATTCCTAAGTTCAAACATAAAAATTACTATATCGTATGTACAACTGTAATATACATGTAATATGGCATTTTTCATATGACATATCCGGCGTTTTGCATTTGCGCCGATCTGCATTTCATTTGCGCCGATTTTTTTTCATTTGCGCTGATTTTTTTACAGGTAAATTACAGGTGAAATGATATAAGAAGATGTGGTATGAGTGCCAATGAGACAACTCTCCATCCCAGTAATGTCATTTTCATTTATCATTAAAGACCTCTTCCGTTAGCCAGTTGTACATATGTTATGAATTGTCAATCATAACATGTGTATAACTGTTGTCTCCTGCTTAAAATCAAGAAGTAAAAACCTAAGATAAAAGCACTTTGTTTAAACTAAAATGACAAATTAAAAATATATGTACAGCCTCAGCATTCAAATCCATAAAAACGGAATACATTCAAATCATAAATCTGTTCTTGCCAAGTATGTATAGGCAACACATCTAATATATTCCTTTCTTATGATTTCGTCTCTTCTATATTTGGAGTAATTGTCGATAACGAAGGCTATCTTTTCTTTGTCTGGCATACGTACTAGTGGGGGCATTTCTAGAGTTCGCATTTTCTCACAAGGAAGCTATTAAACCAAGAGTTCCAAATGGTGAAGTTGAAATCATCCCTTCGTTAATTTTATGGACGCCATCACGAATTGGTTGACAGTTATGGAATGTTTTATTGTACGTTGTCTAAGAATATATGACATTTGTCATCAGAAGGAGCGTCAGACACTGTCAAACGTGAAGCAGTCATCGATTTCATTTAGGGAAATGAATGGTAACCCGAAACATTGGGATAGCCATTTACCAATTGCAATGTCACTTGATTTGTCTTTATACTCTGTGCTCAGACAATGTTAAAGTATGAACTTACCTGTAACTTACCTGTAAATCCAATTAAGAAAAAATATAAAATCGGTGCAAATGAAAAAATGAAATTGGCGCAAATGAAAGAATGGAAATTTTCAAAATCGGCGCAAATGTCATACGCCCGACATATCACAATGTTATAATTATAAACCCTCGATCAATATTAACCCTTTAGCATTGTAGCTAATATGGAAGTCTATGCTGGATGAAAAGCAAAAAAAAAATACATAAAGTGTGATAAAATAACCTATAAATTTAATTTACATTTAAATTCTGGTATAGAAAGAGTATGGAACATTTTATCACATTGTAAGAATGATGCATTAAGTTCCACTGCTCTGTGTACTTACATTTAAATTCTGGAATAGAAAGAGTATGGAACATTTTATCACATTGTAAGAATGAAGTATTAAGTTTCACTGCTCTGTGTACTTACATTTGAGTTCTGGTATAGAGAGAACGTGGAACATTTTATCACATTGTAAGAATGGAGCATTTAGTTCTACCGCCCTGTGTACTTTTGACGATGGAAACATACTTGGATCAACCATACCCTGAAATGTGTATTATTCAAACAATATTAAAATGTTTTGCTATAAAACATAAACCTGTATAAAATATGAAATTCTAATATGATGTCCTTCATAATTACACTTTGAATACAAAGCTTTTTCTAATTAGCACTAAATATGTTTGACACATGTCCACAAATCTGTTGTTTATATTTTTGTTATTTTCATTGTTACTGTTATAAATTACATACATTTTAGCATTTTACATTAACTTATTTTATATTTTCTTTATAAAACAACATATATTTACCCTAATATTAGTTTTTAACAAGAATGTGTCCATAGTACACGGATGCCCCACTCCTACTATCATTTTCTATGTTCAGTGGACCGTGAAATTGGGGTCAAAACTTTAATTTGGAATTAAAATTAGAAAGATCATATCATAGGGAACATGTGTACTAAGTTTCAAGTTGATGTAACTTTAACTTCATCAAAAACTACCTTGACCAAAAACTTTAACCTGAACTTTGCACTATCATTTTCTATGTTCAGTGGACCATGAAATTGGGGTCAAAACTATAATTTGGCATTAAAATTAGAAAGATTATATCATGGGGAACATGTGTATTAAGTTTCAAGTTGATTGGACTTCACCTTCATCAAAAACTACCTCAACCAAAAACTTTAACCGGACGGACAAACGGAGGCACAGACCAGAAAACATAATGCCCCTCTACTATCGTAGGTGGGGCATAAAAATGTAAAGTAGACTCCACCGGGAGAAAATGAGAACAACCTAACATTTTTAAGGTATTTTTGTACACCTTGACCTACAAAATACTTAATATTTGTCTTATTAGAATCGATATAATTCCTTCATGTCATGCTCTATGCTCATTTTAACGTGAGTAGGCATTATATTTGACCATATTTGACAAACATAATGCCACTCATGTTAAAATGAGCATAGAGCATAAATTTTGTGTGTCTGAAGCCCTTTTCTGGATTTATAATGCTCAAAGGTGAAAAAAGGCGACCATGCCTGATGAAGTCACAAGGAAAGAACACATCTTTTTGCAGATTATTTGAAAAGAAGGAATAACTTATCGTATCACACTGATGCAGTAGTAGAATCTATATTTCTTTCAACAATTGGGTGAAATGTCAATATCACTAATCTAATTTTAATGGAAGAAAAGTAAGTAAGTAGTGTATATCAATTAAATATGTTACCAGATTTTGACATTCTATACAGGGAATCATCAGATCATAGTAAACTCCTGAGTAAGACTCTGCTATCAGTGTGGATATGACTTCATCCACTAGAAACAGAATGTTCTCTGGTCTATAACCCTGGGCTTTAACTTCTAGAATGGTCTGTCTGAAATTAAATGAAAAATTTCATACTACCTGCTCTAATAATTTTAAGTCTCTATTTCAAGTACTGCCTATGAAAACATTATAATATACATTTTTGTACTTTGGTTGTATAATTTTCATTCCAAAAGAAAAAAAAGAACTAATTAAATAAATCACAAATATATGCTGAAATTTATAGATAAATATTACATATCCTCTAAAAAATTTATAATTATGAAATTAATACATATGTCTTATAACAAGAAGTTTATAAATATAAATTGCATAAAAATAAGTAATGTGTTTTCATCTTAGGTCTTTGATTGTTGTCTATAAATTCCTTTATTTAACATATTAAAGAGAAGTATTACCCCTTCTGTCTGATAACAGCTATATGATCATTCTTTTTCAGGAACATCCCCTTCTTCCATAACTGTCCACTCTCCGCAAACTGATGAAGTCTTACCTAAAATTATTAAGTGTTTATATTTCGTGTAATTCTGTGTAAAAGAGGGGAGATAGATACAAAAGGGACATTCAAAACTAATAGATTAAAAGTAAATTGAAAATGCCATGGCACAAAAGACACAACATAGAAAACTAAAAACTAAGCAATAGAAACCCCACCAAAAACTGGAGGGTGATCTCAGGTGCTTTGGATGGGTAAGCAGATCCTGCTCCACATGAGGTACCCGTCTTGTTGCTTCTGATAAATAAACTAAACTGGTAAATAGTCTTAATTCATTAGGGGTGATAAGGGTGTCAAATCAGTAATTGAAAGAGAGATTACCAATACAGACAAGACAAAAGTGTTCAAATTAATACAATTTACTCAAGAACATTTTGGTAAGAATATAAAACTTGAGGCTCCAAAGATACTGAGAAGACATACATATTTAAATTAAGACAATTGACTCAAGCACATTTTGGTAAGTACATAAAACTAGAGGCTCCAAAGATACTGAAAGACATACATATTTAAATTAAGACAATTGACTCAAGAACATTTTGGTCAGGACATAAAACTAGAGGCTCCAAAGATACTGAAAGACATACATAGTTAAATTAAGACAATTGACTCAAGAACATTTTGGTAAGGACATAAAACTAGAGGCTCCAGGGAGCCTGTATCCCTTACTTTACATTTTTTATAAAATCAATACAAAGTAATCAGATGACTTGAGAAGCACACATGGGCCATGTGAGCTTAAAATGAAATGTTTCAAAAAACTTAAAATCAATGCATTTATAGCTTGCTGTTTGGTGTGAGCCAAGGCTCAGTGTTGGATAGCGTACTTTGACCTATAATGGTTTTTTCTTTTTCAAATTTTGACTTGGATGGAGAGTTGTCTCATTGGCACTCATACCATATCCTCCTATATCTATTTATTGAATCTTAATATAAATCTTAACATGTTAACATGTCACACAATAAAGCTCTTGTACATGATCTTCATTTTCAGACTTGCTGGCCGTTTTTTGTTTGCTTTGTTTACAATTATGTATTCTGAGGCTTTTTATTGGGTTGCATTGCATTTCATTTCACAGACAATGTTTTTTACCTGTGCTCTATTGAAAAGTCCAGCTGGTAGATATTTGAAGTTGTATATGGCCTTTGTTTCTCTTATATCTGAATCTTCTTCTATGGCAGGCCAGGGAACCTAAAATCAAAAAAAAATAATGAGCAGCCATATCAACTAACACCATGATAAAACTTGAATTTTATGATAATGATTTAATTGATTTCAATACAGTATCATTTGCAGCAAGAATGCATATGTTGGTGAAATTTTATTTCAAGGTACCAGAAAACAACAAGTAGATCTCTGACATATTTGAATGCGCATTACAACTGACTATGCAAAATGGGCTTTGCTCATTGCTGAAGGTCGAATGGTGGTCTTTAGCTATCAATTTCTGTGTCATTTGGGCTCTTGTCCAGAGTTGTCTCATTGGGAATCACAGTACATCTCCTTTTTCATACACACTTAATCAAAATAAACAACTCAAACCAGTTGAGCAAAGTATTATCAAACAGGAGGTAAGTATCTGAAAGATCATACTAAAAGAAAATAGATATTTACCTCTACAACAGTATCAGGGAGAAGACATGGCACCAGGTTGGCCTCTTCATCAGATAATGGGAAAGTCAGATCAAATTCCTCTGTTAACCTGAGCAGCCAGGGATGCAGTTCCTTTGGGTAGCTCTGCCAAACAACTTTCATGTCTTTATGTAACAGTTTGCCTTCCTGTAAGAACAGTTTTTTCAAGAAATGTTTATCATTTTTATTTTTTGGCATACCTATATTCATAAACTGTAAATTCAGAATTTATTGGGAGGTTTTATTACTGGGAATAATATGCAACTGGGTGATTATTGCAAAAAGAACTCGCAATCTGATATATGTAACATATATCTGTATGCAGCTTTTCCTAATATCCCCTTTATGAATCTCACATTTTTATCCACTCTTCAAAAATTGCAATACTTTCTGAATTTGCAGTATGTGTGTACTACAGGATATCAATTTGGAATTAATTTAGTTTTCCCCTTTTATACATAGGGCATCTGACTTTCTGATTTTTAACCTATTTTTATTTACTATGGCAGATAATCTCACATTTTATCAATAAGTCAGTTTCAAACTTTAGCTATTTACCTGGAAATGAAATATGAGGTTCAAAAGTATATTATGCCAGTAAGATTATTTAAGTGATTAACAAAATTTTGCCTTCAAATTCAAGAGCAAAAACATATACAGAAGTTAGAACTAACACCTTATAATTACCCACTTCGAAGAATTGAGGTTTAACTAAATAGGTTAAATTGGGCCTCTTAAATTACCTGAATGGGTCCAACATGTACTGTGACTACACATGCCATCACATCTACAATCCACTGAGGAACAATAACTACCAGTGACCTAAGGAATTCTGTGTTGAAGAACTGCAAAGATCCCAAGTCATGCAAGAACTGGACTGCTTGTATCAGCTGAAATATAAAGGTATAAATTATTACTATCTGTTCAATACAACTTTCATTTCAATTTTGGAATTTGGGTAAAAAATGTTACTCCTATTTTAACAACTTGTGATACAACTGTCAATATAAAATACTTTGCATCACCCATAATTTATCCAATTTCTTAATCTTACCTTATCTTATTTTAAACACCATTGGACTTGCAGCAGACAATGCGTGGTAAAATATGCATTATAAATATGAACTAATATCAACCCTCTAGCTTAAATAACAAATCCTCAGATTGATATTTTATTGCATCATATTCTCTATATACTGTACAATAATGCAAGAAATATGATAATAATTTATATACCTCTGCCTCGTCCAGAATACCAACTTTACTGCTCATAGTCTTCACATCACTCAATGGAATAAGGTCTAACTTATTTTCTCTTTGTCTGGAAATAAGAAAATCATTTAATTCTATAATTCTTTTTCCATGGGGTTTATATTTTTTTGAAGAGTACATTTCTTTTTGAATAGGTGATAAATCAAACATAAGACTCCCTTAGATTATCATTGATTGGAAAGGACTATATCTAATGTAATTGAAAATGTGATTCTAAGTTATAAAAAACCCGGGAAGCAGCCACAATTTCAATGGAACATGCACTCATCTTATTGCTGCTCTTCATTTTGATAGTTGCTGAAATAATTGGAAACTCTTATCTCAATGTATCTGGATTTGTGTTATTTATTGTGTGTCCTATAGTACTTGGATTGATTGGTTGTTAACTGGTTAATATCCAGCGGCAGTTATTACTGGTTAATATCCAGCAGTAGTCATTACTGGTTAATATCCAGCAGTAGTCATTACTGGTTAATATCCAGCGGCAGTCATTACTGGTTAATATCCAGCAGTAGTCATTACTGGTTAATATCCAGCGGCAGTCATTACTGGTTAATATCCAGCGGCAGTCATTACTGGTTAATATCCAGCAGTAGTCATTACTGGTTAATATCCAGCGGCAGTCATTACTGGTTAATATCCAGCAGTAGTCATTACTGGTTAATATCCAGCGGCAGTCATTACTGGTTAATATCCAGCGGCAGTCATTACTGGTTAATATCCAGCAGTAGTCATTACTGGTTAATATCCAGCGGCAGTCATTACTGGTTGATATCCAGCGGCAGTCATTACTGGTTAAAATCCAGCGGTAGTCATTACTGGTTAAAATCCAGCGGCAGTCATTACTGGTTAATATCCAGCGGCAGTCATTACTGGTTAATATCCAGCGGCAGTCATTACTGGTTAATATCCAGCGGCAGTCATTACTATCTTAGATTTTTATTTTGATTTTTTTTCTCTAACCTGAATAAATTTTATCATTTACGCTTTGTGAGTTGTCAGATTTCCCAATCTAAATGAACAAATGAACTCAATGTCGTAAAGGATTTGTACAGCTATTGCCAATATGTGGCACTTTTATAGGTCATCTTCTTACATACTTTGAGATCTATTTATTATCTAGGAAGAGTGGGGTAATCTTCAATAAGGCAATATACCAACATACAGTCTTCAACAAAGGACAGGTGATTGTACAAAAAGTAAAGCTCTGAGTTTATAAAAGTTTGAACAAATTGAACAGAAACAATTAAAGATCTGCAATTAACACACTATTCTCCAAATAATTAAAAACCTTAAGATATGACATATTATCTACTGAAAAAAAACAAGCAAAAATCAACCTGAATTATCCGAAATGCAAAGAAAAAATATTAAAATCATATCAAATTTGTAATTAACTAATTTAAGATGCCATAGAGTTTACTTTGTTATCCCCTTTACCTACTTCATGACTAATTTTTCAAGAGACAGCCAAGCTTCAGGAATACTCTCTCCCATATACTTCTGTTGTAGTGTAACATCCACAAGAGATTTATGTAAGTTGGAAATACCCTGAAAAAAATATGAAAAAAGTTATTCCTCTGTATGAAGTAATTGCATACAACATATTTCAATCTCAGTTGACTTTAATTCTTATACTTAAGTTATGAAAACACTGTTTATAACATTGATTTTGATTCCAATCAGATATCATCAACCTAATTACTGAGGGGGGTAGGAGGGGTCCTGATCCCAAAATCCCAGGCTTTAAAACTTGAAATCCTGATGTTCCGAATTTAAATAATTCAAATCCCGAAATCCTGAAATTCGAAACAAGAATTCCCAGATCCCGAAAGGGTCAATCCCAAAATCCCGAGCTTAAAAACACCCGATCCAAGAGTCCCGATACACAGGTCCTATCCCCCTCATTACTTGTTATACAAAGTATATTCTAGGGTTATAAATTAAATACATGCATTAATTATTAGCTTGTCACTCAAAACATTATCATCCATACTTATGCGAGGTAATAAAAAGAAGATTTAAATATTTTCTAATCACCCTCACTTTCAGTCAACTGAAATTGAATAAGTACACACTTTTATGCTAGGCATCAATTCAAAGTAATATGTAAATGATAAGAATCAATCTGAATACCTCTCCCGAGTAAGAACTGACAAAATAAAAGCCAGCAATCTGTGGATAGGTAGCCATTAACTCTTTCTGTGGAATCCTGGATTTCTCAACCTAAAATATAAATATAATAAATGAAAAAAATAATATTTTATCTTTGAGATATATTCCAAATTCTTCAAACAGTAACATATTAAATGTAATATGAGAATTGAGACGTCCATTAAAATTTTAAGTAAACAATTGAGGTTTCTATAATAATCTCATGGATTGAGTATATATATACATATTCATCTATTTAAGAATTTTCATTTGTCTTATTTGAGAAAATAAATCAGTTGAATGATAATTTTTTTCCCCATTATACGGTGGTAGTCCAAAATGGTGAAGTATGCAAAATATGTCACGTCTGCGTACGTCTCCAATATACAATTCTATGATCTTATCTAATAATTGGCTGCTTTGAACCATTCTGAACACAAAATAAGATATATCATTAAAAGTCTTTTTTATTTGGTACTGACCTTATCACAATGTGTTCCTACTACAAGGATTGGAGCTTTAGGAGCATGGCAAGCTATAGAATTCAACCAGAAATCTAGTCCAGCATGTTCAAATCCAAGACGTATATTCCATAACAAAAGGTAACAGGCTCTATTGGACAGAAAGAACTGAAAAAAAAGATTGCTTTAATTATACAATTTATGTTAAAAAACTCATTTTCTCAATGTAATTGATGAGTTAAATGGATGAGGTACTCACTGATAGAATAAAAGTGTTAAGTAAAGCTTTGGAGTGCACCTGCCTAAGTTTATATTAAAAAAAAATAATATATATATAATCCTCAACCAAAAATAAATTTTTTTCTTATATAATTCTAACCTTTCATAGGATTCCATTTATACTACAATGTACTAGGGCAGAGAAAATTTACTTAATAAGAGAGTTACCTTTGAATTCTGTTAAAAGATGCATAGGTATTACTATATCCAAAATTGAAAAGGCATTAAACTGACAAAACAGGTTTGACTGTATCTTTGTCATTTAAATCATAAATAAGTCCTGTATTAGAAATACATTTGGAAATATTCCTTGAGAAATTTGATGTTTACTGAATTAAATGTCTAATACTTGAGCCAGGAAACAGATATTTTCAAAAAAGAAACTATTTTTTCTTATAAAAGAATTGATAAAAGAATTGATTTTAGCTTTTGTATGCATAGACAAATCTGAAAACATCAGTGATGTATAAGGTCATAACAAATACAGTCACCTCAGCCTTGAAATGTTTTATTTGAGAATACTTCTTTTTTAAAATTTATTGGGATGTAAAAGAGTTAATAAAAGTACATTTTTTATGAAACACAGAAGCGTGTAATTCTTTAATGTGCGCATGGTGAACGCTTTTACAACCCTATATAATTACTAAAAGAAGAATTCAAAACTTATATTTTTATTTTTTGCTAGAATCCTGAAAACAGGATTTCTTTAAAGTTTGTTTTTATTATCCTGTTCATTTTATTGTTGAAGCTCCTGCCATCATGAAGGTGACATTTTATTTTGAAATGTAGGTTAATTTCTTAATGACGCAATATTGCTGTTAGCCAATCAAAATAACATATTATAAAGAAACATACAATGTAATAATTGCACATATGTTCCTCACCTGGTGTGTATTATAATATACAGTCTGTCCAGCAAAGTCCCAGACACTATAGGTGATGTTAGATTATATCCCTTTAACAGTCCACCACAACTTTAGAATGTTTCATTGTATAATGTCCCTTACCTGATGTGTATTATAGTACACAGTCTGTCCAGCAAAGTCCCAGACACTATAGGTGATGTTACATTATGTCCCTTACCTGATGTGTATTATAATATACAGTCTGTCCAGCAAAGTCCCATACACTATAGGTGATGTTAGATTATGTCCCTTACCTGATGTGTATTATAATATACAGTCTGTCCAGCAAAGTCCCATACACTATAGGTGATGTTACATTATGTCCCTTACCTGATGTGTATTATAATATACAGTCTGTCCAGCAAAGTCCCATACACTATAGGTGATGTTACATTATGTCCCTTACCTGATGTGTATTATAATATACAGTCTGTCCAGCAAAGTCCCATACACTATAGGTGATGTTAGATTTTGAATTAGGGACAGGAACGTTCCAATTTGTTATGTCTATACCATCAGTAATCTTTTCTCCATAGTCATGGTATGATGAATATCCTGGGTTGGTTAGGGCTCGTATTAAACTACAAATAAAAATGTCATAATGAGCATGCAAAAACATAAATGGATGTATATATGTCAGTTTAAACTAACGTCCAGTGTCAAATTAAATGCATACTCAGGACGAGAACAGTTAATTTCTTACACAATGTTGACTGTTGTACCCTATTTTGACATTTTTACCTAGTATTATGTCTGTTTGTTTTGTTTACACATCCTTGTCAATATAATGGAATTTTATGTAACTGTCATACAACTTAAGAGGTTTATAGCCAGCTTTAAAACCAGGTTCAATCCATCATTTTCTACATAAGAAAATGTCTGTACCAAGTCAGAAGTATGACAGTTGTTATCCATTTGTTTAATGTGTTTGACCTTTGATTTTGCCATTTGATAAAGGAATTTCGGTTTTGAATTTCCTCAGAGTTCTCTATTCTTGTGATTTTACTTTTGATATGCCTGTTGAATATGAACAACCCTGCTTTTATCTAGAGAGACATGCTCATTCAAATCTTAACTTGCTGGTTCAAAAGTTAAACAGTAAACAGTAAGATATGTCACCCTACCAAGAGACAATATTCTGACTCAAATAGATAAGATGTGGTTTGAGCCCACCACTCTTCACTCCTACTTCAAAAAGCCACATGCTAGTAAAATCAAAGAGCTGATTGCTCTGAGGTGGAAGAAGATGAATAAAAGGTAACTTGAATTACCATAAAAGCAGCCCCACTAACCCAGTCTGCTTTGTTCCATTATCGTTATGACATATTTTTTTTATTTAAACAAGAATGTGTCATATGCATAAGTACATGGATTTCCCATCCGTACAATCATTTTCTATGTTCAGTGGATCGTGAAAATTAGGTAAAATCTTTAATTTGGCAGTAAAATTAGAGAGATCATATCATAAGGAACTATGTGTACTAAGTTTCAAGTTGATTGAACTTCAACTTCATCAAAAACTACCTCGACCATAAACTTTAACCTGAAGCAGGACGGACGGACAGACCAGAAAACATAATGCCCATAAATGGGGCATAAAAAAGTAAGACTTGTTACATACCTGCCAACTTTTGAAAGTTCCCATGGGGTTTTTAAGTGCGTGACAACAATTTTAAAGGTTACAATTTTTAGCAAAGTATTTTGCGTGATCTGGACTGTCTAGAAAAAGTGTCATATTTGTATGATGAGCTTACATGCCTTTTTCTTAAGTTTGTTTGCATGATTCTAGTTATTAAATCAGTAGAAAAGATGAACATGTAGCTAGTAGACCAGGATTTATTTTCTTGTGTTAGGATATTAAATGCTTGTTGAAATTTCCAATTTTGAATTATTCACAAAGATGAACCTTTAACAGGTTGGGAAACAGCACTCCAAATTAGGAGAAACCCTCATTGGAAGAACATTACAACCCACTGTAAAAATGAGCACCTTTATATTCATATTATTTGACGAAAATTTTCCCCAAGAACTATGCATCTATCAAGTATTAAATGGTCAAAACATGTCAAAAGATTTTTGTGATGTTTCTGAACTTATATCTTCTTTATTAATTTGACCCCTCATTTAGAAAAGTTGTTCCAAATATAATGGATTTTCCCACTTTTGAGTTAAAAATTCTTTTTGTTTTTTTCAAAAGTAAAATGACCCTTTTTTTAGGGACAGGACACAACTCATAATTGAAGGGGGGGGGGGGGGGGTCCCATTGTTTGTTGGTCTTTGTGAAAAAAAGAATAGTTCATTGTGCTTTAAATGATTTAATTGAATACAAACATAATATATAGCTATTGTAAAAAAGAATAAGACCCTTTAATGGTAAATAACGTTTCAACCTTTTTAAAAAATATATTCTGGTTGAAATAGTTTCGCATATTTTATCAATTTGAATTGACCATGATAGGTTTTTATCAATATGAATTCCGACAAGTTTTTCAACTTCAACATTATCGAAAGAAATATTATCTTGTGATAAAACACATAAACATTAATTACAGTTTACCAGTTTTTAGTATGATCCAACAAGCATACATTTTGATTTGTTGCTATTTATCGTCATATCATTTTCTTTACACCATTTAATAACATTGTCTAAGTCTTTATTCAAACATATATTTAAATTTACAATAGATTAAGATGACAAATGTAAAGTTGTATCATCAGCATATAGATCAGATTCTGTATATTCTAAGGTTAATGGTAAGTCATTTATATAAATGAGGAACAATAAAGGTCCAAGTATAGAACCTTGAGGAACTCCAAAAATTACAGTTTTATATTCTGATTCAGTGGTTCTTAACTTTTCTAACTTTTAGCATTCTCTGAGAGAGGTACAATGAAAACCATTTTACTGAGTGGTCATCACATTTGTATAATTTGAGTTTTGATAAAAGTATATTGTGATTTACCCTATCAAAAGTCTTCTTAAAATCTAAAAAGAGAATGGCAGTAAAATTTCCATGGTCCAATTTTATTAACCATTTATCAATTATTTTAATGAGTGCTGTATGACAAGAATGTTTTTCTCTAAATCCAGACTGCTGTTGTATTAATAATTTGTGAGTGGTTAAGAATAAATATAGTTGTTTAAAGACAGTTTTTTCAAATAACTTGGACACAGTGGGTAAAATTGAAATGGGTCGATAATTGTTTGGGTCTGTTTTATCCCCTCCTTTAAATATGGGAGCAACTTTAGCAGATTTTAATATGTTAGGAAATATTCCTGTACATAAACTAAGGTTTATTATGTGAGCAAGGGGGCTTGCTAAAATCGACCTTGATAGTTTTAAAATTCTTGGTCCAACTCCATCAGTTCCAGTTGATTTAGTTGTGTCATTGCATCATTGAATTTTGTCAATCAGCCATGCTTTTATCCTTAAGCTGTGTAAGAACCTTCTTGGAGATGAAAATTCACCTGCCATGTTCACGATTTTACAACCAGATGAAAACAACACAAGTTAAAAATCTAGCATGTTAGAATAATCTTCAGAGAAAATGTTTTTGATTGGCTTATTAATTTGATCATGAGAAACATTGAATTTGATTGGCTGAACACGATTGTCTTACCTTGGGAACAAAATAAGGAACAATCATATTTTTGTGATGATTTTCACAAATTCATGTTTTGGAGGATTTTTAACGATACCCTTAATATTAATATTTTTTAATAAGTGCAAGGACGTATCATTAAACGTCCTTGATAAGAGTAAAGAGAATGAACACAGGTTGAACATACTATATGGGCGAAAGAACTCAACGAACAGACCAAGGGCGAATAGGTAAACAGGGCAAGTCGACCCGATACCAAATTCATGCATGCGTACTACAAATATCTATATTAAAAACATCCGGTTACAAGTAAACATGTTCATGTAGATGAGGTGAAATCTAATAATTTACATAAATAAAAGGGTATATATTTACTATAGTGATTGCTTTTCAATCCTAATTTACAAATTAAATGATTCAGATGCTTAATCATGTGTAAAAATCGATGTCAAGAATCGGAAGTTGTTATGAAATTGTAATACACAGAAACGGATGCGGAATACAGAGGTGGTAACGGTTCAATGATTTTACAGCCGGCACCATAGGCCTTCAGAAGACTTAAAGTCTTCTTCCACCAAAAAGCAGCAAATACCATTTTTGAAGACTTTGGTATTGACTCTGTCAGATTACAAACTAAACTCCAGCATTTGAGTTTAACACACCATCACAAGGCAATACAGACAGTTTAAAAATTGACCTGTTTGTAGATGCAATCTCTATAAAATCTTATAATTGTTTAACATTTTGGAAATTACATAAAGGTGAATAGATCGAGAATAACATGACTATGTGTGCAATTGACTATCATGTTTCATGAAAATCTTCTGTAAGTGACATCATTTAATACTAAGTATTACTGTACTGGTACCATTAGAGGTCATTTCCTAAAGCTTGTAGAGGAAGCTTTGGTTGGCGTGCTTGCTTTGTTTGTGTAAATGTTCACCCAAGCTTTGTAAAAAAGATTGACATCTTCAAGCAATATATATAGGCATAGTTAAACCTGTAGATATTATATTTAAATTTGATTGGACTAGCTAACCAAAGTCTTGGTCTCCTTGCATTAGGAAATTAGCTTCAATATGCATATATTGTTTGGGTCGCCAATTCCTTTAGAATGCATGACCTTACCTAGTTTTACCAGCACCTCCCAGTCCTACCACCATTAATTTGGTTCTTTTACACTCTACAGAGCCTTGTTGGAGCCTCCTTAGATAGCCATACACAACACTGAATCCTCTACTGACAATCTCCTTTGGAGGGGTTCTCAGAGAGGGACATCCATTCAAATGTAATTCTACAAAAATGGATAAACACATTAATCCCTCCTATCAAAAAAGTCTGAACTTCACAACATGTGAGCTGTTCATTATAAAATAACTTTGATTTCAATTTTCAACTACTAATAATTTATAACATCAGAAATCTGCATGTGATCACAAAGAATAATTTTTATCGCTATTTTGTGCATTTTTCTTTTGATCTTTTTTTGTGATAATTTTCATATCATGCTACTCGCTTGAGATGGAAAATTATCGCTAGAAACTAAGCAGGCACGTGGCGTTGCTAACGAAATTGACATGAAATTGACAACGTCGTCATAGGTAAAATAGTGATAAACAGATTATCATTGGTCATCTCAACTCGATTGCTTTTCTCACTTTCGCTGTACCAGCTCAAGCGAGAAAATCAATCTCATTGAGATGATCAACGATTATCTATAAGTACATCCTACATTAAAAGGATTACGGTAAAACCATATTGTAACATAATACTGCATTTTTCCTTTGAAGTTTCTCCATGATAATCTCCTTAATAGTTTGATTTTTGAAAAACCATAGTTTAATATAAAGATTGATATGTTATTCCATTAAAAAAGAATTATGACGTACTTTGTTCTTGCATCTTCATGTAGATAGGCGGAGCTTGGACTGGTTTAATCTGATATTTTTTATATTAAACCATGATTAAATCTCCACCTATTTGTTACGTCTCCTTGTGATTGACAGATTATTGAATGCACTTGGACAAGGATTTTTTTTCTTTACAAATAGGATTATTACTTTCTGGGAATCCCTTCAACGACTTCATAAATTTCAACGACATTTTCAGACACACCTCTAACGACTCGGCCAGTGTTTCATGAAAACAGAGAAGGAATCTGGTCCATGAAATTAGATTAAATTACACAACATTTAATTTTATTTTTTTTTGGGGGGGGGGGGGGGTGGGGGCTGTTTATACCTGAGCCAGATTATTTTTCTTTAATAAATGCAATAAAATTTTGTTGCAATACAATTTTCTTGGGGAAATTCTTTTCTTTTTAACAAATTTTTTATGACAAATCAGAGCCGCAATATTTTGTTCTAAAAATTCAGAGGCCCCCAAAAATTCAAATGGTATGTGCCTTAGAGGAGGCCGAGTTGCTCAATTCAGAAAATAACTTTTTGTCATATCTGATGTGCCGTATTCCCAACTCGATTGGTTTTCTCGTGCATGCGCTAAGCAGCGGGCTAGAACAACACTCCCACTGTTTTTTTATTGGATAAAAAATCACCAGGCCACTTTTGAATGATGTTACAAAACATATCACACCTAACTCATTAACATATTTAAACAAACTCATCCTGCAGATTTGTCCTTTAAATATGTTAACTCGTAAAAAGCGTGGTATATATAATACTTATAATGGTCCCCCTCAAGACCTGAGAGAAAACAGTCCTTAATATAAGAGAGATGACCTTTAATTGTACAATGCTATGATGTAACTAAAGTAAGATAAGAAGAGAATGACCAGACAAAGACAGGTTTTTCACTTTAATTAAAAGAGTGACTTTTAAAGAAGGTTTGTCAATGCATATTTTTACATATAATACTGTTTTATCATAAAATGATCTATATAAAATTCATATCTGTCAAATTGTGAACTGATAAAAGTTTTGCATGGATCTTGCAAAAACTTTTGGATTTTGAGGTCGTCAATGCTCCTCAACTTAATATTTTATTTGGCTTTTTTAACTTGTTTGATTCAGGCATCATTAATGAGTTTTAAGAATATGAAACATCATCACAGCATCTGGCGTAAGCCTAATATTTATGATGATAAAATTGAGAATGGAAATGGAGAATATGTCAAAGAGGCAACAACACGACCAAAGAGCTGTTAACAGCTGATGGCCACAAATGGGTCTTCAACACAGTAAGAAAATCCCTGGTCCCCAGCTGGCCTCTTAAAAAGATTGTGATTAGATCAGTGAAAATGGACGTCCTACTAAACTCTAAAACATATAAATGTTGAGTTTACTTTTAGTTAATAATTATCCATGGTCGAAATAGAAATTCATATGGATTTTTTTTCCGCAAAAAATTACTGAGGATTTCAAACTAACACATGACTGAACTCTTTCCTTACCTCTTAGTGGCAGTCCACCTAGTTCCCCTGACAACTTCTCTATGTCTGGATTATGTGATATGTCAAGTGATTCTAACTGTAGTAGCTCCTTCACATGATCAGGTACCAGGGTAAAAGCATGGTAACGTAAGCTCAAACTTTGAAGACTTTTTAGTTTCCATATCACAGGAGGTACTGCAGTTTCTAAAATAAAACAAAACACGATAAAAATTTTAATAATTGCTTTGAAGAAAATATTATAATTCTAACAGTAATGTATATTTTTCCCTTTGCTAGGTAAAATCTAAACAAATAAACAGTTAATAAACTCACAATGCAAGCAATTCAAACAAGAAAATGAATATAAGATAAACAAGAATGTGTCCATAGTACACGGATGCCCCACTCGCACTATCATTTTTTATGTTCAATGGACCGTGAAATTGGGGTCAAAACTTTAATTTGGAATTAAAATTAGAAAGATCATATCATAGGGAATATGTGTACTAAGTTTAAAGTTGATGTAACTTTAACTTCATCAAAAACTATCTTGACCAAAAACTTTAACCTGAACTTCGCACTATAATTTTCTATGTTCAGTGGACCATGAAATTGGGGTCAAAACTATAATTTGGCATTAAAATTAGAAAGATCATATCATGGGGAACATGTGTACTAAGTTTCAAGTTGATTGGACTTAAACTTCTTCAAAAACTACCTTGACCAAAAACTTTTACCTGAAGCGAACGGACGCATGGACAGACGAACGGATGGACGGAGGCACAGACCAGAAAACATAATGCCGCTCTACTATCGTAGGTGGGGCATAAAAAATACTAAGGAGAAACCAAATGCTCCGCAGGGCGCAGCTTTATACGACCGCAGAGGTTGAACCCTGAACGGTTGGGGCAAGTATGGACACAACATTCAAGCTGGATTCAGCTCTAAATTTGGATTGTGATTAAATAGTTGACACAGCATAGGTTTCTGACACAGAATGAATGTGGTCTAATGAACTTAAAATACTTTTTTTTCCTTTGAGCAATTCACTATGCTGTTGAATATTAATCCTCTCAAAAAAATGTTTGAAGAAATTTTCTTTTTATTTATGAAATCTGAAATGAGAAAAATTTAACCCCCCCCCCCTCCATTTTTTTTTTTCACATCCCACTTTCCCTTTTTTCAAAACTGATCTCACTTTAAATTTCTAATGGAGTTTGCAACAATAACTACTCATTTAAATACATCATAAAATATTAAAATGTAACAAAAGGTGCTTGTTATCACTGAATGGTAAAGATTGTTTTAATTTATCAGTTGGTAGTAAAAGTGAATATACATTGTATATTGTATAAAACAATGATTTAAGTTGATTCAACTACTATTCTGGACAAAGAAAGATAACTCCAATCAATTGAAAATTTCATGCTATTGCACAATATTGTGCAATTAGATATTTCTTGCTATTGCGCAATACTGTGCAATTGAAAATATTTGCTATTGCACAATACTGTGCAATTGAAGATTTCTTGCTATTGCGCAATACTGCGCAATTGAAAATTTCTTGCTATTGCACAATACTGTGCAATTGAAGATTTCTTGCTATTGCTGAATACTGTGCAATTGAAAATTTCTTGCTATTGCACAATACTTAATATAATAATTTTGGATCCTGATTTGAACCAACTTGAAAACTGGGCCCATAATAAAAAATCTAAGTACATGTTTAGATTCAGCATATCAAAAAAGCTCAAGAATTCAATTTTTGTTAAAATCAAACTTAGTTTAATTTTGAACCCTTTGGACTTTAATGTAGACCAATTTGAAAACGGGACTAAAAATTAAGAATCTACATACACAGTAAGATTTGGCATATCAAAGAACCCCAATTATTCCATTTTTGATGAAATCAAACTAAGTTCAATTTTGGACCCTTTGGGCCCCTTATTCCTAAACTGTTGGGACCAAAACTCCCAAAATCAAACCCAACCTTCCTTTAGTGGTCATAAACCTTGTGTTTAAATTTCATACATTTCTATTTACTTAAACTAAAGTTATGGTGCGAAAACCAAGAATAATGCTTACTTGGGCCCCTTTTTGGCCCCTAATTCCTAAACTGTTCAGACCTCAACTCCCAAAATCAATACCAACCTTCCTTTTGTGGTCATAAACCTTGTGTTTAAATTTCATTGATTTCTATTTACTTAAACTAAAGTTATTGTGCGAAAACCAAGAATAATGCTTATTTGGGCCCTTTTTTGGCCCCTAAGTCCTAAACTGTTAGAACCAAAACTCCCAAAATCAATCCCAACCTTCCTTTTGTGGTCCTAAACCTTGTGTCAAAATTTCATAGATTTCTATTTACTTAAACTTAAGTTATTGTGCGAAAACCAAGAAAATGCTTATTTGGGCCCTTTTTGGCCCCTAATTCCTAAAATGTTGGGATCAAAACTCCCAAAATCAATCCCAACCTTCCTTTTGTGGTCATAAACCTTGTGTTAAAATTTCATAGATTTCTATTCACTTTTACTAAAGTTAGAGTGCGAAAACTAAAGTATTCGGACGACGACGACTACGACGCAGACGACGACGCAGACGTGATAGCAATATAAGACGAAAAATTAAAATTTTTGCGGTCGTATAAAAATGTAACAGGACCGAATATTCAAACAATAATGATTGTTATCAATTTACCAAATCACAAACTTTGATACTTAGTCTCTGTTGAACCTATTCACAACATAACCTGAAACTTATTGTTCACATATTTTGCAATACATTTTGACATATATACTATTGTTTCAAATCTAATTTTTTTTTTGTGTAAATTGGTTGCTATTTGAAGTATTGGTAGTATCTTAGTCACATAGACTTATAAACAGTGCACAGAGTGGTACAGTAAAACAAAACTGTTTGAACATAATATTTGAAATATGACAGTTTTAATTCAAGTAGAACTCCATTTAATTCAAGTAGAACTCCAAGTTTAATTCCATAAACTACATTAACATAAGCTCTAGTGAGCTTTTCGAAATTGACTAAATAAAACATATATATACACATAAAGAAGTCATGAAAGCAACACAATTTTAAACAGACCATGCATAGAAAAATACCATCAATGACATACAAAAGTTCAAAGCATAGTATGAAATTGAGAATGGAAATTGGGAATATGTCAAAGAGACAACAACTATACCAAATTTAAAGAGCATATAAAAGTTGATGGCCACCATGCAAGATTAAGTATAGTTAATAACATAGCATTAGTTAAAATGATAAGTAAAACAGATGATAGCATTTAAAAAAGCTAAACAAATAAAATAGTCACAAAAAAAAAAAAAGAAAAAAAAAAGCAGAGGCATAAAAATACTATTTGCATGCATTTCACTGGCATGAGCTGTTATTTGGATCCCATATTTGTACCAAGTTTTTATTGGTCAGAAGATGTTTCCATTCTACAATGGTTATGCAGCTCATTCCAGATTTGTGCAGCATTATAGAAAACGGATCTTAAGCCATACCATTACCTGGTGGTTCTGACTCTAGGGAGTTCTGCTGTTTCTTGTGATCTTAAATTATATTTCTGAACTTTATTATCAATAAAATCACCAAGATACCTTGGATGTTTTTGGTGAATTAGTTTAAAGTTTCTGTTGCAATACTTTTTATTTTTCTGTCTTTTAAAGAAGATAATTTTGACTTTTCTAGCAGTTTTTTGTATGAACTATCATAAAATTCACAGATGAACCTAGGATTTTTTTTTTTTAGTTTTATCCATTTTAAAAGATTTTTATGCTTCAGTAGTGCCAAATTACAAATTGAATGTTAAATTAGC
Source organism: Mytilus galloprovincialis (assembly GCF_965363235.1). Classification (NCBI taxonomy): domain Eukaryota; kingdom Metazoa; phylum Mollusca; class Bivalvia; order Mytilida; family Mytilidae; genus Mytilus; species Mytilus galloprovincialis. The sequence goes on from NC_134850.1 coordinate 53,199,190, forward strand.
CTGGAACTTGTCAGGATTATTAAAGCCTTCATTAAATAAATCAAAAACCAGTTTATTAAATTTAACACTATATGATACAGTGTAATCATCAGGTAATTACCAATGATGGCATTTTGTACAAAATGAAATATGTCCTTTATAAAGACATTAAAAAGAACTGGACCAAGAATTGACCCATTTGGTTCACCTGTAAACATGCAATCCCAATCAGTGTAAGAACTTATAATTCTATTGTGTTGTTTTCTGTTTTCTTAATAACTTTGTAATAATTTAACGAAATTCATTTGAAAGACCAAACCTAGTGAAGATCTTAAAGATGGTCGTTTTACTTACCAGGATAGAACTGTCCTTTCCTTCCAAACCTAGGGTACATTTCAAAGATGATTTTGTTAACCAATGTAATCTCATCTTTGTCAAGAATTCCATTGGCATCTTTGTCCACCTCCACAAATAAAGCTTTCTTTTCCTTAAATAATTACATTAGATGTATGTTTCATTATAATACTTTATTCTGATTGGCTAACTGCACATCATGTGTTATTCCTTAAGCAATTGCATTACTCAATAAAACTTATCATTCATGATAACACGTGGTCCCACAATAAAGTGCACAGGTGAATTAAATAACACAATAACAAAATTCATGTTTTGATGATCATAGATAAAAAATTTAATTATAAGTATTGAATACTTCTTTTTATACCTTCATAGGGTTGTAGAAGCATTGACCGTGCGCATATTTTTGAAATGAAGTGCTTCCGCGCTTCATACAAAATGTACTTCAATCAACGCTTTTACACCCCAATGAAGTTACAAAAAGAAGCATTCAATTCTTAAATGAAACTTATTGCTATTAAGTACCAGTAATATGAAGCTGTGTGATGTCTATTATAGAACTAAGTACATTTTCTGAACTAACTCTTATCAAACTCTCTTCTACAATCTATGTTTTAAGTTTTAATTCCACTGATTTGAAAAAGGATTACGTGTATTTGAAAACTTGGTTTAGTAACCAATGATCATCAATCAGTCTTATTTTAGATGAACCAGGAGTCTATTTCACATCAAAACAGACTTGAACAGTTCAGATACTTATGATGAAATTTAATCGTAAGTTTTTTTGTGAAACCCACTCACGAACTTATGAGGATCAAAACAGATACAACACTAACCTCTTCTGTCATCATCTTAAACACTGTTATATTGTTAAGAGCTGTGATGAATGTGCTCTTATTTGGCTGAATTTTCTGCTCCAGGAAATCTGGAAACCATGGTATTCCAGAAAGGTCAAGGTGAGTGAGAGGCAGGGAACACATTTCTTGTGGTACCTCTTCCACTATATTGGATGCAGCATAGAATTTCTCAAGTGACGTTAACTTTCCAATTCCTTTCAAGTTAAGTTTACCGAGGTTATTAGCCTCTAAAACTTGTAGGTTGGTCAAAGAGTAGACTTCTGCTGGAATACCACCCAATGGATTAAAACTTATGTTCAAATTTTCCAACGTTTCTTTGACAGAAGAAAAATCGTTTGGAAGTTTGGATAAGTTGTTGCTGCTTACATCTAAGCTCTCTAAACCAGTGAGGCATGAAAATCCTTCTGGTAATGACGAAAGTTTATTCTGAGACAGATTCAGCTCATTCAAATTTTTAAACATCATGAAGAAATTATCAGGCAAAGCTTCAATTGCGTTATCTTGGAATTCAAATTTGTGCATGAACTTTGCATAATTTTTGAAAGCTGAGGAATCAAAGTCATGAAGATCTGCATGAGAAATGCTAGATTGGCTATGACCTTCACATTTAATAACATTTGAGGTACCAGTTATGTTAAACTTTGAACTTAAACTCTTCACTGATTTCTCATCTTTGAGTATCTTTGCTGGCAGAGTCTAGAGAAAAAAAAATGCAAGCTTTCAATAAATGTCAGCAGAAACAATTTTTCTGAATTAAATATGTTAATACATACAACTTAAAATACTTTTGATACAGTATATAACATGATTTTTGTTTGTTTGAGAACCATAGGAAAACTCAAAAGGGAAGGTACATATAACCGCAAGAGATATTTTTTGCATACATATAATTGATTTGAGCAAATTTAAAACATAAGGTATTTGAATAATGATTAAACAAGCCATTTGATACTACATACTCTTACTGTGATGTCATAGCATAAGCAGTGTGATGTTTAAAAAGTACAGAAACATGTACAAAAGTTGAGGTTGTCCAGCTACATATTGATTTGTATGTATGCTAAGCTCAATTTGATTACAACTACACTCACTGTAGACCTATCTATTTTCCTGGACCTCTTGTTACTACCAACCACTAGGTAGTGATTGTATGTGTTAATCCATAGGAAGTAATGGAAAAATATCCTCTTGAAACCCATCTCTAACAACTCCAACTAAAAAAGAGAAAGAAAAAAACATAGCTGTAAAATTCTGTTGAATTTCAATTTATACATGTTATAGGATTATTGTATAGATCACATTATAGGTCTATTCTGTTTAATCTGTTTAAAATGCAAAAAAACACATGTATATTTAAATTGCTATTTATCCTCTAATGTAATTCACTACCTACAGCAAAATGCATTGAGTTTGTAGGTAACGGTAATATCTTTGGCTAGCTTGCTTGTTAGCTGAACCATGAAGTTATTATGAGGTTAACTATACTACCCTCCTTTCAGAGTAGTCTAGTCCTACAGACAGATAGATAGGTTATATGTAAGATTGGTCTACGCTTAAAGAAGGGTACCATACCTAACCTAATAATGATTCAATTAACTTAAAGCAAGCAAGCTAACCAAAGATATTACCTTTACCTACACACTCAGTGGATTTTGCTGTAATAAGAAAAATCATTTTCTCTTACTTAATAGATGAATAGTTATCATATCATTCTTTTTTCTCAGGATTAATGAAAATCAACAATGAACTTTTAGAAATACTGAATAATCATTTCTTAAAGGGAAAAAACTAAATTTTATTATATGTACAATTTTTGTTAAAAGTTCTTAAATTTAAATGTTTTATTAACTTTGATCTTAAACAAAATGTATAACTATTTTCTAGTAGATTTAATTTTGATTTTACAAGCCAAAGAAATCCCTTCAGGGACCCTTTGTATAGTTTTAATAATGTTTACCGGTATAACTACTTTTGAACATATCACACCAGTAAATAAAAATTTACTTATTAAACCATATTGCTCAGTGCAAAAATACATCAAATCAAAGATATATAATATCCACAGTGTTCAGACTGGTGTTATAATGGTTAACTGGTAAAACACAAATCTGCTACATGTGCCTCAAACCCAGCTGTTTTTTCTTTTATTACTTGAAAATTGTTAACGTATTTCCCCAAAACTTATTTGTGCCTCGCCCTTTTTACATATTTTCATAATTTTTATCATATTAGGGAGATATAACTTTAACATTTTAGAAACAATTTAAATTCAATCTCAAAAATAGTTTTTCATCCAAGTACCAACCAAACTGCTGGCAAAAATAAGTAAGTTTACTTTATTTATAAAAGGGTGGAAAGACTGTTTTAGGAATCAAGATTGAGACATTTAATTTGTTGTAATTCTAAACTTGTAAAACATTTTGAACAAGAAAACTTAAACAAACTGATAAATTTACAAAACAATAGACCAAAAAAATTATATACAGCAACCAACAACAACCACTGAATAACAGGCTCTTGACTTGGGATATACACATCAAGAGTGTGGCAGGGTTTAACATTTTGTGGGTATCCACCCCTCCCTGACCTGGATCTGAAGTGTACCAACACAACATAAGTACGAACTACAAAAATCAGTGGATAAAGGCTTGATATGAGGCTTAAGAAAGTCAGTCTTCTCTTAAGGGGAAAATAGTGTTATCAGGCAAAAAATAACATTATATTTTATTTATAGGAAATTGACTCACCAGGTATTTAGGTAATTGTGCAGGAAGAATTAAGAAACATGCTTCTACTTTTCTAACAAAATGCAGAAACAAGAATGTGTCCAAAGTACACGGATGCCCCACTCGCACTATCCTTTTCCATGTTCCATGAACTGTGAAATTGGGTAATAATCTAATTTGGCATTAAAATTAGAAAGATTATACTATAGAGAACATATGTACTAAGTTTCAAAATTGATTGGACTTCAATTTCATCAAAAACTACCTTGACCAAAAACTTTAACCTGAAACTCCCACTTTCATTTTCTATGTTCAGTGGACCGTGAAATTGGGGTCAAAAGTCTAATTTGGCTTTAAAATTAGAAAGATCATATCATAAGCAACAAGTGTACTAAGTTTCAAGTTGATTGGACTTCAGCTTCATCAAAAACTACCTTGACCAAAAACTTTAACCTGAAACTCCCACTTTCATTTTCTATGTTCAGTGGACCGTGAAATTTGGGTCAAAAGTCTAATTTGGCTTTAAAATTAGAAAGATCATATCATAAGCAACAAGTGTACTAAGTTTCAAGTTGATTAGACTTCAGTGTCATCAAAAACTATCTTGACCAAAAACTTTAACCTGAACGGACGCACAGACGGACGAACGGACGAACAAACGGAGCCACAGACCAGAAAACATAATGCCCCTCTACTATCGTAGGTGGGGCATAATAAAAATACTTTTAGACCCAGATTTATTTAAAAGGCCAACACGCACATTTTATTTAAGAATAGTAAAGGATCCCTACTTCATTTGATAACATGCTGTTGAAAAACTTGACAGCTATATATAGCATTATTTGAAAGAGTTTAAGCATATTTGAAAGACATACAATGAACTATTCTCATCAACATAGCAGGTAGCTTATTTTGATAACTGGAGGCAATATGATGGACAAACATATGCAGGTGACTATAATGGTCAGACATATACAGGAAGGAAAAAATGGCCCATAAACACAAATGTGTACTAGCTCAGTGAAGCCTGCAGACAATCATGAAGATCATAGAGAGCTTGTTAGTTAATGTTTTGTATGTGTATGGTATGCAGTTAAATTAATTATTTATCAATCAAACCCACAAACTCCAACACTATATACTTACTTTTAATGATTTATTTGTCTGAAGTGTAACATATATATATTTATTGTACAGCAACATAATTTCTCTGTAGAACATATTACCAATGATATTTCAACTGATCGGGTGGAGCTTATGTTTTAATCTGCATAAGGACAGTCTATTTGAAGATGTGTGTGATGATCATCTATCAGTGTCACAAAACACATATACAAAAGAACTTAGTGTATGATCTTGGGTGAATATCAGGACACATAATTGATGACTTTATCCCAAAACTACTGTCTATAGATGGACTGGTCTTAAATAAGCAAACTTCTTAAGGTGGTACCCAACACTTTCACTATCATCAATTTGGCTCGTTTAATTTTCATAAAATTTTGACAAAGTATTTACTTTGACCTTTAACAAAAATGTAAAAATTTCAAAAAATTTTAACCAACCATTTTGTCAGAAATATTACACTGGTTATATAGCAATTTGACAAACACTAATTTTGATTATTGAAAAGCTTAATATTCCCTTAACAACACAACGTAATTAAAATGTTAAGCTGATTTTACAGAGTTATCTCCCTGTAGTGTTAGGTACCACCTTAAACCCCGCCCAGTTGTTTGAAATAAATCAAGTAATAACCACCAACAATATACCATGTATTACAGTGGTACCATATTGATCAAGTGTTAATGTGTACATACCATATTCCATGTATTACAGTGGTACCATATTGATCAAGTGTTAATGTGTGCATACCATTTCATAACTTGTCAGAATACATAATAAGTATTTTATAAGGATATTGTTGAATATTGTTCCTGGTGAAATGCTAATATAGCATTCTCACAAATTTTTGCAATATCAAATCATACCTATATCAATATTCAACGATGATAATGCAATTACCCAAAATTTATTTCACATGTGGAATTACAGGATTGTTTTTTACTGGGAAATCACAGTTATTCATTACAACTTATGTAATTATTAAAATTTTCTTCAGTGCCTATCTTTGTAAGAATCAAAGAATTCAGATTTTTCTGAACAAGGTTTACAAATAGAAGGAAAAAACAACTAAACCAACTCATCCTTAGATTTTCCATGCAGCATAAATAAATGATGGAAAATTATGGAAATTTTGTTCTTTTTCATGGAATTCCACGGAATATATTCCATCCGTGATGGAAACATTATATGCTTCACTTATTCAATCATTTTCTATGTTTTTAGATCGAAATATTATTTTTCCTTTTTTTCTCTTTATTTTCCATGGAATTCCATGGAAAACAGGTTCCAATAATCCATGGAATTCCATAATTTTATAGATTTCCATGATAGACAATTAAAAATATAGAGATGGGAAGCTTAAGTATGCACATTTGCCATGATTCTTTAAAAAGGAAGGCATTTTCTTTTATCTGTCAAAAAGAAACAAGGAAGGCATTTTCTTTTATCTGTCAAAAAGAAACTAATGATAACTTTACTATATTTGTATAAATACCTTGTCTTCTGTTGATATATCTACACCAGGACAAATATTGACCAGTTCTGACGGTAAGAGACTCTGAAAAATAAACAAATCATTGACTTCAAGGTACTGTAAATTCAGAAATTGCTGCATGCATTTATTTTTGTGATTTTTTCATTTAAGGTGATACCTAACACTACAGGGAGATAACTCTGTAAAATCAGCTAAAGGTTTTAATTATGTTGTATTGTTAAGGAAATGTTAAACTTCTCACTGATCAAAATTAGTGTTTGTCAAACTGCTATATATCCAACCAATTTTTTCCTAGAAAGTGATTGGTTCAAGTTTTTTGAAATTTTTATATTTTTTTCAAGGGGTCAAAGTAAATATTTTATTCAAAATTTTATGAAATTAAACGAGCCAAATTAATTTTAGTCAAGGTGTTGGGTACCACCTTAAGATTAAAAAACAATTTTAATTTTTGCAATTTTGAGAAATTTTAATTTATATACAAAATTACAAAATGCGGTTTTGAATTATTGCGTTTATAAGACTGTTGCATTTTTCGCAATAATAAAAACATATCGCAATAATTTCTGAATTTACTGTCCATATATATAAACCAAATTTAAGAAATCCATGTAATGTAGTACTGAGAAAGATGGGACAAAAGATATAAAATGTAATGGGATGGACAACTGTTGGATGGATGGATGACCGATGGACGGGACAAAAGATATAAAATGTAATGGGATGGACAACTGTTGGATGGATGGATGACCAATGGACGGAGAGACAGAGGTAAAACAGTATCGGTATATAACCCCAGTTTTTTTAAGCAGGGTATAATAATAACAATATTAACTTACAGGTTGTAATATAAGTCCCATATAGATCATCTCGAGATAAGCATACAAGCTGTTTATATCAACTTCAGATGATGATATCAAATAGTGATGTAGTGGCAGTCCAGCATGATCAACCATGTGCAATAGCTCCATTTCTGTAAAAAGTAAAAATAATAATTATTCCGAGTGTCTTTACTGAAGAGAATTACAATATTGCTGACTAGTTGCCTCATGTTCAGGTATTTGCCAAAAAAAAATGGTGTGATGTCAAATTCAATTCTGGGAAAATGTGACACAGCTGATTCATACATTTCTAAAGTAACGGTACCCAAATTGCACCGAATACCCAAATTGCACCTATTTAGCAAAAATAGCAGCGAGATCTTACAACATTTCCTTGAGACTAAACAATTTGTATTTTTATGATTTGATACTATGCACGTCTTTCAAAATAGGTAAAAATATTTAGATATACACAAAACGTTCACAATATTTATCAACAGATGAAGTGTTTACTGAAAAAGCAAAATGTACGGAAAACATTGTCATGCGACGTCATCAAAACGTCATCTTTTTAAAATTAGCAAATTCAATATGTTACAAGTATCTATTTCTTAAAAAATGAAGAGTAAGCACAGACTTATATCAAATTGTTCAACATATTTGAAGAAATTAAAAAAAAAAGCTCTGTTATTCGACTTTTGACAATGCAAATTTAAGCAGGGATGCAATTTGGGTACTCCTCATTACGGAATCATTGATAGTTTGGAGGTCAGTTCAAACCAATTTTTCTATGATTCCATATGGATTCAAAATTAAATGAGTAAAACCATATAGTAAACAATGATACATCTTCAAAATAAACACATAATGAAAACTTTTGTCTGAAGCATAAATAAACTAAGGTTAAAAAACTGTCAAAATAGGTACAATTTGGGTACCCTCACGTAAGGGTTCTTGTGAATCAATGCCAATGGATGGTGTTTTTTTTGGTGATTGTTGACCAAAGAAGTGCAAATTGCAAGACTGAGGTTGCTGTCTCCTATGTTCTGTTAGTGATATTTTTTACAACAAGGTACATTTGTTTTTCAAACTTGCAGATTCTTTGAAATAACCTCCCTTTTTTCAAAAACATTTGAAAATTTTAAATGGAATCAGAATGTAAGTGAACACCTGCCAAAAAGAGATGAAACTATTAATGAAACATCAATAACATTGCAAATGAATAATGCTGTAACTTACTATGTCCGGGGCATATAAAATGGACATTTTGTTTTTCTATATCCATTACTGAGGTCAATGAAGGAAATCGTAGGTTCTTCAAATCAAATTTCTCGGGTAAGAGACACAGAAACTGGCGATGGTTGCTATAGAAACTAATCAGTTCATCGCTTGACTGGTCTCTTAACTGCATCATTTGATTTTCTATAACTGAAAAGAAATATACAATAAATATAACATAAAGTCTTAAACACACAGATTTCAAATGCAGGATGTTTTTATACCGCACATACCAACTTGGCTAGAGGTATAGCGGAGGGTTGAGATCTAACAAAAAACATGTTTAACCCAGACACATTTTTGCCTGTGCCATTGTGTCATTAGTCAGGAGTCCCTAGCCTTTGTTAGTCTTATTTTTTTTAAATTTAGTTTCTGAATTTAGTGTGAGATTGACACCCGTTTTGCTGAACTAGTTCGTATTTAAGTTTAAGAGGATCACATGGGTAAAACCAGAGGATTCTGTATAATTCACATCATTTAAATTCAGAATGGAAATGGGGATTGTCAAAGTGACAACAAACCAATCAAAGAGCAGAAAACAGCTAAAGGCCAACATCTTTAACATCTCTTATAGTGGAAATTCCCTATTAGTTTTGAAAATTCGCAGATCTAAATCAATCCATTTATTACTTACAATATCCAGGTATATTTTCCACCGAACAAATAGATGTATCCTTGCTAGAACCAACCATTGATATTCCTAGATGATCGTAAACTCTTTGTGTCTCGTCAGAAGTAGTTTCACCTTTCTGCTCCTGTTGATTATAAACAAATAATTTAATTTTAGATATAACCCATCTTCTGATTTGCTGACAGGTCATAAACATAATTTTGTCCTGATTGACAGATAGCAAGTGTCTTCTGCTAAATTTATGTACATTTGTTGAATCAGGGTCATAAGAGCCAAATCATTACATTTTATTCGCTTGTCTATTGTTGCAGACTGAAAGCTGATTTCCTCTTTTTTCATTTACTGTATTGTTTAGGTAGCTGTCTAAAAGACTTTTACCCAATTTCTTTTTAAAGTTTCACAGATCATGATAATAATATTATCTTTACTTTTTCATGTTACAAATTACATAACAATATTCCATGTTGCGTGTTATTTCAGGATGAGGGTCAATAAAACCAATATTTGATCCAACATAAAAACGGGCAAAATTGTTAAGAAAATACAATTCATCTTTGTTTGAAAAAAAGTAATACTTGGCATGAGTAATGCTTTATCATGTCCAGTACTACAGACCAAATTTCACATGACATTTCACTGTTCATTCCTTTTTCCTTATTTACCAACTTCAGTAACCAGATAACCTTGATACGTTTCCAAAATATTTTGTAGAAACATCAAATTAAAAGAAAATGTGTTTTAAATGAGCCAAGATGTATGTTTATGGCTCAGATTATGGATCAAAGCATTTTGTTTACAATGAAATGCAGGGTTAACTTCATATATAAAAATTTCAATTCAATGGAATAATTTTTTAGCTCTTTTTTTTTATATGAATCCAGAAGTAATGTACCATGTTTTGGTTTTATCACACCGTCCTATAATTGAAAGATTGTGAGTACCAAAAACTTTTTATTTGATGAGACCATGAAATAATTATAGAATATCTTATTTGTAGCTGCATATAAATTTTTCACTTTTGTGAAAAAAACATATGCTAAGATAAAGATGATGTAAATAAATTGTTGGATACACCATAGGAAATCTTGTTTCATTTTCAATCTATTTTTATTTTTATTTTATGCATTTCCAAATTTTCTGTGAAATTTTAAAGAAGCATTCAACAAGTTTATTTCCTTGAGCATAAATCAATGGTTATTTTGATTGATTGTTGGTTGCTTTACGCCGCATTACGACAAAAAAGGCTATATTGTGGCGAGAGCTAATTGGAATATATTTTATGCTTATTTTGAAATGTATCGACATAATATTATACTTACATCACTGAAAAAATCATATGGAACTGGTAAACAGCCAACTTCTTCACAATATATCGGCCAATCAAATGCTTTACCATACTCTAAGAATAAATATAAAAAAGTCTTAGTTTTTAATGGATCAAAACAGCTTAATATTATAAGTTAAAATCAAAATTGTTTATATTTGAAAAAAACTTTTTCATTAATCTTATCCAGTTCATAAATATTTCATGGTCAAAGCTTAGTCTACTACAGCTATAAAAATGTCAATTTTTGAATATAAAAAGTGCTGTACATTTTGATTTCATATATATAACTGAAAGCAACCTCTTCCAAGGGCTGGAAATTTCCCCTAAAATTGTTTTTTTTCAAGTAAAAGCATTTGCATAATTGATTTTTCTTATTTTTTTTTAATTTCCAATACATTTGAGGAAATTTACCATGACTATAATATACTAAGACACTGATTTAAAATACCACTATTATGTAATTTCTCATTTAGCATAATAAGGATACAATACAAATGTCATATTCATTGATCATACAAGGTCACATGAGACATGTAATGTTTTTCAACAGTTAAATTATTATATAAATTTAAATAATTACGCTTAGGTTCTTGCAAACGAATAGTCTTGCCAGACGGTGTACCAAGCTTGTGAGTAGTAGCATACAGCCAACCTAGAGGATGTATGTCCGTAGAGTCAGGAGTACATACATAATCATAGCCGCTAGTCCAACCATCAAAATGTATCACGAATGAGTCGTCTGGGTTGATTGTCTCTAGAAATACAAAATCAGATACATTTATATCAATTTTATTTTTTACCAGTTTTATTTAGTTTTATTCAGCTTAATTTAAGAATATGTTTATTTAACAGAATTATGTCTGGTCTCATGTGCAGCAATGTTAAAAACAATGATTTGATAAACTACCATATTATACTATATATATGCTGGGTTTGGATATTCCTTTTTTGTAATTGTTGGGTTTTTTACTCAGCTTAGTGGTATAAAATGATTAAACCACACATAAATTTAATTTTCAAATGCAATATTTATTTTCAGAATTTTAAACAGTTTATTGGCTTGGGCAAGCTACCACTTTCACTGATAAGCCAATAGTTAAATGTACATGATTGAATTAATTCACATTTATTACATGAATACAGTTCTTACTTTCATTGTTTGGGACTTTAAATTAATTAGTAAAGAATGATAGTCTGAAAGACGATTTAATTAAGCAATTAAACAGAATCTTTTGAAGACTTTTAAAATAGATTAAATACGTATCTTTTAAGTCCACTTTCACAAACTGATCATAAATTTACATCGATCTGTTAACAACAATGAGTACCGTGTTGCCGGTCTTTAACAAACATTAAAATCATATCTTTAATTATCCCATTTAAAAATTATCATAAGTTTTAACTGACTATTGATCTTTTCAACAACAATACTTACTATATTGCTGATCTCAGCAAAAAAAAACGCAAATTAGTATTTTCCGTCATTGTTCGCGGACCAGATCTTGTCAAAACTTGCCACGGACTATACAAGCAAACTAGACTCTTTCCTCAATATTTGGGGATGAAGAAGGGTGCGGACTATACACAAATGCAGACTATACACGGCCGAATACGGTATGGGTCACCTTGGTATATTATATAATATTGAATCTTCAAATCCATTTACAAGTGTATGTATGCTCTGGTTTGTCCACAAACCACAAACAGTAGAAATAAATATGAAATTTAAATTTGGTATCTTTCTATTCATAGCTGGTTGTTTATATTTTACTCACAAACAGTAGCGAACACACCAATAGTTTGGCATCTTCCTATCCAAAGCTTCTAAGGTTGTTTAAATTTTACTCACGAACAGTAGCAACACACCAAAAGTTTGGTGTCTTTCTATCCAAAGCTTCTAATCTCATCCCAGGTTTTACTTCTGTACTTTGGCCATTTGTTTGCTACAAAAGAGTACAATAAGAACATAAATCCAAAATAACCGCCATGTTTTGTTATATAATAAGATTTTCATGATATTCTGACTGTGACAACTCATGAAGCCAATTCTATAAGTTTTGTGACTGTCATCTATAAACATCTGCCTTTGTTGGTATGGTAACATGTTTCCTTGCTTTTAAATTTTCTTTATATTCTTTCTAATAATAACAATTTTCTGATTCCACCTTATACTTTATTGTTTAAATTGTCTCTTTCCCATATCATAATTTTTATTTACATTTTGCCTATTATTAATTACATTTACATTTTGATTATTTGCATAATTTAAATTGTCAGTGTGTAATGAATTTCTTGATTCCAGCAGAGACATATAATACAAGAGATTAGCAACTCTAGTAGAGTCTATATAATGGCCAATGAAATCACTTGGCCACCGGAAGTGCTTGTGATTATGATGTGACCTGGGATGAAGGAGGATCGAGATGAGAAAATTCCGCCATTGTTGTTAAAAGAGACGATACGCTTACAGATTTGTTTTCTCGTTTATGTCGATTGCTTTCACAGCTAAAGCATGTAAGTATATTCAAAAGATAAATTTAACTAGTTCTACCAATTTGTTTATACTATAATGTACTGAGATGATGATAATAATCAAATGCAGACCAATTTAAATTCGGTCCATTCAGCTTCCCCTCTTTATTGTTGTAGAACCGGTGTGGCCCACCATTTTTTTTCCATAAAACTTTAAAATTTACGATTTTATATACAATTTTAAAGTGTTATTCTACTCCCGATTGTTATCTCGTTAAAATGATACTATTTTCGTATATTTTGATCAAATAGTGTTTTCATAAAATACCATCAAAGGTGATTTATTTTTTTCACATTGATACCCAAATCCAGCTATGCGAGAATTACCTTTTTTTTCATAAAACTTAGAAATTATCGAATAAATATGCAATTTAATGAGCCTGTATAAATTCCAAATGTTATCTTGTTAAAATAAGATCAGCGGGGCATATATGTGTATACCATGGACATGTACACATTCCCAATATATTCTTCTTTTCTTTATAAATTTTGCCCATTATTCTCTATTCTTTATTTATTTTAGCACCCCATCATTCTCCAATCTTGATATTTTGATAAAATGTTTCCTCTTGTCTTTACTTTTCTGATTTCAATTTATGCAGTTATTCCAATACTCCTATTGTATGAATGTAGGACAGTGTCAGAAAGTCACAATTCATTTTTTCTGATTATTTCTTTGAACAAAAAAACGCTTATTTCTATTCTTGAACAATTGTATATAAACCAACTTTGTAAACAAAAATTATCAAAAACAATTAAAAAATTATCAAAAACAATTAAAAAATGATCAAATAATTGTTGAAAAAACAAAATGTCAAACTGGTTGGCACTTAAATGGCTTCATGGTGCCAAGAAATCTTTCTTTTGCATGATTAAAATTAAATAAATCTTCATTTTTCAAATATAATGACACATTTATTAAACTTTAATATGAATATATGTATTAAAAAGTAAATATTTAAAGATATTTCTCTTATATAAACAAACAATTGTCAACAGATTATTTGTGACTTTTTGTCCTACCAAATTTGTGACTCTATGTCCTGTGACTTTCTGTCTGTTTACCTTTTGTAAACACCTTCCCATTGGCGGATCCAGCCCCTTTTTTTGGATGATCAATGAATTTGAATGGGGACATGTGGTTGGAACACCCCTTTATCCTGGGTTGATCCGCCCCTGCTTCCAGACCCTCATGAGATAGAAGCAGAGACTAAGTAAAGTTGATGTCAGCAACTTACATTGTATGTTCACTGTACGATGTTTAACAATTGACAAATATATCAAATATTTGTTCCTAATAGCAAGCTTGAAAGGTCCATACATGACAAAATGAAATTTAAAATAGGATTTAGCATAATAAAAACCTGCAGAATGTTGTATGACATACATGTAGGAAGTAAAGTTTAAAAGTAAGACAAATAGATGTTGTATAATAGGCTCTACAAATTCAAATTTCTTTTCAACTCTAAAATTTTTTTTTTTAATTTAGAATGCCAAAAGAGGAAAAGATGTAGTAAGTTAACAAAAGGAGTTAAAAAGAAAAGTAATCCTCGACCATGGACAGCTGTTGATACCATTATGGAGGAGATATCTGTTGAAGTTTCAATCCACACTGAAGATGAAAAGGATCATCCAATTATGACACATCTCTGGTCGAGTTTGTACGTTCTGAGGAAATTTCTATTACATCAGAAGAAGTCAAAGGAGAACTCTTGTTAGATGAACACTCAGACCACACTTATGCAGCAAAAGAACAGCCATTTGAGAATGAAAAAATATGTACGCTTGAATTTGATTGCCATGCTGATTTTTTTCTTGCACCACTGGAAGACACAGAGCAATTTATTACACAATACATTTGTAATTGAGATATATTGTAGTGAATGAGACACACAATGAACATGAAGAACCATGCCTTTCTCCCATTCTCCCTTTCAGACTTTATGCAATTTATTACAAGTTAGCATCAATGATACATGTACATATATCCTTAGTTGTACAGATACCGAAATTTGCATACAGTTGAACTGTACCAGATCAGTTGCAGGGAAATTAGCACGAAGCTCTCAGTTATCATTGACAGTAACATTATAAGTGAATGTTTGATAATAAAAATATTATTTATACCTGGAATGAGTTTTGTTCTCTTATATCTTGGTTTAATTATTGAAAAAGGATGGAATGATGTGTAGTGATAGTCTAGATATATTGTATACATAAATACTTGTTCTGATTCTCAGTCTGACTGGTCCTTTTCATTTCAGAATAATGGGATGTATGACAGTGTTTTTTTACAGAATGATGTAATTTGGTTTATCCAAAAGCCACACCAAATTAATTGGTTTATATGATTTATAGATGCTTACTGTGGGGGGGGGGGGGGAAACATAACAAACAAAAAACAAACAAAAACATAAAATTGTACGGCTTGTGATAATGGTGAAATATATTATCATGCCTTTATTATCTTTGTCTTTTTCCAAAGTAAGAAGCCTATAATTCACTTGTGGTTTGTTGCTGTATATCATATTTGGATTTTTTTGTACATAAATCGGGCGGTTAGTTTTCTTGTTTGAATTGTTAAACCTTTTTCATACATGTAAATAGACCTTGTATAGTTCGCAGTGCAGTAAAAAAAAAAACTGTATGAATTTTACTCATTGATAAGAGCCTTATGGTTACCTACAGTTGTTAATGTCTGTATCATTTGGTTTCTTGTGGAGAGTTCAATATTATATTGCATATACTGTACAGAAAAGAAATGTCATACACTCGCACATCAATATATTAAAAATATGCCATGAAATAGTTTCCACTGGACGTTAGGCAACCATCAATTAAATCAGCCTGATCAACAACAAAGGTAGGCGCATTTTCGTGCAGTTTGTATAAAGTAAAACAAAAAGGTTTTGACTTACAAATCAAGTCAAATAGTTGTAAAACTATTTACACATGTGCATGTCCGTTTCAAAACTAAAAGGAGATTTTAACTAGTCCAAAAGTTAAAAAGAAAGAAAGAAGGGAAACGTGTACATTTCGAAACATTTAGATATCAACGTGGCATTAAAACTGGTGTATGCTTTGAAGTCAACTTACCAAGCTGACAGAAGTATAACATAGTAAAATGTTTCTTCTTACAAAAATTGTTACATGAAAAGGCAGCAATACCTGCTGCTGTGAGTTTTTATCGTATATTTATCAGTTCCTTACACTTAAAATATGGTTTAATCTCTTTCTATTCGAGGTCAAAAGTGAGACTTATATTGCCATTTTCTATTAAATGATCATTAAATGTAAGTCCTAAATACACAAACCGTGAAAAGGAGAAACCATAAATAAACCGACAATCATAAAAATAAAAAAAAAAAAACTCAATGCAAGCTCATAATGTAAATTTTGAAAGAAAAAAAAACACTTAGAAAACAATTTACCGACAATCATAGAAAAAACTTAATACAAACCCAATTAATAATGAACACAATAAGTATTCAATTTTTAATGATCTATACAAATTATGAATATAAGACGAAGTCGATCATGATTAACGATAAACAAACAAATTAATTATTTTTTTCTACACATTTTTGTGTTGGGGTAGGGATTTTCCTTAAAAATATTGTTGTAAAAACATTAGTGACACATCTCCATTAATCCTGATAGGAGGTGTACATGATTTAAACTGGACCCTTGCAGCTCTCCAGGTGTGCCCTAATTACAGAGGAATCTACCACTACATACATGAGTAACGGTATGTAAACCAACTAATTTTCGTGGATACTTTATTTCGCGTTTAGCCCTATCTAGTCTACATCGCAGCGATTTACTTTGCCATTATCTAATTTACTTGATTTACTTAAATAAGAAAAGATCCGAGTTATACATAAATGTGACTATTTAAATTCGCATTATTTTTCTACTCGTAAAAGTCGCAAAATTTAGTTGGTTTACAATACATGCATCTTCTAAATTGAGTTGAAGGACTATGTAGATTTTATAAACCTCACCGTATGTCCATGAACCATGATAACAGACTTCATGTCAGCTGACTTAACACCATGGTAAACTAATACTGGTACATATAACTTTGTCGGCAGCTTCAATTCAATCTGAGCTTCGCCATTTATTGTCAACTTCAGTTTAGAAAACATATCGCCTTTTTCTGTGGTTGGCCAAGGTGACATTGCAAAGTTAACAGTTTTTCCAAGTGGGTCTTTCTTGTAGACTTGTTGTACTTTTGAGTCTTGAGGATTTTTAACTTGGCCTGTTTTGAAGGAGTATGACAGCACTGTACCTTTCTGGACAGTTGTTCTGAAACAAGTCAAAACCATATATAAATGTGTATTTTTACAGAATAGTGAATAATGAGCAAAAAGTACAGAATAAAGTTCAAAATTATAAAGAGTAGACAAAAAAGGCAAAATAAAAGTGAAACTGTGAACTACTTCTCACAGATGATACCTCTACCAAATATACTTGGATGTCATCATTGTCATGTGTAAAATGATGCAAGTGTTCGGTCAACAGGAAGTTGTTGAGTGATGAATCTGAAAACACATCACGAGGTATTATCTGACTAATATATAAACCCTGAAACTAACTTTCAGATACATGTATTCTTATAAAGTAGTTCCGGACAAAAGATGCAACCAAAATTTTTCATGGGACAGATGGACAGACAGACAGACAGAGGTATAAAGTGGGGATATAAAAAGAGAATAGTGGGGTACTGGAATATTAGGAATAGATTATTATATACGAAGTTATAGAATAAGAAATGAAGGAACCCCATCAAGACCCTCATATATTGGTTTATTTGACAATATTAAACTTAAACAAGAATATTTATCTATAGGACATGATGCCCTCTGCCACTATTTAATTCTATGTTCTGTGAACCGTGAAATTCCAACATGTGTATTAAAGTCCAATGACTATATCTGCTCTCAAAACAGAAGTATAGCCACCTTTGAAATGGGTCTCATATAATAGGAATCTAGACTATACAACAAACCTGAGTTCAATTACAACATCTTCTACTTTATCTAAGTCCAATGGAGTAAAACTGATGTCTGGTTGATAAATTGGATGAAGATTTGGTTGAACAACAATGAAAGGATATTTTTGTCCGGATTCAACACCCTTAAATACAATGTCAGAATCGATAACACTTTCTCCTGTTATTTTTTCCTTTTCAGGTGTGTCTACTTGGTGAACTGAGTCAGATATTAACATCTTTTTCTTCATTTCCTGTGGAATATTAAAAATATTTAGTTGTGTACATGGAATATTAGAAATATTTAGTTGTGTACATGGAATATTAGAAATATTTAGTTGTGTACATGGAATATTAGAAATATTTAGTTGTGTACATGGAATATTAGAAATATCTAGTTGTGTACATGGAATATTAGAAAAAATTTAGTTGTGTACATGGAATATTAGAAAAATTTATTTATGTATGTGGAATATTATTATTAGAAAAATGTAGTTGTGTACATGGAAAAACTCATTGTTTGTCAAAAATAGTTTAATTACACCTGCCCCTTATTTTGTTACAATTAACAAATTATAAAACACAAATTTTGATTGCCACTTTATGCACAATCAAAGGCTCACAGATACTCCTATAAATAGACAAACTTTCGTCACATGTCAAATAAAATCGGCAAGACTTTCATGGAAGAAGTGTGTTGCTGGCTGTCTCCCAAAAATATAAACAGAAATGACAAAGTCTATGTTATGGTATACTGAATCCCAAATATCTTGGATAAAAAAAAATCATAAGGGTTCTGCAGAACCTAAGTGCCTTGCCTTCTTTTGTGGTTAATCGCAGGCTCAACAAAAATGGGGTAAATATTATTAAAAAGTTACCTCCATATACTATCTTTTGATAGTAAGATGTTTGTATCCAAGTTTGGTAAAAATCCAGGATGGTTTATAAATCTAATAAATGTTTTAACAACTTTAACTAGAGACTGTATGTAATGTTATCTGGATGAAAAACTAAGTCCATGTATAAGTAATATACAGAAAAACAGAAAAATTCTTTCTAGATTCTAGATTTTGATAAGATACAAGCTTCTGTCCAAGTTTGGTGCAAATCCAATATAGTTTAAGAAAGTTATTTAAAAATTTAAAACCTTAACCACAAAGTGAATGTATTGTTAACTGTCAGAAAAAAACTAAATCCATTTTTAAGTTAAATACGGATAAACAGGATTTTTATTTTACAAAATTTACTTCTGGATACTATCTTATGATCATAAACTAGCTTCTGTCAAAGTTTGGTAGAAGTCCAGGATATTTTAAGAAAGTTATTTAAATTTCAAAAAATTTAACCACAGATTATGGATGCCACCGCAGCCTGCATTGGCGGAATGTAGGATCGCTAAGTCTCGCTTTTGCCACAAAAGTCTTAGGCTCAACAAAAAGAGAGGCAAAAGAAACCAAAGATACTTTCAAACTCAAAAGTTGAAAAACAAACTGACAACACCATGGCATAAATACTTTTTACACAAGGATTATATATCTCAGACCAGGCAAATATGTTTTTTTGCATTAATCCTAAACTTTCAATAAAAACAAGATATGCTTTACTTACCATCATAAACTCATTGTGTCTGCTGGACATTCCACACTTTTGGCACAACACAGCACCACTGTCATTGGTAGACATTCTATGTCCATCAATAAATCCACAGATACCTTTTCAAAACAACAGAAATTTGAAGATATACTTACAAAAAATATCAACTGAAGTGACTCATTAATTATTATAATTTTTGTATATGGTGTCACTAACCCTGCTTCTCTCTTTTGATTATTGCTGTCAGTTTTGATTGCTAAAAACTTAGTACATTTATTGGTAAAACACACACAAATGAAATGAAATATTTTCAAATTTTATTCTGGGTTATTGTCTTTTAAGGTAACCCGATACTGAATGGAATATCTCCCGATTTCCAAACTTTTTGGCACACGTGTTCTTTGAATCGAGTTACATCGGAATATGTACCATTTTTGTTTTCTTGGTATTTTGATAGGAAAGCGTAAATTTTGGTGACAAATTTACTTAATAATATATAGGGGAAATGTCTATTTATCGGCTTACCTTTATAGATTTTCCAATGGATGACTATGTTCTTATATACTGAGAACAACAAAAAACTAACATACTATCCAGGATTGCAAGCTGAATCCATACACGTATCGATAATCATATGTCACCATCCTTGTTTTTTAGATAAATGGCTTCAAAGTTGATTGATACCCTTAAAATTTGACCAAAAACGTGTGACGTTATTGAACACAGAATATATCGTTATTCCTACTGAGAGATGTGGAAAACAAAATATGTGTCGGGATCTGGTGTTTATTTTATTTTCATTTCCCATGTCGTAAATTTTCTAGTAATGCAATATAAAATTCTACTGATATAATTTATTTCGTCCTGCACATGAAAATTTCACTCACATGAATTAACATTAATCTCGTCTGATTTTGACACCAAATAAGCATATACTTGAAACTTGCTTGAACTGGTTGGTTCCACGTGAATCTTATGATAATAATTCATGAATAAATCACCGGAATTTGGTACACGTTAAATTCACGTAAATTTTTAAAATAAGATTATTCAAATAATATATCTTTATTTTAAAATTTAATTAAAATCATGAAAATTACCTTCATATTTTTGTAAAGTTCACGTGAAAAAAAAAATGTTTCCAAAACTATATCAGATTTACTCTGTACAAACCAATGAATTTCAGAGACTGTTTACACTGGAACACAGAGAAAGTTATTTGGCAAAATTACCAAGTTAAACCATTTCTTTACATTCCATACTAACAAACTATTTTCTGTATGAGTTTTAAAGTCTGCTTGTATTGTGCTTTTTCACCTAATTCTATCCAATTTCTCATCCAAATAAATTTACTTTATCCATTTTGCCTGAGCGGTGTTTTAAATGACCATTTTAACACGAATTTTAAAATAGATGTACAATTGCCTGTGTTTTTTACACATCATACTAAGTTTCTATAAATCATATTTCTATTTTCAAAACAATATTTTGATTGGGATACGGCGTGCATCATGAATAAGTATTTATTGCAAAAATAAACCAAGAATAAAATAAAGTGATAAAACTCAGTCTGTTATGCATACGAATATATATAGATAAATCGTGTAGATGCTTAAATATTAAAGAAACAGAATATTTAAATGTAAAGTAATACATTTTTAAAGATTAACAATGAGTAGTAGAATTGCTGGAAAACAAAAAAGCAAATAAGTTAACCGTTATATATTGCATCAAAACTCTCTGCACTTTGCATTTAGAAAAAGTTACCGTTAAAAATGTCACATGGTAACCAAAATTATTTTTTTTAATTATTATTTAATCACTTTGTGATTGCAAAACCTGCTGCATTGGCTTGTATGTGTGAACGTTATTCGATAACGTCAGGAACGGTAACTTGTGGCGTATTTAATCATGATATTATTTTCACAATTACGATCTTTGGAATTACTTCTGGTTTTCTTCCCTATGTTTCATAATAATTTTCTTTTTAAAAGGAAGATATTGACTTGAATATTTCAGGAAATTTTTTCAAGGATAATTTGTGAAATTATTTCTCATTATAATACATTTTTTTAACAATTTTGCTTTATTTCAAATACACTATTATTATTTCATAGTATTTTTAAAGGATAAGTTTTTTCTAATAACTATTCCATAAGTTAACTTTCCAGATAGAATTTCACGGCAAAGGAAAATATATCCCAGGGAAATATTTTCCTGCGGATAAAAAAATAACAACAACTACTGTGACATTTTTTCAATATAGAGATGTCAAACATTTAGTAAAATATAAAACATAGATTTCAACATAACTGTCAATCTGTCTCATAATTAAGGAATGACTGTGAAAAAAAAAGAAATAACATAAAAAAAGTGGTGCACACTGAATAGTCTGGCAAACTTTTTTTTTTTTAAGTGGGCACCATTTTTTTTTTTTAAAAGACAGTCATTTCTTATAATTTTATTCTAAATTCCTTTTGAAATCGAAGTGAATCGAAGAAAAAACATTGATGACATCATGGTTTCATGACAAAATTATGTCTATGAGTTGATAGCCAAACACTGTCAGTCAATAAGAAGACGTGTTACATCTTTAATTAAATTATTTAATTTTGCATTAGAACAGGGATAATCGTATTGTATTTGAAACTTGGTCTACGTAAAATGTGTGTTTTCCTTCTGCCAATTGAGTTTATCTGGTCATAACTGCACTAAAAGTAAATATAAGGAAATTTTGTTTATTAAATTATAGTTTATACACGACACAATGTATCTTCTATCTAACAGATAAGAAGTCTTAGTCAATCTATTTTTTTGATAAATTCATTTTAGATTTTTTTAGTGTTTACTCATAGAGGGGGTATGTGTTTTGATGACTAAAAGCTTGTGTTTATACTGGTTGACACTATAGGTTGTCATATAAGAACTGTCAATTATGTACTTAAAAAGATAATGACTTTGTGTATGTAATGTTATTTCTCCTACCTTCTGGAACTGTTTTCAGCTTTTCTTTAGCTTCAACCTGAATGAGAAAATTGCTGATTTAAAATTGGTGCACTGCATAAAAAAACTGAGTTATGCTGCATGCAGCATATCAAAAAATAAAATTTGAATATAGGTAAAAGAAACTAAAAATAGTTAATAACATGATCATAATTTCATTAATTTGAACTTTAGTAGATTTATCTATTTTAGTGGGTACCAATTTTCGTGGAGTGCAGAAAACTGGCCTATTTGTGGATATGTGGATATGTGATTTTGTGGTTTTGACAAAGTCTACATACAACCTACGATAATTTGAATTTAAAAAAAAAAAAATTGTGTTTTACCTCTTCCAACAAAAAAACCACAAAATAGTATCCAACGAACAATAACGAGTCCTCAGTATTGGCCCAAAGATTTAAATGTTTTTTCAACAGGCCACAATCTACTTCTTTGCATATAATGTCAGAAGAATTTCAGTAATATAATAATAAGTGTCCTGTGTCAAAAATTTGTATTCTTTTTATATTGAATGTTTTGATCAACATTAGTCATTA
Organism: Mytilus galloprovincialis; assembly: GCF_965363235.1. Lineage (NCBI taxonomy): Eukaryota > Metazoa > Mollusca > Bivalvia > Mytilida > Mytilidae > Mytilus > Mytilus galloprovincialis. The sequence goes on from NC_134850.1 coordinate 53,222,440, forward strand.
GGAGATCAAGGATTTTATACAAATTTCAGAGATGTGTTCTATTTACTGTAGATTCATTTATTTTCGTGAGTATCAATTTTTTGGGAAAAGAAGAAAACTGACACTATCGTGGATATTTTACTTCCTGGTTTTTTAAAAGTCAGCATACAAGCCAATGGAAAAATTACAATTCATTGAATATTTAAATTTGTTGTTAACATGCAACCACGAAATCAACCGAAAATTGGCATCCAACAAATATCAATGAATTCACATTAGTTACATACAGAATGGTAAGTACTGCCAGAACAAATGAATGTACATAATGCACTTAAAACATGTACTTTGTGTTACTGACAGCGATAAGTCAGTAAAGTAAGTAAATATATTTAAAGTCTGCATATATATAGTGTAACCTGTGTAATCCGACACACTGGGGCACCGGAAAAAAAGGTGTTACATAAAACGCTTTTAAGTACATGTATTATTCCCACGGTATTATGAATTAAATCAGAATCTATCCTGAGTAATTAAACAGTATGCCTAGCGGTTTAGGGAATTTAAGTCGGGTATTTTTCACAAAATACCCCTCCATAACATGATATTTCTGTTCAATATACCTTTTGTAGCAACTTTGTTTAAAATATCCTAAATTAACTTAAATTACCCAAAAGACTGTTTTACCTTGAAAGGAATTCCACTATTGGTTAGGACATACTCCACAATTAGTTTTATCTTTTTAGCAGGATGTAGAAGGATTTTAGGTAATACAGTTTTCAGATCACCAGCCTGACTATTTGAAGTCTGCACTACAACTTCTATATGGGGATTTTCTGTAAAACAAAGAATTCTAACTATGACATACATTCAAATACAATATCATTTGAGCTAGAACATTCATTTATAACTTTCTTATTAAGTGATTTTTCATTAAAACTACATAAATAATTCTGCCTCTATGATATTTATAAAATATATGCACTTGTGTGGCCTTTTCCTCGAATATTTTAAGCAAACAAAACCCGAAGTAAACAGTAAAATTTCACAAAAAATCTCCCATTGTGAATTAAAACATTTCTTTCTGTTGTTTCTAATCTCTTTCGCATAAACATAATAAACAGAACTGCTAATGATTAGTTAACATGGCATATATGGATAAGATTACATACCCGCCAACTGTCACTATTTGCGGGGGATTTCCCCCATGGAGACTCCCAAGTGGAAATTTTGTAAGAGCAATTTTGTCCAATATTTTAAAGAAAACAATTAATTTAACAATGGCTATGAGCTTGTTAAAGCACGAAGAAACCAAAAAACCACATTAGAATATATTTGAAGGCCCCCTTGAAGGTTTTGTAGGACTATAAGAACCATCTTTCATGTAAAACCCCCATGGACATTTTGAAAAGTTGGCAGGTATATAAGAACCAGATTCAAGTTAATATCATCATTACTGCTATCAGGTATATACAGCCTACCTTTTGAATTTTTCAACTGTATAGCAATCTGAGAGAGGTTTTCTAAGATGACAATGCCATTCTTCCATAAAATGGTGGGTCGCCTGATATTGGAAGTACACGTAAATATCTTGTTCATAATATCAGTACACAGACTGTGAACCAGGTTAAACTGGTACTTAATCTCTTGAACTTGTGAATCCTTGCCTAAATATTCATCCTAAAAATTGAAAATTTGAATGTGACACAAAAGTCTGTTTTAAAATAATTACATAAGCTTTGAGATATAAGAAATTTTCCAGAAAGTGTCCAATTTTTAAAGTAGTTTATGAGACACAAATACTCCTAAGAATAATCATTGAAATGATCTGCAGATAACACCTCCCTGTTTTTTTTTTTATGATCATTGCAATAAAACAGATCACACTTCAAAGGGACACAACTCCATCATCATATTATATAACATATAATGCAAATATTGCTGAATCTGTATGGCAGATATTCTATCATTTAATTTAATCATTTCCCTTTTATCTATATATATATATATATTTGTTTCGTTCTTATATTATTTTTTCAATAACATTACCATGGATACAGGTGGTTCATTTTCTAAGTTTCTGTAAGGTACATAGGCAATCCTATGTGACATGCCAAGTCCAAGTTTGGTTAACATGGCAAAAGAGTTTTTCTGAAAAAAAAAGAATCAATTTCAAAACCTATGCATTTACTCAAACAGGATCTAAAGACTTCAGTTATCACTCAATTCAGATCACATTAAAAGCCATTTAAGGAATGACTTTAATAGTTTTACTGTCTATCAAGAAATAGCATAAAAAATGTGATGCAAACTGAATAACCCAGGTCATTTTAAGGCCAAGTAAATCATGAAAAAAACGTTGATGACAAAATAATGTATATGAGCTGATGGACAATCACACATTATTAGTTAACATTATACAATCATAGAGTATATTAAAAAAGTTCAATCAAATCTAACAAGATATAACCTTGTTTCCAGTTTATTATACCTTTATAAAGAATAGGTTCAATAAGATCCTAAAATGGCCCCTACTTTTAGCTCAAAAAAGTAAATTTGATAAGGGCAAAAAAGTTCCAATGTTCTTTTTACAATAAGAGTGTTTAGATGCTGGATAATTTATCTGTTTCTAAAAGTTAATTTTGAACCAATATTTTAGCTAAAACTGCATTTTTTCTTTGAAATAATTTACAAATGTCTACTTAAAATGACTTACCTCCCCTATTTTGAGTTCTGTTGATTTCTTTTCCATATCATCAATCAGTACCACATTAGTTGTTTCTGAAACATGAGGTAACATTCCTGTGTTGGCTTGGTTCATGGTTGCCGTTGACAATAGTTTAAACATCCATTTGACATCCATTACTATATGGCTGTCATCTTGATACACATAGAGTAACTTCCCCTGGAAAACAAAATCAGAAATGCCACAGTTACTTATATGTAACAGAGAACAGATTTTTTTGGTTAGAAAATTTTTCCTTGATGGCTGTTTTATGGTAGTCTGAAGGAAGTTCGCTTCTCAGTTTCAAAGTAATTAACTTTTCAAAACACTAGTTTATATAGATAGGGGGTTATTAAAGGAATCCAAAGAGCAAAAAAAATATACAGGTCTCCGTGCTTGTTTTCGAGATATATGCCATTGAAATTTTGGCAGGAAAATATTCTCTCTTCACTTTGCATATCTTTATAATTGACAAGTTGAAGTTCTCAAAAACTGTTAAAAAGTAATTAAAATTTTATAAGACTTTTACAGATTGTTTATCATTATACATGTAAAAGATTTATAAAAAGAAAAATGGGGGTCACCGGGCAAATTTTTTCCAGGCATTCAAATGGATAAAACCAGAGGATTCCGAAAATCTATCAAAAAATCCAAAACATGACAAGCCAGCTTCCTTAATAACTTATAAAAAAGAAATTGAGAATAGAAATGGGGAATGTGTCAAAGCAACAATAACTTGTCTACATAATGGACCTCTATGTTTTCATTTTATGATCAATGCAAATATTTGAGTGTAGCTCATAGTCACTCCCTCTGTCCTTTTGCCAAACTTTTCAAAGCAAATGGTTCATGTGTGGTAATTAACTCAAGTAAGTGTTTGAGTAGAACCATAGACATTTATTAGTACAGTATTCGCAATAATTAAATTTTCGTTTTTGTCTATTCCCATAAAATTGCAATAATAAATGCATGCAATAATTTTCTGAATTTACAGTATAGCAATTACGAAACAAATTGGAATCTTGATAATAACTTTACACTGCTTTGGAAGTCATTTAACTATATACTGCCATATTGGTCACAGCCTTTAACAATGAGCAAAAAACATACTTCAATAGTTGACATATGGTATGTTACATATTGTTATGCTTGTACATCAGCATTATTTTCAGTACAATACAGATTTTCATTGTTTATGCTTTGGTTCTTTCAATCAGCATACTGTTTGGTGGGCATCATTCTTTATTACTAACATTGTCTTGTGTTTTTTAATTTTTTGGGTTTTTTTTTTTTAATGGTTGGGTGTCTCATTAATGTATTCTGTTTTGTTTTTTATATATATATACTGTAAGTTCAGAAATTATTGCAAGCTTTTTATTTATTTAGATAAAGGAATTGGGAGAATATTACAATAATGAGACCTTGCATTCTGATATCCGATATACATGTATCTCTATGAAGATTTTCCTGATATCCCAATAATTAATTTAGAATTTTTTACCAATCTTCACAATATTTTTTGAATTTACAGTTTTGATGTATCAACTTACAAACATATGTAAACATTCCATAGTTCTGGCTGTAGTGAGTGCAGCTCCCTCTAGTGACAGAATACCACTTGGAGTGTTATCATCCCCTTTAAACATATTCATAGAAGTTTCTGAGCATATATACTGGTACAGGTGACTAGAGATTTCTTCAAATTCTGGATACAGTGTAAAAGTTCTTTCTGCAGCACTAAGTATCTCTTCCAATAAGTTGTTGCTAAGCTAGAAATAAAAAAACAAACATTTTGTTATATTCAAACTACCGGTACAGATTGAATATTGATGAATTTGATTAATTTCCTAATGCATGTAGAGGAAAACATTGGTTAGCTTGCTTGCTTTGTTTGTATATTGTACAAAAATATTAGGATAACATCCAATTAAATGCAAATTTAATATATACAGGTTAAACTATGCCTATATATATATTGATTAAAGATGTCAATCTTATTTACAAAGCTTGTATAAATAATTATAAAAACAAAGCAAGCAAGTCAACCAAAGTTTTACTTTGCAAGCTTAAGGAAATCAGATGTAATGATATGAACAATATAGATATCAAAGTACATTTAATTGTCAGCTGACTAAAAATTTCAGAAAAGTCCAATATGAACTCCTAATAAGAATAGGTATTTCTAAAAGTTTCTCTGGTCCGGATGACTTTGAGATAATGAGTTGACTGTGTCTTAAAGGAAACCCTTCTTATAATTTGCAGGATGGAAGTTTCTCTTAATGCTTTGAAAATACTGGTAGGAAAAATAGAAAACTAATTAGTTTTTATTGTAGAACTTTTCAAGAAGTTATCAAAGGTTGGTGGTTTTCTACAGGCACTCCGGCTTCCTCCACCAATAAAAACTAGGCACCTTGAAATAGTTCAAAAGCAGTCCTTAAAAAAAGATGATTAAAAGATCTAGATCTAGAGCCTGACTGATTTCTGTGTTTTAACCATTTTTTTAAGGACTTTACTTTGAGGTACAATAAAAATAAAAATTAGCCACCTGGAAATAGTCCAAAAGCAGTCCTTTAAAAAAATTGTTAAAAAACAAAATCAAGAAATCAGTCAGGCTCTAGATCTAGACTTAGAGCCAGAGTACCTTAAAGTAAAACTTTTTCACAAGACCAAGTAGAATTCTTTTTGAATCATGCGTTTTGATTATGTGAAATGAGTATGTAGTGCAAATGACTACAACATGAATCAAAGCAAATAAACACTTTAATGAACCCTCAAATTATCCTCACGGTGGGGGAACCTCACCTTTCCAGGGATTAAGCATTTTCTGGTCAAAGATTTACAAAGTTAGCAGTATTTTGCATTCTAAAAATGATTCTCTTTGTAAACAAAATCACAACTCAAGGTCACAAATGTGCATGCCTCAAAATATTACATCATACAGAGAACTGTACCCTAACTTAATTAATTGGTCCAGTTTACACATTTACATTGATAAATTTCAAAAAATGTGTGTCATACAAAAAAAGAAATTGTAAAAAACATAACTACAATAAAACCTGTCTTAAGAGACCACTAAAGGTAGTGCAAAACTTTGGTTTCTTAAGACAGGTGGCCTTTTAATACAGGTTCAAACTTGATGAAATGCACTACAGAGGGATTTAAAATAATGGTCTTATAACACAGGTTTTTTGCTAAATAATACAGGTGGTCTCATAAACAGGTTTGACTGTATTAGTAAATTCTGATGGCTTTCTTATCAACAATTACCTTATCTCTTTTGATTTCTCTGGTAAGTTGATGGTAACCTTTCTTAGGGGTTTTCATTTCTTTCATCACAACCCAGTACTCCATCATGGCCAGTACAAACTTCAGAAAAGCTGCAGCTGTCACTGACATTTTTTTCACATTTTCCACAGTCAAGTTTTGAGATTTATCAGAAAGTATTGCTAAATAAAACAAAAGGAGAATGTCTTCTTAGTTAAATTTTTGTGTACTAGATGAATGATAAATGAATAAATAGTATATTGGAGTCAATCCTGGGAACAGTATATCTAACGGGAAATGAATCTGATAGGCTTTACTGTGTGAAATTGAGAAAATCTTGGACTTTACAGGACTTCACTAGATTAATGGATTATGGCAGTGTCTGACAGAAAATCTATCGGAACTGCTCATTAACTTAGCTACAGAATTCTAATTGTAAATAAATACAAATTTTATCATAAAGTAGATGTTTTGTCAAATAAATGACACAAATAAGTGTGATTTATTAGATGAAGTGTTTTCAAATGGTTTTGAATTTGGGAATGCAATCAGCGCCAATTTATTTACCCTGTTTGCATTCTGTACCCTGGTGTGAGGAAATGAATGCGATTATAACAAAATTGAAGTGACAGATTACAAGTTTGATACACTAGCATCACTTTAAAATTTAGTGTGAATGACATTTTATTGATATTATCAGAAATCATTAGAATAATAGCCAGTATGTTTCTAACACATCTGTTTCCGTATCGTTTCTTTATGAACTATGTCCAAACAATAAATCAGCTACAATTAGGTACGGTCATGTCCAGTCAATATATATTTCTTGTCAACCTTAATGTATACAATTTAATGTTGATTTAGTATTATGTAATGATTCAGCCAATCAATTAAGCTGATGATGCACTATCCTGTTTTAAATAACAGATCTAGACAGGTCATGTTTTTCTCTTGACTGTCCATAACTTTTTACACTAAATCTATTGGATTTTCGATGTGTACTGATTGATATTTTAGTCTGTGTACTGATTGATATTTTAGTCTAAGATGTATGATTTTTTTAATGATACCATAATGTATGTATAATTCGTCAAAAATTTAGCCCAACAACATTAGATCTTCAAATCCTGCCAACATAAATTTAAAGATCTAACATTGTTAGGTTAAATTTGACGATCTTATATTGTTAGTCTAAATTTAAAGATCTAACATTATTTGGCTAAATTTGAAGATCTAACATTGTTTGGCTAAAGGACAAGGTACAATAAGGGCCATTTTTAGCCCCCTCTTGAAAGACATTAAATTTTACAATTTCATTAGACTAGGTATAGAAGCTTAAGAAAATGGCTTTTTTTTTTGGTGATTCCCATTTTTTGGTTGCCTAGCAACAGATTTGAAACTTGCCAATAACATGCTATTTTAAACGTTATCTAACAAAAAAAAACGTATTTTCTAAATCATGTATATGAATCAAAATGTATAATTGTAAAATACATATATGGAAATTTAAAGCAGTAATGTTTTGCTTAACTATATTAATTGAACAAGTATTTATCAACACCTTAACCACCAGTATAGCCCTTAGCAACAGCAGTGTATATTAAGCAACAATAGACTTTGGTATATGTTCATGGCTTACGTAAACAATAATATGTTAACCAAAGCTATGTTTCTATTGCTAGGTACTTTTAGGACAATTGTACAAATCTTACAATTTGTTTGGCTTGTTTATTTTTGCTAGGAAACTACCTAGCAACCGTAATAACTGCATAGCAACGACTTTTTTCATTGTTGATGTTGTATTTTTCTAATAGTATTTTGTCGTCTAATTAAATGAGCTATTTTAGATTTATCTCTGTCCGACAATGGATGAAAATAGCTTGGTGTTCACTTTCAACAAACAACCCCCCCCCCCCCCCCCCAAACAAAAAAAATAAATAAATAAATAAACATGACATACGAAAAAAGTGTTTATTCAAAATTGAAATTATATCGACCTTTATGCAGACCTACTCATGACATCATAAACATAATGATTAACCTTTGCCCTATAGTTTTAACATTAAAATCAGACTTCATAAAAAAGGGACGAAAGATACCTGAGGGACAGTCTAGGGATTTTTTTAATCCTCATATTTGGGTCCGATTATGGGCCCCTGTCCCAAAGAGAAATATGCTCTTTTTTCTCAATTTTCAGCTCTAAAATCACCATTTGTATATCCTTTCATAAAGACATCGTTGCAAGATTTTGTTGGTGTCGTAGTGTGGTATTTTTTTTACAAATTTCTAGAATTTTGTTCACAATTTATGCAATTATAACTTATTCCTTTTCAGAATGCAGAATTTTGCACATAATTTTCCAAAATTTTCTTGAGGACCTAGTCCCAAAACCCCACTTCAAAGTTGCAAGCGGCTGGTGTTGTGTGCCATAGGAATAAATAAACTAATATATTTCCCCACAATCCAACATTTCACGAACTTTATTCTCAATTGCATGGGCCCTGAGCTCCTTCCCCTAAATACTAGGAATATCACTGATGTCAAACTCATAAATTGAAAAAAAAAAATGACAACGACAAGGCTGAAAATGAAAAAGACAAGCAGACAAGCAATAGTACACATGACACAACATATACAACTAAAGAATAAGCAACACGAACCCCACCAAAAAACTGGGGGTGATCTCAGGTGCTCCGGAAGGGTAAGCAGATACATAACTTTTATAACTCCGATTTCTATATGTTGTTAGATTCAGCAAACCGAAGAACCCCACTAATTAATTTTTATGAAATCAAAGAAAGTTTAATTTCAGACCTCAATGTAAAATAATTTGCAAACATGGCCTAAAATCTAAAATCTATATAAACGGTAACATACAGATCAAGTATCCCATGTATTCACTTTTTTGTTAAAGAATTTAATTTGAACCAGATTCAGCTCATCAAAAGAACCGCAAGAATTTTGTTTTTCGTAAAACCAAAAAAATATAATTTTGGACCATTTAGGCCTCATTGTACTGTAGACCGATATGAAGGCGGGCCCAAGATAGATAAAAATATATTCACGGATATATTTGGCATACATGTTAATTTTGGACCTTTAAACCTCATGTTTAGACCAATTTAAACACGGGACCTTGAATCCAAAAACATAAAAACACAGTTAGATGCAGCATTTTAGAGAACCCCCGGAATTAAATCCCATTGAAATTGGTCAAGATATAAACAACAAACACCAAACAACAACATATGAGTATATTATACGGACGCAAACATTTTCCCGGTCGCTTAAAAATTGATCTAATCTTTGAATAGCAAAATCATTAGGTCTTTAATGATATACAACAAAATAACTATACCCTTTACTGAGAACAGACACAAGACAGTCCATGTATTGCATTATGTTGCGCCCATGGTTTACATTTTCAGGATGCCAATTTCATATTTGTTAAAAGACAGGGTTAGATGTAAAGTTATAAATTGAAAAAGAGTTTGCGAGTAATATATATATATATATTATAGCAAAAGTTACATATCATAATGATTAGATTGGCCATGATTATTTTTATACCTTTTTATCATGTCATTATTATTAATCATTTCAACTTTTCAAATACAAAAATCATTTGTAAGGACATCTGTCTGCTATCCATTGACAAAAGTTACACCCTTAAAAATTCATGTGCGTTTGAAACTACATGATGTATATAGATAGGTACTTCCTTCAATATTATTTTTCCAAAAAGCCTCTACAGCTTTTATTTGTTAAAACTAAACCACCCAGAATCAGAGGAAATCAACGGCATATATAGAAACACTGTAAGTGAGACTAGAACCGTGAAGAATGTCCCTAAACATCCCATTGAAAAATACTAAAAAAGAATGTGTATTGACAACCAACTAAATTGATAGCTGCTATAATCAAAACAAATACTCCAGCCATACTATCTCGTTGAAATATTTTTAAATATTATTTGAAGAAAAACGTCTTGGACAAAAATATACACTGAGTGGGATACGAACGTAAATCGTGGCATTCAAAAGCAGACGCGATACCACTACACTACGTTGCCACAATGTCTCAAATGTGGTAAATATATGTATTTTTAGGCATACTGTAAAGTCATGATAGAAATGAAAAAAGAAATCTGGGACTTGGGCTAACTACCTCCCCAGAACTACCTCTCAATTAAAATTCCTTTATACGAGACGATGTGTACTCGAAACAAAGAAGATTCACGTTAATATTAAACAGAATTAACTTTTTCGGCGGTGGTCTTTTGCAAAGTCGTATGCAATTACAGACTCGACCCAAGGTATCTTGTCCCGATTTTACACATTATACCAAAGAACTCAAAAAAGGAAAACAAAATATTCAAACTTTTTTCGCTTTATTTTATGAGGGGGACACTTGCAAAACGCCTGTTTATCGTGTGTCCCGAGTGCATATGTTTTCACTATGTAAGGTGTTGATTTAAATCGATAAAACACACTCCACTTTGATATACAGATAAAAAACTACTGTGGCTCACGTTGGAGGAGGTCTTTAAAAACGAAGGATTGCAGTCCACAAATGGACATTTTTCTTTCTTTTGACGTTATCAACACACTTTAGCCAACCCAAAATCAGGTTTCTGCCATGCTAGAAGACAAATTAGGCATGTGGTGTTGAAGAACAAATATATTAAGATATTTTATGATGCTGAGTTCATTTATAAGATGAAAATGATTTTTTGACAAAATAGGGGGCCAAATACGGCCCTTAGTGTACCTTGTCCTTTGAAGATCTAACATTGTTTGGCTAAATTTGAAGATCTATCATTGTTAGGCTAACTTTAAGACAAATAATACCTAGAAAACAGGTTTGTTAATTAATCAGATTGAATTTGTAATCCTATTTGTATTACTGTGACTTGACTGTTAGTGTTGCTATCCACCTATTGCAACTTATTTAAAATTCTGACCAAATTGCAATTTGTTTTATAAAACCAAACTGTTCAACTGGTCAGAAATTTGAACAAACTGCTGTTGAAAACCACAGCCAAGGTGAGAAAATAAAACGTACTTACAATCCTATAAGACTTTAATTCCACTTTAATGTTGAAAATTTAGTTTAACAGTTTGTATATGTATTTTATTTTATCACCTTGCACTTTCACATTTTGACTCAACAGGTTTGTTGAAAACTCTGACCAGTTGAACAGTTTGGTTTGATAAAACAATTTGCAATTTGGTCAGAATTTTGAATGGGTTGCAACAGTTGAAGAGCAACACTAACAGTCAAGTCACTGTAATACTTAAAATATCAATAGACTGTCAATATTCAACTTACTATTAACAGCATTGAATTGCTGTTGACTTATTGTAGATACATCAAACTCTAGAAGTGATTTTAAGAAGTAACTATCGCCCATCATTATCTTAGCAGCATTCCAGGAGGTGTCCTTTTTACTCTTTAGAATCAAAAGGCATGCACATACATCTGATACAGCCTTTGGAGGGTTATTTAATGCTCTGCAATATAGAAAAAAAATTACTGTAGTTTCAGAAATTATTGTATGCATTTATTATTGCGATTTTGTCATTTAAGACTGAAATTCAATTTTAATTTTTGCGATATTCAGAAAAATCCTGTTTAGTTCATATAAAAAATTCCAAAATGCAAGTTTTAATATTGCTATCATAATCTGGTCGCAATTGTAAAAACATCGCAATAATTTCTTAATTTACAGTAGTTCTAAATTTTGTCTTAATCTTTTTTTCAAAGAAATAAGTTTAACAACATAACTGATAGAGTTGTTGAAAACATGCTTTGTGAATTAATTGTATTTTAAAAATAATCCTTTAAATAAGCAATTGCACTTTCATACATCTAAGCCATTAAAATTGATTTTTTTTTTCAAAACCGCTTCTTAGATTAACCTACTAAAAGCATACAGAAAGTTCCTGAATTTTATATCACTACAAAAAATGTTGAAGGAAACATTTCTCAAGAATAAATCCTAGATTTTCATACATTTATATCTTTATTTCAAAGCAGCATTTCCTGAAATCATAACAAAATTAATCTTGTCAAATTTGTCATTTGTTTACCAATCACTATAAAAAGTAACTCATGCAAATAAATGATTTTGTGGAATCATAAATAAAATTTTTGAATTGTAAACTAAAAACTAATGCGACATCTGAAATAACGAAACTTGTTTGAATCTAACAAACATCAATCATGAACTCTTGTAAAAAGACACACTATGGGGTATGGGGTATGATCTTTGCTTGTTGTTAAAGGACACACTATGGGGTATGATCTTTGCTTGTTGTTAAAGGACACACTATGGGGTATGATCTTTGCTTGTTGTTAAAGGACACACTATGGGGTATGATCTTTGCTTGTTGTAAAAGGTCAAACTATGGGGTATGATCTTTGCTTGTTGTTAAAGGACACACTATGGGGTATGATCTTTGTTTGTTGTTAAAGGACACACTATGGGGTATGGGCATTGCTTGTTGTTAAAGGACACACTATGGGGTATGATCTTTGCTTGTTGTTAGAGGACACACTATGGGGTATGACCTTTGCTTGTTGTTAAAGGACACACTATGGGGTATGACCTTTGTTTGTTGTAAAAGGACACACTATGGGGTATGACCTTTGTTTGTTGTAAAAGGACACACTATGGGGTATGATCTTTGCTTGTTGTTAGAGGACACACTATGGGGTATGATCTTTGCTTGTTGTTAAAGGACACACTATGGGGTATGATCTTTGCTTGTTGTTAAAGGACACACTATGGGGTATGACCTTTGTTTGTTGTAAAAGGACACACTATGGGGTATGATCTTTGCTTGTTGTTAGAGGACACACTATGGGGTATGATCTTTGCTTGTTGTTAAAGGACACACTATGGGGTATGATCTTTGCTTGTTGTTAAAGGACACACTATGGGGTATGACCTTTGTTTGTTGTAAAAGGACACACTATGGGGTATGATCTTTGCTTGTTGTTAGAGGACACACTATGGGGTATGATCTTTGCTTGTTGTTAAAGGACACACTATGGGGTATGATCTTTGCTTGTTGTTAAAGGACACACTATGGGGTATGGGCATTGCTTGTTGTTAAAGGACACACTATGGGGGATGGTCATTGCTTGTTGTTAAAGGACACACTATGGGGTATGATTTTTGCTTGTTGTTAGAGGACACACTATGGGGTATGATCTTTGCTTGTTGTTAAAGGACACACTATGGGGTATGATCTTTGCTTGTTGTTAAAGGACACACTATGGGGTATGGGCATTGCTTGTTGTTAAAGGACACACTATGGGGGATGGTCATTGCTTGTTGTTAAAGGACACACTATGGGGTATGATTTTTGCTTGTTGTTAGAGGACACACTATGGGGTATGATCTTTGCTTGTTGTTAAAGGACACACTAGAGGGTATGATCTTTTCTTGTTGTTAAAGGACACACTATGGGGTATGACCTTTGTTTGTTGTAAAAGGACACACTATGGGGTATGATCTTTGCTTGTTGTTAAAGGACACACTATGGGGTATGATCTTTGCTTGTTGTTAAAGGACACACTATGGGGTATGATCTTTGCTTGTTGTTAAAGGCTGAACATTCACATAGCTGTCAATTTCTTTGTCATTTAGGCCAGCTGAAGGACGCCTCCAGGTGCGGGAGTTTCTTGCTACATTGAAGACCCATTGGTGGCCTTCGGCTGTTGTCTGCTCTGTGGTCGGGTTGTTGTCGCTTTGAAACATTCCCCATTTCCTTTCCCAATTTTATCTTGTGGAGAGTTGTCTCATTATCAATAATACTACATCTTCTTTTTTTTATGCACACATGTTTTTCTCAACTAATCCAACATGCATATATATATGTGTCATAGCCAAATAAAATGTTCAGGCTATTGATTTAATAGATGGAACAGATTTCACTGAATATTATTCTTAACAGGGAGTGTTTCAAATTCATTTCAAGCATACCAATCTCAGTTAATAAATACTGTAAATTCAGAAATTATTGCATGCATTTATCATTGCGATTTTTAAAAAATGGACAAGCATTGGAGATGAAGTATTGCTATGTCAGGAAAGTCTGCATACATATATATATATATGTATCAGATATAAGAATGTGTGTTCTTACTATTGCAATACTCACTCAGTTGCATTATTTGTATTTATAATAAACAGCTGCGCCATGAGCGCATGATACGCCCCACGTCTGGTGTGGAAGTTTAATGCAATAATCATAAATAGTTTCTGAGAAAGTTTTTAGCAATAACCATATATTGTTTTTTTCAGATACTGCGGGACATGTGAACCCCCCCCCCCCCCCTCTTATCTTTTTTTTTACAAAAAAATAAATATCACTAAAATAAAATTTTGAATCAAAACCAAAAAGCATACGGATCTAAAGATTGATATAACAAAGAAGTGTGTAAAGTTTAAAGCAATAACCATAAGTCATTTTTGAGATACAGTGCGACATGTGAAAAAAACACCCCCTGTTTTAGTTACAAAGTGCTGTAACTCAAAAAGTTTTATTTTATTTTCACCAAAAAGTATACAGATCATTTGACCATCATGAGAAACAACTATATTAAGTTTCATGAAATTTGGATAAGTTGTTCTCAAGTTAGAGTCGACATGTTTACGACGGACAGACAGATGGACGGACACCGGACATTTGTATACCATAATACGTCCTGTCAAAATTTTGACGGCGTATAAAAACCTCGCAATAAGTTCTGAATTTACAGTAAATGGAAAATGTGTCCATAGGACACAAATGATGCTTGTATATAAGTTATAAAGATACATTATCATAGAACAGTATAGGTGACATCACCCAAATTCTAAATTTATCTGTGTTTTGTACTAAAAAGCCTTGTGTATAAGTATCATGACATTTTTTAAATTAGAGAGCTGAAACTAATTTCAGTTTTAGGGAGGAATGTATGTGCAGATAAGGATAACAAGTTGTCTATGGTTTTATGTGTATAACAAGGATATAGACTCATACTTCAGCTCTGCAATGCCTCCTTTAGATATATCCTCTAAACCAGATCTAGCAGCATCTACAACTGGGACAACCTTCGCTAAAAGTTCTTCCATCTCCTTCTACAAAAATACAATACACAGTAATTGATTAAACTAATTGTCACTCTATCTAACACTATGACAAAAAAAAGAAGATTTGGTATGATTGCCAATGAGACAATTGTCCACAAGAGACCAACATGACACAGAAATTAACAACTATAGATCACTATGACAAGTCTGTTATCTTGTATTATTTTTAATTTTAGTTTCTTGTGTATAATTCAGAGTTTAGTATGACGTCCATTATCACTGAACTAGTATAGGGGTCAGCTGAAGGACGCCTTGTAGGAGTTTCTCGCTGCATTAAATACCTATTGGTGACCTTCTGCTGTTGTCTGTTCTATGCATGGTCGGGTTGTTGTCTCTTTGACAAATACCCCATTTCTATTCTCAATTTTATCAAAGGCATACAGTTGCTGACATTTTACACAGGTAGAATATTTTTACTAATAGGTTGCTGACATTTACTTTTGTTAAGGAGGCTCCCGGGTATAAAAATTTCAGAAAAAAATCAAACATTTGTTTTTCATTACAAATTTTATTTATTTCCTTTTGTAATTGTTACTTTATCATATGGTACAAAAATCATTCAAAACAATCAATTCGTGTTGGCCCCAGATGACTTTCAAAATGTATACATCATTGAAAAAGTTCCAAATTATCTCCCTTTGGTGGAAAAATGCCATTTTTTGGCTCTAAAATTGAAATATCTTTTTCAACTCATCGGTGACCTATCTTTTTTAATATAATTTCCATATAAGCTGTACTTAAACTAAATTATTGTAAAATTTTAGCGATTTCTGTAATAAATTTCCTTTTTTTATTTCGATATTACCTTTATTTCTCCTATTACTTCAACAGAAAAAAGACGCCTTTACAAAAATGTATGCTTCTTTCGAAGGCAGATTGTTAGCGCAAATGAACGGTGACCCCACTTTTTTATTTTATTTTTCTATTAACTATAAGATAAAGTTCATTTATAGAAAAATATGGAGAAATCCTATATAAATGATTTAGACCCGCGAACCCCCTTAAGTAAAGATCAAGTTAGTCTTATTTTAAAGTCATTAAAATGTTTCTCCTTTGTCTTATATTAACTATGGGTTTTGTAGTCTAAGATGTCTTTGCAGTTAGATAGAATTACAATCAAATAGTAAATTGAACCTTCCTAATCAACTGATCATCATTTATAAGATTTATACAATGAATACCAGGGTATGCATTATTTAATGGTATTAACAATTCAAGATCTTTTGACTTCTTTTAAGAACCCAATATCAGATCTAAGATCTAATTCTACACACCTGACTTCTTCCAGTGTTAGGCGTCCTGTTTTGACCTTCAACGACTTTTGTTATGTTTTGACCTTTGACAGAGGTCAAAAATGTAACATTGGTGTCCTGTGTCTCCATCATTTCTATCAATTCTTTTGTGTATGTGAAGTTACTCTGGTCTATCCTTGTAATGGGTGACTTCTCTGTTGGTTTTTGTTCCAATCTTAAAAATATTTAATTTCATTTTTAATTTGCCATTTCATATATTTAAGCGTTGTGGATAATTCCATTTTCCATATTCCCAAAATAAAAATAATGTCACATTATTTGTTGAACTTCCATTGTTTAGGACGTTTCAGTCAATCACAACATTTTAGTGTAGGCTTGTGAAAATATTATCGAGAATTCATCAGATTCTAATGTCTAATTGCAATACTGAAGGGTTTCCCACAAATCTTCATTGTTGACCTTTCTCACTTAAAAAGGTTTGAGGTCAGTCAAAAGAAATATTGTTGAATTACAGCTTTATCAATTTCTAGCATTCTGATAAAATTCTTTCCTCTTGGACAACCTTTTAAGCTTCAGTCATTATTCATATTCATGTTATTTTTCTGCTTGGGAAAGTTAAAAAAAACAAGAATGTGTCCATAATACACGAATGCCCCACTCACACCATCCTTTTCCATGTTTAGTGGACCGTGAAATTGGGGTCAAAACTTTAATTTGGAATTTAAATTAGAAAGATCATATCATAGGGAACATGTGTACTAAGTTTCAAGTTGATGTGACACTTCATCAAAAACTACCTTGACCAAAAACTTTAACCTGAACTTCGCATTATCATTTTCTATGTTCAGTGAACCGTGAAATTGGGGTTAAAACTTTAATTTGGCAATAAAATAAGAAAGATCATATCATTGGGAACATGTGTACTAAGTTTCAAGTTGATGTGACTTCTACTTCATCAAAAACTACCTTGACCAAAAACTTTAACCAAAACTTTAACCTGAACTTTGCACTATCCTTTTCTATGTTCAGTGGACCGTGAAATTAGGGTCAAAACTTTAATTTGGCGTTCAAATTAGAAAGATAATATCATAGGGAACATCTGTACTAAGTTTCAAGTTGATTGGACTTCAACTTCATCAAAAACTACCTTGACCAAAAACTTTAATCTGAAGCGGGACAAACGGAGGCACGAACGAATGGACGAACGAACAGACGGACGGAGGCACAGACCAGAAAACATAATGTCCCTCTATTATCGTAGGTGGGGCATAAAAATAATCTTTCTCTATAGTATTAGTTAATTTACAGCATATACATGTATCTATAAAAGCATTTCAACATTAGGTTGAATTTCTGTAAATATTGACAATGCAATTTCCCATAGGAACTCCTTTTACGGCTAAAACTGTACCACTTTTACTATGAAGTTTTGAAAAAAATCTTATCCTAGAATTGAAAGTTCATATGCACTACAATTTTATTCAAAGGTCAAAATATAGGGCTGTGCGGCATATTTTCAACGTTTATATGCCCTGAACTTTTCAGAGTTTAAACTAACACTAATTTTCTAAACTACCCCTACCTCGAATGAAGGGTTACCACAGATTTCAATGTAAACAATATGCACATGTATATTTACTGGTAACATTCCCAAGTTATGTCTCTATGAGATGGAACACAGAAAGCATAACTGGGAACTAGTATGTAACACAATTAATTTTCTATGAATATTCTAAATCTCCCCAAAAGAGGCGTGGTTTGAGAAACAGCTGTATTCACAAAGTGCAACCATTAACCTTTTCTGCTACTTTACTTGTTCAAATCACTATGACTAACACTTAATCTTACAACTTTTTTTTCTGTTGAATAAGTTTATCTTTTGCTGTTTTTAACATGATCTTGAATGCAGCCAAATGTTGATCTACTTTTGTCTTGTCATCTTTAACCATGGCTACAAACAGCACACATGCTCTTGAAACCTATCAAAATAAGTTAAAAATAAAAGTCAAAATCAATTTATCAGATAAAAAAGATTTTCGTCCGACATTAACTTTCAAGTAAAAATAGGTACCAGTAACAACAAATTTACTATCATCTACTTACATCTACTTATAAAATCTACTAACATCAGCTAAAAAAATCCATTTACATCTTCTAATAAAATCCACTGACATCTACTAATAAAATCCACTAACATCTACTAATAAAATACACTAACATCTACTAATAAAAACTTCTATCATCTACTTAAAAAGTGTGCTATCATCTACTGATAAAATCTACTAACATCTTATAAAATCCACTAACATCTTCTAATAAAATCTACTAACATCTTCTAATAAAATCTACTATCATATACAAATAAAATCTATGAACATCTACTAATAAAATATACTAACATCTACTTATAAAATCTACTAGCATATACTAATAAAATCTACTATCATCTACTAACAAAATCTACTAACATCTACTAATAAAATCCACTAACTATACAAGACAGGTGACCATTAACAAATTAAGAACAGAATGAGTTGTACAAAAAGCTCATGATATTACCAATCACAAAACAGTCTAGACTAGATATAATAAATGACATTGATTGAAGAAAACTGCACGTTAACATTTCATAATAACTTCAGAAAGTATACTTGAGCTATTGACAGACATGATTGGTACGTTAATATCAGAGTCAAAAACACATTACCACTAGCCAATCTCACAACCTTAAAGGGGCACTAGCTACGAGATATATAAAAAATCTAATTTATTATTATTTTTTGCTCAATCATTAATGAAATGCAAATAGTGAAATAATAATTCGCTTTTAGCAGCCAGTATGGTTCAATTTTGTCAAAATAAGGTAAAAAAAACATTGATTATGAATTATTCACTTCAATTTAATCCCTTAGCTTGAGATGTATAACACATGAATTGTATGTGTAAAGTTATGTGAAGGAAAAGAATGTCAACATTGAAAGTGAAACCAAGGTAATTCATTTGATTGACTGATTTGATCCACAAAAAAATCATTTTTATACAGGTAAAACGATGATAGACATTTATTTTTCATCTATAATATGAAATTAAATAGACCTAGAAAAATCCAACAGCACGAGTTTGCTTAATCTAGTTATATCTATATTTATGTTTACATCGCTTATATGGTCATTGGATGATTTTAGAGGTCAACTTGATAGTTAATTAGATGGCGTCTAGACTAAAATACACACAAAATGAAGCTACGTATTTTCATGCCCGTGTCCTGTTAATTGATTATTTTAGACTTTAAATAGTTTTGATAAATGTTTTACATTGTTATAAATCAAATATGAGAATTTGATTAAAATCGGTGAACATGAATTTGACAGCTAGTGCCCCTTTAAGAGTTGATAGGTTACTGACCACAGCAGATGAACTACTTAGCCAACTTGACCACCAAGATCTGAATGTAGACTCCTATGCTTCCATACACTTCCATTGAAATATATCAAACCACATACTAGGTTAATGCATACATAAGAAGACCAGGCCTTGCTGTCATAAAGCTTTCGAGTATGATAAGTGTACTAAGACTCAGAAATCAACCAATCAAAATCCAGGATTTGATGTATCCAGCACATATTTTGTACTCCAAGTATTGAGTAAAGTATTATGACTGAGGACCCTGGGCTCTCGGTCAAAACACTTTACTCAGAGTACAAAATTTATGCTTAAAATGGCTAACTGGTTTATTTCTGAGTACAATTAACATGCTCCAAAGTTTTAAGACCGCAATGCAAGACATTTGTTGGTCAGTTAAAACAGACAATTGATTCTATAAAATAGTACTGTAAATTCAGAAATTATTGCGTGCATTTATTATTGCTATTTTGTCATTTTAGACTTAAATGTGATTTTGATTTTTACAATTTTGAGAAAAATCCTGTTTAATTCCAAAATATGAGTTTAAATTATTGCATTTTCAACTCTGTCGCATTATTCGCAATAATAAAAACCTCACAATAATTTCTGAAGTTATAGTAACCTTCCTAAAACTTACCTTTGACAAGACTTGACAATATACAGAAAACAACCAAGAAACAATGTCATCCACAGATTTCTTCTCCTCTGGTTCATAAGTTACCATGACAACTGATCTCTTAGATACAAATCTATCGATCATTCCCTGTAGATAAAATAAAAGCACTTTTATAAACTATAAAAAGATTGATAAAAATGTTGTCCTTCATAGTAAAAATGTAGTTATTTCAAAACACATTTCATGTCTGGCAAATACTTTGGGGGGCCACTTCCTATATACAAGGTGAAAGGAGGGTAGTATACCTAACCTAATAATGACTTTACTGGTAAGCTAAAAAGCAAGCTAACCAAAGATATTAACTTTACCTTCACACTCAATGCAATCGGCTGTAGTCTTTACTAACCTCTTCAAATTCAATGATATTAGCTGTAATGTCTGTTTTGTCAAATTTAAATCCCTCTTTGAATGACACAGGTAAATTACTTGTCTCACTGGAAAACAATGGCATCATACTACTTGTAGAATTCTCTGGACGAATTACACAAACTTTAATTAAATTCTTATTGTCTGGCTTCTTGAAAGATGGTTCTGCAAAACAAAATGTAACACGTATTTGACAAAATTTTAAAACCACATCTTAAAACTTCATATATCTTTTGAATGTAAAGGACTTTTATGACATATTAGACAATTCAAGCAGACATGACATAAAACAATAGAAGTATTTAAAAAAAAAAAGCCCTCAACATTTTATACTGGATTTTGGACTATAGCAATAAAACTTGGAAAAGAGAAAGAGACCATTTGAAAGTACTCTGTAAATTTTCCAAAAGCACAGTTCTTTCTTCATGTACAATCTACCTACTTGAGATACTGCACTGCAGATTCATCTATTATTTATGGTACTAAAAATAGATTTTATTTGATTTTGTGGTGTCACTTTTAAGCACCACATTTGGGCTATTTCGTGACAGTCAGTTTTAATTGGAGGAGGAAGCCGAAGCGCCCGTCGAAAACCACCAACATTTGATAGGAAAACTGACAATCCAAGTAAATTAAGATTGCAGTGGTGTGCACCCGCACGAGCAGGTTTCAAAATCACAACCTCAGTGTTGAATAGCTAGTGAATACAGTAGTAACTACTTAGATCACTCAGCCACAGAGGCCCCTCTAAAATATAGAAGCATAAAGTAGAATATTAACACAAGGTGGTGAATACCTTTCATTTTATCTAAACCTCCATACTGTTGTACAAATCCTTCACTAGGAGAGACGAGTGGACATCCCGCTGTATCAACCTCTTTACCAACAATCTGGCTCGGTAGGATCATTACTCCTGTGGCAGTCAGATCTACAGACTTCAGGTCCCAACAGTTCTCTAACAAATTGTATACACCCGTCTCTGTCACTTTAATACATCCTGCTAACGAAACCTGTGGAAAAAATGTATGTAAAGATAGAAAAAAAACCTGTGGAAAAAATATATAAGGATAAACAGATGGTATTATGATTTATTGATGGTTTATAACACCACTTTCAGTACTATTGGCGATATCTTGGTGGTAAGTTTTGATTGGTGGAGAAAATCACCTGTATACTGTGGGTTGCAAGCATCTTTCACAAGTCAAAATTGAAATATCATTGATATACATGTACTTTAAAAAAATATCTTATGAATAAATGTTGTATAGTACTTTATATAACTGGTGGTGTTTAACGACCTACATTGGCTGGTAAGCCCTTGCATGGTCAGAACTTTACATCAAAAAGGCAGATATTCCTTGTAAAAAAAAAGTTAAAGTCAGTTACAATTTTCATATTGTAAAATTTAATAATAAAAAAAGTTCCAATGTGCCCTGTATTGCACATATTTTATTGTTTTTTTTTTAAACTTTCTAAGCATATGTTAGTGAAATGAAGCCTTGAGTGTTCTTACAATACAATTTTCAATTATATCAATATGTCCAAAGCCATGACTCTTTTAAATCTAGTTGATTACACTGATTTTCGAACTTGTCCAACACATTAATAATATAAATCTATAACAAAAGTTTATAAAAGTTTCATAAAAATTTGGCATGAAAATACACGAGACAATTTACATTGCAACTTTCCATACAATTAATATTTCAAAGGGTCATAACTCTCTTCAAAGCCTTATAGGATGCATTTGAAACCAAATTAAAACATTTGATATAATTTTACCTCCTTCAGTTTAGGAAAGCATTGTGACATCCATTTTATTCCAACGTCTGTCAGCTGATTACATCCAGTGAGAAC
This sequence comes from Mytilus galloprovincialis, assembly GCF_965363235.1. Classification (NCBI taxonomy): domain Eukaryota; kingdom Metazoa; phylum Mollusca; class Bivalvia; order Mytilida; family Mytilidae; genus Mytilus; species Mytilus galloprovincialis. The sequence goes on from NC_134850.1 coordinate 53,245,107, forward strand.
AATTCCGATAACAAACTTGTATCCTGGTACATCATTCTTTTCAAGGAGGCAACCAAAAACAGCATCAGTCAAGTGTTCTAAACCAGTCCAGTTTAAACGGACTGGTTCATTTTCCTTTACATCTTTCAATTTATTATACAAATCCTGCAAAGAAATGCATAATTCAAGAGAATTTTAAACCTTTATTTATCTGTCCAATAAATATTTCTGAGTCCATAAAAAAAAACTTATTGTTATATATATATCTTGATTCCTTCTTTAAGGGCATACGATACAGTTTTGATCCTATATTGAAATTTTGATGAACATTTGCATATAGGCTATTTTTTACCTGATTAAACCAAATATGTAATAATTTAATTTTGGATGTAACACGTCTTCTGATTGGCTGATATTGTTTTGTTATCAGACCATAGACATAATTTAGTCATGTGACCCTGACGTCATCAACGTTTTTTCATGGTTTTCTGCGTTTTAGAATAAAATTAAGAATTAAATTATAAGAAATGACTGTAATATTTTTTCTGTCTATTCGAAATAACATAATAAATGTGGTGCACACTGTTTAATAACCCACTATGCGCGTTATTCAGTGTGCACCACATTTTTTATGCTTATTTCTTCATAGACAGAAAAATATTACAGTCTTTCCTTAAATAAAATATATACCTTCATGTGCTACTGTTTAAGTAAAATGAGGTAGAAATTTCAGATATTTGCACAAAATTTGGTTTTGTGGAATGTAGTTTTCCTTTCGACAGAAATACATAACTTTTTTATTTTAAAAGATAAACACAAGCTGTTTTTGTTAAATTTTCTGTAATTTCAGTTTTATAAAGATATTCTTTAAATTTATGCATTTTATTTTTACAGATAAATCATAGTTTTCAAATATTCATGAATGAAGAAAAAAACTTCATATTTTATGCTGTATATTTATCAAATTTTAAAAAAAATGCATTATTGACACTTTTTTGAAAATTGGTACAAATAATCTTCATCTGTAATTAAACCAAATGTCATTTTAAAAAAGTGGTGTCCATAAACTCTATTTCAAATTAAATCAGTTTGAATGATAAAAATAAGTCGAAAAATGCATCATTTCCCGATATATCACAGTTTGATGTCGCGAACATAAAATTTTACGTAAGCAAATTCATTACCTCCCTTGTAACTGTATCGTATGACCTTAAAGCATTTAAGTTTCTTGTGTTTGAAATAAACTGCAAAAAACAGCTAAAATTATATGTCATTAGATTTTTGAATTAATATTACCGGTAGATCATTTGCTCGTGAAGATTCTTTGCAAACTTAAAAATGTCCTTTTTTTACTTAATTGCTATTGCAGAAACATTTATATTATAACCCTGTAGAATATATGTTTCTGTTATAATGCGGTTTGGTTTTGCTCATTATCGATTATTGAAAGCTGTACAGTGACCTATAGTTGCTAAATTTTACATCATTTAGTCTCTTCAGGTCTCATTGCCAATCATACCAATTCTTCCTAAACGTCCAATGAAGTTCATGTTTTCTTTATGCTTGTATGCAGACTTTGTAAAAACCATGAAATGAAACATCAATGAAAAATACAATATTTTCCTAATCACAAAAATGTATGCCCTTGTAAAAAATGAATTATTTTCCTGTATAAACCTTTATTGAAAGGCCAGCCAATAAGTTCATCTAATAAATATCTGTAATAATCAAATAATTATTCCTGGTAACAGTTTTTTACCTCAACAAATGCTATGTAGTTAGTAGATAAGCTCTTCCATTTGAAAACTGTTTTCTCCAAAGTTTTGAGAGTCTTTTCTAATGATACAGATGATATTTTCTTTACAAGTTTTCCTTGGTTACTTGTATTAGCTGCAGTATAGTCATTTTCAATATTCTTCACAGATTTTAAAGCTTTCCCAAAACTCAGAACATTTTCACTGGAATTAGTGTTAGACAGGTCACTGAAAAGTAATATCAAAAACATACTTATTTTTTAACATGTGTTAGCTAAAATCACTCTAGACTAATTCAAAATACACCATTTCAACAAGCAAAACTCAGGTATAAGATTTTTTCCTTCTGCCCAATTTGTTACTAATAATTACTAGTCCACTTAAATTTGTAACCTTTTCTTTAGCTTTTCAACCTTTCAGCACTGAGCATTCTAGATGCAGTTTAATGTCAGGTGTATTGGTTTAGGTCAAGCTAGCAAATTTTGATTGGTAGCAGTTTTATAGAATTGAATGAGTTGCAACAGTGATCCATCTGAAAAACCTCCATTTTCAATCTCAAAAACAAAAGGTTGACCAGAAAAATTCCTCACCAATAGAAGTTGCAGTTTAACTTACATGTATAAATTTAAGCACTTTTTGTTTTAAATTTGTAATATTTTTCCCAAATTCAAAAACAATAATGTCAACTTATCATCCATAATGCTGCATTGGGAGATTTGTGTAATAAACAGATTATCATATTGGATTTGTCTAATCAAGTCAAAGGGAAGTAATTTCATTGATATGACAGGTCTGTGCAGTATTTAATTTTGGTTTAACCACGGGGGGATAACTTCTTATTATTGGGTAAACGGGGATGTGCCAAAAATATGGGTCATAATTTTGCGAGATTTTATATAAAAATTACCCTCCTTTTAAATGACATCCTATATATTAAAATGCATTTACGTTTGATAACTGTATATTGATTTGGGGTATGATCTACATATCATATATAAATATGCTATTGAGAATCTCACATTATTAATGGTCAAACGATGTCAATTCATATATAATAAACAGCTGCGCCATGAGCGCATGATACGCCCGACGTCTTGTGTGGAAGTTTTATGCAATACTCATAAATAGTTTCTGAGAAAGTTTTAAGCAATTACCATTTATTGCTTTTGAGACACGGCGGGACATGTGAAACCCCCCCCACCCTGTTTTTTTTTTACAAATATCACTAAAATCAAATTTTGAATCAAACCAAAAAGTATACAGATCTTTAGATTAATATAACAAAGAAGTGTGTACAGTTTCAAGCAATAATCATAAATTGTTTTTGAGATAAGGCGCGACATGTAAAAAAAATCCTCCCCTTTTTTTACAAAATACTCAATAACTCAAAAATAAAATTTTGAGTCATCACCAAAAAGTATACAGATCTTTAGATTAATATAACAAAGAAGTGTGTAAAGTTTTAAGCAATAATCATAAATCGTTTTTGAGATACGGCACGACATGTAAAAAACCCTCCCCCCTTTTTTACAAAATACTCAATAACTCAAAAATGAAATTTTGAATCATCACCAAAAAGTATACAGATATTAAGATTAATATAACTAAGAAGTGTGTAAAGTTTTAAGCAATAATCATAAATCGTTTTTGAGATACAGTGCGACATGTGAAAAAAAACACACCCCTGTTTTAGTTACAAAGTGCCGTAACTCAAAAAGTTTAAATCTTATTTTCGCCAAAAAGTATACAGATCATTTGACCATCATAAAAAACAACTATATTAAGTTTCATGAAATTTAGATAAGTCGTTCTCAAGTTACGGTGCGACATGTTTACGCCGGACAGACAGACGGACAGACGGACGGACGGACAGACAGACAGACAGACAGACGGACGGACGGACACCGGACATTTGTATACCATAATACGTCCCGTCAAAATTTTGACGTGCGTATAAAAACTTAATGGTAGCTGGTATATTTATAAATTATGAGTGATGATGAGTTAGTGCGTATATAAGCATGGGTCATATTTTAAATATTGTATATAAGTATAGGTCATTCTTTCTTGAATATTTATATAACTATAGGTACTGAATTTCAGTGAATGCTATATTAGAATGGGTACGTTTTTTGAGGCAAAAATGGCACACCCCTACCAAACAGATATCGAAGTTAACCCCCGTGGGTTTAACATTAAAACTTTTATTTGATGGAAGAAATTACACTTCAGGATAATATATATCCAATTTAAAACGGATAAATATCATTATTTTCCCTCTTTGCACCTCTGACCTTCTATTATTAAAGTCACATAGTTACGTTAGTTTTGATGACATTTTTTAGGCTCCAATTAGGGTGAAAAACATTTCCTGAATATATACTGCGTCCCTGTGTTGTAATATCCAATCACAAAACTCGACACATTCGTAATTCATAAATAAATATACAATATTGAGGTCAATGTCAGGAAAATATTAAACTTTTTTGTAAGAGACTGGGGAAGGGCGAGGTTCTTACTGAGCGGTTCCCCAGTTTTGCGCCATTAGTACAAAAAAGTTTATATTTTTAAAACATTGACCTAATATTGTTTTTATACTGCAACTTAAATTAATTATATGATAGCTTTTTTAATTGTAACACAAATGTCAAACTTATTTTAATCCCTTAATGGACGTCTGATTGTGGAAAGTCTTAGTGTTCCATGATGAAATTGACATTATACAAAATATAGCTATGTTACTATATTTAAGAATTGAATGCTTCTTTTTGTAACTTTATATTCGGGTGTAAACGTGTTGACCTAAGTACATTTTGTATTAATCGCGAAAGCAGCATTCTAAAATGTGCGCACAGTCAACGCTTTTACAACAATATGAAGTTACAAAAAGAAGCATTCAATACTTATAATTACATTTTTATCTATAGGATCATGAAAACACGATTTATATCAAGTTTTTATTTAATTTACATGTGCACTTTATTGTGTAATGAAGTTGCTGAAGGAATAACGTGAGATTGCAGTGTAGCCAATTAGAATAACGTATTATAATGAAACATACATCTAATGTAACATACATCTAATGTAATTATTAAGGAAATAATCACAACTAGTTGCAGTATAAATATTTATATTGATGTCATGACAAAGCTGTCACATACTGCCACCAGAATTTATTATGTAAGTAAAATTTAAAAGACCATCCACCTTTAAAGCTATGGGCATGTTCCTCAAGTAAGTATCAAACTACTAAAACCTTTTTCAAATAAATATTATCCAGTTGATGTGTTTTATAAGAAGAATATTTCACAAGTAATTTTTTCTAAAGGTTTTAATATATCTCATTTTATCATTCTTGTTTGAATGGTTTTGCATAATACACTAGTCATTTTTTGGGCCTTTACAGCTTGCTGTTCGGTTTGAGTCAAGGCTCTGTGTTGACCTTAAATGGTTTACTTTTAAATACTGTAACTTGGATGGACAGTTGTTTTGTTGGCACTCATACCAAATCTTCTAATACCTTTACACAAATAACTGGGTTTTTTTTCTCTACCAGGTCTGATGCAAGAAAAATATATATAAATCTCTATCTATTTTAGTTTTCAAAATAATAGACAAAAATTCAAAACAATCTTCGGAAAAATAGTCATTACAGGATACATCTTATTTCTGGTTTTTTTTTAAAATTGTAAATCAAATACAAAAATCATAAATTAAGATTCATTTTTAAAATTAACATTTTTTTTCATATATTTTTTATCATTTACATACTTTAAATGATGTTTTAATGAATCTGACAACGTTTAAAGGTTTCTTTAAAATAGTTAAGTGCAACCTCACAACCAATCTAATCACAACAGAACTTATTTGTCTTAAGAAAAATGAGATATAAAGAAAATAAATTCAATTTGCATAATAAATAATGGATACAAAAAAAAGAAAATCAAACAAATGCCATTTGCATAATAAATAATGGATACAAAAAAAGGAAAATGCATCATCAACCAAATGCAATTAAGTCATTAGAAGCTTATTTCAAGCAAAAACTAAAATTTTTCTCCACAGCTCTGAGAGACTTTTTAATGTTACTGACGATTTATTCTGTTCATCTATTCCTGGTATACTTGTTTCAGCTGAATTAGCTGCGTTATGTTCGAGTTGAATGTTTTTGAATGTATTCCAAGCTTTTCCAAAGCTCAGACCATTTTCACTAGAATCAGTGTCGGATCTGTGCATAAAAAATGTAAATTATGACTGCAAGATTATTTTTCTTTCATTAATAATGAAAACGCTTTTGAACAAGAAATGATTATTATAGAGAAAACATTAAACATGACCCCTCCATATTATCCAGTGTAACTAGCTCTTCAAATCTCATGCAAAAAAAAACACATTGTTACTCCTAAAACAATGTGCATGTAACTAGAAAAAATACTCAATTATCAACACATGTTTACAACTGATAAAGATAGTGGAAGAAAGTAATAAATAATGAGAAATCCAAAACAGACTTGTTGTTTGTTGATGTGGTTCATAAGTGTTTCTAGTTTTCTTGCTTTTATATAGATAATGAAGCGTTTATCATGTTTGTTTTCATGTTTGAATGGTTTTCCACTAGTGATTTTTAAGGGTCCTTAATGGCTTGCTGTTCAAAGTGAGGATCCATGTTTAATACCTTAATTTGAGCTATAATGGTTTACTTTTACAAATTAATACTTGGATGGAGACTTGTCTCATTAGCACTTATGCCACATCTTCTTATATCTATTGTTACTCCTAGAAACAATGTACATGCAACAATTAAGAAGAAAATATTCAATTATCAGCACATTTTTACAATAGGAGGAAGTATTAAATATTGAGGAAATTAATCCTAAACAGACATAAAGGGAAACTTTAAACAACCAACAATCAGTCATTCAGACATGTAGAGTAAGATCCTGTATTGTTGGCTATTCTTTTCACTTGCAAAGCTTAATAATTACTGAAACAGGTTCTTACCAACTTAATCAATTAGATAATACTTCATTTTGTATATTGCTATCATTACTTTATATTATTAAGCAGTTAGCAATGAAACATTAGACATGGAAACATTAATGTTATTACTGATGCCATATGTGGTATGGATTTTCCCCTCATTGTTAAAGGCTGTAATTTGTAAACTATAGTTGTTCATTTCTATGTCATTTGGTGTGTTAAGGAGAGTTGTCTCATTGGCAATCATACCACATCTTCTTATTTTCATATACATGAATGGATGAATAAAACAATTAATTTACTATGTATGCAAGGTACCCAGAATCATGCGGTAGTATAGAATTAAGGGCAGTCATTTCTGAAAAAAAGAACTGGTATATTGACTGATAAGCCAACCTGAGGTCTCTATTGTTCTTTTAGAAATACCTAAAAAAGAGTATATATAATCTGCCATCTGCCATTTGGCCCAGTATTTGTTACAATATTTAACTGTTTAAAGTGTGTCTTAAAAGTAAAAGTTTTATACAACACATAACATTTGCATGATTTGTAATATAATTCCCTTGGTCACAGACAAACCCCAGGAAATTAATATCTAAATATATATCCTAATGTATGTTAAAAACATTATTGAATAGATGTAGGGTAAATGTAAATGACACAGTCACAAAACTTACATTATGGGATATAAATCTACTTACACATTTCCAAATTTACCAAAAGCTTTCCCTCCTTTTTTCTTCCCACCAAACTTCTTTGACATTTTCTCTATTTCTTCTTCTTTATTTCAAAATAATTTGCTGTATAATCAGTTCATTTCAATGCTTTACAGATTCTTCACATTTGTATTCCTGAAAGTATACAAAAAAACAATGTTAGACTTTAAAAGTGGTTAAATAGCTTAAAACAAGAATATGTTTACGATTTCATTCTTCATAAACATGATAAAGACTACACCTAAACCAAAGTAATGAAAGAAGACAAGTGTGCTCTCACTCAGTCGAGAGTTTCAAACCCAATCTCCAACACTGTCATACCTGCCAACTGTCACTATTTGCGGGGGATTTTCCCCATGGAGGCTCCCAAATGGAAATTTGTAGAGCAATTTTGTCCACAATTTTAAAGAAAACAATTAATTTTACAATGGCTATGAGCTTGTTTAAAGCATGAAGAAGCCAAAAAAACAGCATTAAAGTATATTTGTAGGCCTCCTTGAAGGTTTTGTTGGACTATTAATCATCTTGCACGTAAAACCCTATGGGCATTTTGAAAAGTTGGCAGGTATGAACTGTTAATAGGTGCTCTCTGTTGATCTCAGGTCAAATAAAAGCCAGAACTGGTAACTTCGATGTAACAATACACTGATACAGATGGGACACATTTCTCTATCACATTTATAGACCTGTTCATTAAAAACTGCAAAATTCAGAAAAATGAAAAAACATTAATTTAGCATACATTTTAAATAAATATGTTTCAAGATTTAACTTCATGATAAATTACCTTAAACCAAACCTTTTACTCAATATGGGCCTGGGATGGAAGTAAAAGAATTCAAGCATCAACACATTGTAATTATTAGAAACAGAGATGGCCTATACATATAATTTCAGTTTGTGTTCCTTCAACATGTTCAAATTATGAACTTTTGTATGTTGGGTTGATGTTCAAAATGATGTTTAGACGAGTTGTATATACAGAATGTACACAGCCATGTATTGATGGTGATCCAATGGATAAATCTGTTATAGAGTTGTCACTGGTTGAGACGTACTTATAAATATAATTATTTCTGTGACTGTTTCTTACATTAATTTGTAGGATCCTTTGCTATAGATAATTTAGCTGATCTGTAAAAATAACATCTCCGTGCCATATATATCATGTACTGTAGTACGACACTGGATTAAAACTAACGTGGAAAGGTAACACCTGGGCACCAAAAGCTTCATTTTTTATGAAGCCCAGGTGGTCGTGTGGTCTAGCGGGACGGCTACAGTGCAGGCGATTTTGTGTCACAATATCTCAGTAGCATGGGTTCGAATCCTGGTGAGGGAAGAACAAAAAATTCGTGAAAGCAAATTTACAGATCTAACATTGTTGGGTTGATGTTTAGACGAGTTGTATCTATCCATCTATATATATATATATAATTTTATATATAACCAATTTATTATAGATAAAATTGAGAATGCAAAAGGGGAATGGTGTCAGCATGTTTTTAGAATTCTTATATTTCAGTATTTTGTTAAGATATTAAATGATAGCTTTAGGAATCATTTACTTGATAAATTCTTAATATAAATTTTCACAATATTATAAAGTTATTTATTATTTAATCCCCTGAGGGTTAAATGACATCTAGAATTAAGGATTTGGGAAGTGTTAGTTACATTTGTAGTGTGACAATGTAGTACAAAGGTTTTTTTTACTTATAGTATTTAATTTCAATTATATTATGAAAATAGATAAATTAGTATTATTATGTAAAGTAAAGATATTGAGTATATTATGTATTGACCTAGGTTAAAGACAATTAATGAAAGACTTATTTCACAAAAGTAGAGTTAGACAAAAAAGTCTGTGGTCAAATCGGAAGGTTTTCAGTAATTAAAAGAATTGTTCTTATAGCACATCTTTGGCCTACGTGTGTTTAATTCTTTAATATCTGTTTATAGATGAATATGTAAAGCAAAATATTGTCCTATGAAATATTGTCCACCAAGACAATATTTCATGACCATGTATCGTGAAATATTGTCCTTATCTATGAAAAAATATCCAACGAAGGACAATTTTTCATTGTGAAATTACATCTGTATAAAGACAATATTTGACAGCTGAATACTATGAAAAGCTGTCCTAATAAAGGGAGGTAATATTTTGTTGTATTGAGACAATATTTCATAGACAGATTGTCATGAAACTTTGTCTCATGAAGGGGAGGTTATCAGCATAATATCATGTTGGATTATGATATCATAAAAGTGTAAAATTTGATTGACAATAACAAATAAACACAAATTAATAACATGATACAGGTAAAAATAGAAAACTACTTTTGATTATAAATGGTAAGGAATTATACTTTCAAATTTCTTAGTCAAAAAGTTGTATCGGAAAGTATTTCTGAAAATCAATAAAGACTAATACATGTAATAGTATACTAAATAAATCAGAAGAAATGCTAAGTCATTTTGTTTACAAAATAATGAAATTAATTCCAAATGTTTTGATTAGAAGTGTTCTCCCCTGGACCTTTTAGCATCAAGGTAATGTGATACTACAATCTTAAATGTGATGCTATCTGAAGTGGTTTTCTTATAAATTATGTTATGGATGTGATGCTATAATTTTTAGAAACAAGATGTTATTTCAATTTCCCCTGTTTACCAGGATGCTAAATGAAATATTTGGGGAAAACACTGACAAGAAAACAAATGATGTTACAAAAAACCTTGAAGTTCATGAATGTTAAACTTGATAGAGATACCAAAACTTGCTTTATAAAATGATTTCACTTTCAGTAATATAAATTTTGAAATGTGCATGCTGCATGCTTGTGTAAGGTTTTTAATTTGAAATAATTTGATTGAGTATTGTTTTCATGGGTGACGGATAATAGTATTTCATAGTGAACATATTGTCCTCCGTCAAATATTGTCTGTTGGACAAAATTTAATAAAAAAAATACTGACCATGGACACTACTTCATAGTGTAATACTATTGTCATTATCAGGACAGAATTTCATGGTGAAATATTGTCCATTTGGAGGTGACAAAATTTCATAAGGCTAACTGTATACATATCACAGGCACTACGTTGATAGTTGGCCTTCCAATGGATAGAAACAAGTGCCTGTGATACATGTTACATAACACTTACAGGAAGCATGCATTTCGTGTTTACTTTACATGTTCAATATATGACAGTGGTTTAAAAAGTTTATATAGATGTTAAATACCTCACAAACCCAGTATGTTGCATGTCTTGTAATTAATTATTACCTATTTAACATAATATTCGACTATTGTTTTTATTCGTTTGGGTTGTTGGTAAGATAAACTACAATAAGCTCCGGAATAAAACCGGTAATATTTCCGGAATAGCTGTTGTATTAGAAAAAAAGAAACTAAATTTACCATTTGAGCGTGATTTAGATTACAACTTTCTGTTAACACCACAAATAAAAACAAATCGTCAAAAAATAAGCAAAACTAAGTAAAAAAAAAAAGACTCCGTTAAATAATTATTGGTGCTGAAAGCTCATTACACTGATGGATCCACTGCGGAGTGGGGGCCCAATGACTGCCTAAGAGGGGTCCGCTCCAGTCTCGCTTCAGTGATTCCCTATATAAGCTCCCTGGGCCCCCTTAATCCGCCTCTGCATTATGTTCGGTTTAGTGTGCGGGTAGGTTGAGGTGGGGGAGCTTTTTGCTCCCCAGGTCAAACGAAGTAACATATAAAATCCAAGCTTGATTGTGGAAGCTACACACTTCAACAAGACAGAGCAAAATTAAGTTGATCCTCTGCAAGACTAATTATCATTTGTCAACTACTTTTTAGTATGCAAAATTATGAACCTGAAGATCGACATCAGTGGAACTCTGTTTGATGAAATATTCCGGCATTTCTGCTTTGTCAACTTGCTTTGTAAAATTAATTAATTACATTTCTTGTCAAACAACAACATTTACATTATGATCCAGAGCTGATATGCATAAAACCAATTAAGTTGAGATATCCAATCGTACATAGTACTAACTTATCGTAGGTCATGTAGAAAAATATGTCCATCCAGAAAAAAAATCTTAACTGTAGACCTGGAAGAAAGTATATATTTGTTTTGATTTTGATTTTTGAAATTTTAACGCCACTTTTAAGCACTGCATTTAGGCTATTTCGTGACGGCCAATTTTTATTGGCGGACGGCAAGCAGGAGTGCCGGGAGGAAACTAGGAGTGAAGTAGAAAATAGTAATGTGATATGGACATGATATATATGTGATGACATTTAAGTTGCAGTCCCATCGGAAATACGATTTATAACTTTATAGATAAAATATCGGTGGCTGGTGGGGTATGTACAGTGTACAAAGCATTGGTTCAATATCTTTATCCAACTGATTTTTATAAGCGCACTGTTTTTGTGGTGTCCGAGAATATTCATACGGTGACAATATTCATAAGGATTCAACAAGAACCTACACAGTGCCAGTGGGTCATCATTGTTCATCTCACCGGATAGAGGTGGCAAATACAGGATAGGTACATGTAAAGTTAGTTTTCCGTTGATAAGGTGAATAATGGGGCGAATTAATTTAACATCAACTTTTCAAAAAATAATCTTGTTCCTGTATTTTGTTGCATTTTTGCCAGTTGAATATCCATCAGTAGATTTTATACGTTCGGGGTTAATATCGGGTTTGTGCTCACTTTTTACAACATAATTTTTCATCGACACACCCCAAACAAATAATTTAAGAGTTGAATATAATCTTTTGACATTCATAATGTTCATCATTTTATTTTCAAATTTACATTACACAACTTGGCTTTCTGTAACTTTGGCTTTTAATATTATTGTACGAATGCTATGATAACCACTATGTGTAGAAAATAAGACAACATTTCTGAAAGAGGCTCAGTATCATTATGTTGATGTCAATAAGTTCTAAATTGTCTTCTTATTTCTAAAATATCAGTTTCCCATATCTGGTACATCATTTTTATAATATCGTATTCATGTACTACTCCAAATTTCTCATAGAGACTTAACACGAATTCAAAGCAGCAGGGGTATAGGTGGTAGGTGGTTAAGGGTGTTATGAAAATATGAAAGGTTGAGAAAGGGAGAGAGGAAGCTAGAATGATGGAAAGGTTAAGGGTGTATGATTGTGAGTGGAATGTAGATAGGGAGTGAATCTGTGAGAGAATGTGATTTCATTATAGTAAGGGTAGGATGTACTGGTCTAATGGGAGTGCAGTTTCTGTTTTGTCTCATGACTAGTTTCTGTTTCTTCATCAATCTAATAACTTCAATATTGAAATTGCTACCGGCTAAAAGTTCACAGGTTTCTGCTTATATATAAACATTGTAACACTTCCCAGTGTCTAAATATATAGTTGTAGCTTTTCGTCAATTTATGCAACATCTTAACATATGTACGACAACTCTTTCGAAATGACACCAGTATGACTAGGTTGTGCTACTCCAAAGTGTTTTCTTTGAATAGTGAGAAATGTTCTTTTCTTTTCATAATCTGACTTGGAGTTGCATATTTAGCTGTTATGTAACTCTTTTTTTTTTTATCATTTCCAGGCTGATCATGCATGATTATGTACAAATTTCAGAACAGCTTGGATATGTATATAACTGTTGTTCAATCACTGTTGTTAGAATACGGAACGGATGATTAATCGATACACAGATGACTAATGATCTGAACTAATTCTGTAACCGTTGTCCTTTAGTAGTTGGATACTATATATTTATGATACATATGGCGAATTTAAGCCAGTCTATGTAAAAATGAGAATGGAAATGGGGAATGTGCCAAAGAGACAACAACCCGACCATAGAGCAGACAACAGCAGAAGGTCACCAACAGGTCTTCAATGCAACGAGAAATTCTCATACGTATCTGCTAATACTTGTACGATCTGATTGCGTACGCTCAGTGGGCCTAAGCATAATTGCTCATTCTGACTACATTTTTTGTAAGTGTAATGGCAAGGTAAACACATATTTAAGACTATGTCAAACCTGGTGGCTCAGTCTTCCCAATTAGCCTAGCATAGTGACTCAATCTAACCAAGTGCAGTGGCTAGGTAAGAAACATTTTATAAAAAAAATTAATTTGGAACTAGAGGCTCCGAGGAGCCTGTGTCGCTCAAACTGATATTTTTATTTACAATTGATGCATGAAATAATGCAACCGTTATGTTGTTTATTCTTTAGTTTTCTTTGTTGTGTGATGTGTACTATTGTTTTTCTGTTTGTCTTTTTTCATTTTTAGCCATTGCGTTGTCAGTTTATTTTCGATTTATGAGTTTGACTGTCCCTCTGGTATCTTTCGTCCCTCTTGTATACCTTTGCACTAGTTTCAGAGATCCAAGTCAAAAACTGCATATTTTAGCCATGTTTGCCTTGTAGGTTAGCAGACAGGGTCATCGGACACATTTTTAAAAACTGATAATTTCCTTTCCTTTGAGGTCACTAAGTCCTAGTTCAAAGCTATCTCAATCACAAAATGGAAATTTTTCAGTTTTTGAAATCAGAGTTGGCCTACACGAATAGATAAACTAATCATAGATACCAGGATTGAAATTTTATATTTACGCCAGACGTGCGTTGCGTCTACAAAAGATTCATCAGTGACGCTCGAATAAAAAAAAATGTTAAAAAGGCCAAAATAAAGTATGAAGTTGAAGAGCATTGAGGACAAAATTCCCCAAAGTTTTGCCAAATACATCTAAGGTAATCTATTCCTAAGGTAGAAAAGCATTAGTATTTCAAAAATTAAAAGTTTTGTGAAGCCCAATTCACACTGTCACGTTTCAAGAGTTACGTTTTACTACGTTTTGAAAGCGTAGCGAAACGGGAGTATACGTAACGAAGCGTTTCGAAACGTAGTCATCATTTGTTCTATACAGGACCTGCCCCGTATGTTTTGAAATTTCCACAACAAACGTGGTCAAAATTTAAACGAAGGTGAAACCTATATAGTAAATACGTATCAAAACTTAGTGGAACGTAACAAAACGTGCTTACTACGAATCGAACGTATCACACTGTCACGTTTCGACAGCTAGGTTTTAGTACGTTTAGAAATGCTACGTTTGATGAATTTTTTAATATTTTTTTAACGTTCCTTGCATTTTACTAGGTAATGTCACGTTTTGATACGTTCGTCTACGTATTGTTACGTTTTGTTACTGAGGTTTTTCGATAAATACACGGGGCACGTTCTACTAAGTTTCAATACGTTTTATTGCGTATAAACTACGTTGTACTACAAGGGATAAGTACGTTTCTAATTCGTTTCGCTACGGTTATTTAAACACGTTTTCGCACGTTTTCTTACTGTTTTTTACGTTTATTATACGCAGTATCACGTGTCACTACGATATGACAATTGACATATGAAACGGCGTCAGTAATTAATAAAATCATTCAGAAAAGACAGTACAGAGATGCAGAGAAGGAGCAAAGTAAGTTCAGGAGAAATGCTTCGTTTAAGAGATGTACGAACGATCAAGTAGATTTGCAAACACAATATGCGTTATTTTCTGAACGCCTTAAAATAAAAGGGATATTAAAAAAAAAGGAAATTAAAACTCAGTTTATGTAGGAAGTGACTGTACAACAAAGGAATGCTACATAATGGTTTAATCCAAATATATGTATTACAGTCGATTTCTTTGGTATTCTCCACAGTGTTCGCAAGACAGAAAACACCCATAAAGAATAAAATTTAAAAACACTTGGATAAATTAAAAGATGACTAAAAGGAAAAACGTTTATTTGACAACAAGACCTCTTTTTGCTTTCCCTAGGCATACAAACTTGATAGACACAGTACTCTGGGAAATAAACATGTTACAAACTATGAAAACATTGTCTTTACTGTGTTTGTTAAACTGATAAACATGAAAAACAGAAAGAAAAGTAAAGAAAAGTATTAGTCAAACAAATCACGAGTCCCTTAAAAAAGTTTTTAAGTGTCACCATGCAATGGCTTGGGCTCCTGGCGATGGACATGACCATGGTCAATTACTTTATTTTAATTGGTCTAAATAAACCCAGTGTTCAGCTATGTAGTTGGGGTGCAAGAATAGATTTGGCAACCATTTATTGAAATAACTATGTATCACTATTCCACAATTTGTCAATTCCATCCGTTGTCTGTTCATCTTGCTCTTAGACTGAGGAAATATTTCAGCAATTGGCGGCAAATATGGATACACCTGGTTTGATTATTCGTAGAAGAAGATACACATGCGAAGTTATACGCATAGACACGTAATAATGCCTAGCAAAACGCCCTGAAACCTAGTAATGCGTACCATGAAGCGTAATGTACCGCACAAAAACCTTATACAACGTGACAGATACGTACTAAACCGTAATAACACCTAGTGATTAGAATCAAATATATACGTTTTAGTATACGTATTTGATACGTTTCTAATACGTAGTTCTACGTTTCTTCTACGTTTTACTGGGCTTTTCCACGTTCCTACTACTTTTTTATTTTAGTCACGTTTCTATTGTGCAGACCACTACAAAAGGGACTGATCACGTGTCAATCCACGCATAGCTCTACGTATATATAGCCGTTTCAAGTACGTGTCGATACGATTCGCTAACGTAGCACAACGGGATAGCCGAAACGTGATAGTCTGACTGGGGCTTTACAGTTACATTGTAATTTATAATTATGAACATATCAATGAACTCAAGTCAACACAAAAGTGCTGAATACTGGGCTGGTGAGTGGTGATACCCTCGGGGAATTAAAACTCCACCAGCAGTGGCATCGCCCCAGTGGTTGTAAATAAACTCATCATATAGATACCAGGATTGGAATTTTATAATCACGCCAGACGCGAATGATAGTTGTACTGATGGAAGATGAAGGATAGAATATGCATATCTGTTCATGGTCACTGTTAATAAAACTAGCCTCTTTTTGGAAAAGGTTGGTTTCCATGGAATGTAAATTTATTTGTTTACATAATTGTTTGACCGAATCTTCATGGGTTGACCATGGCCAATGAAAATTTTTCTTTAGAAAGATGACCCAAAACAGTTTTTATGAATTTAGAGCTTTGAATAAGTAAGTTTTAGTGACAATTTCAATTCTTTATTATTATGAGGCTGACTTCATGCAGGAACTTCTTAGGAAGAAAGATAAGAAGTTAGCAATATCCTTTAACTCTACTTTCCGCTATATAGATGATGTTCTTTCACTAAATTATTCAAAATTTGGTGACTATGTGGAACGCATCTATCCCATCGAGCTAGAGATAAAGGATACCACAGATCATACAGTTAAGTCGGCCTCATATCTTGACTTACATCTATAGAAATTGACAATGAGGGTCGGTTGAAAACAAAACTTTACGACAAAAGAGATGATTTCAGCTTTCCAATTGTGAACTTTCCATTTCTAAGTAGCAACATTCCAGCAGCACCTGCATACGGGGTATATATCTCCCAATTGATACGATATTTCCGTGCTTGCATTTCCTATCATGATTTTCTTGATAGAGGGTTGCTGCTTACAAGGAAGCTATTAAACCAAGAGTTCCAAATGGTGAAGATGAAATCATCCCTTCGTAAATTTTACGGACCGTCTATTACGATGTCGTTGACCGTTATGGAATAACCGTTTTACAAATGATATCGGATATGTTCCTTACGTCGTAACTACAATTCCCTTCCCTTTCATGAATGTGACCTACTGAATTAGACTATTTACCGGATTTGTTATCACATAAGCAACACGACGGGTGCCACATGTGGAGCAGGATCTGCTTACCCTTCCGGAGCACCTGAGATAACCCCTAGTTTTTTGCGTTCGTGTTGTTTATTCTTTAGTTTTCTATGTTGTGTCATGTGTGCTGTTTTTTGTTTGTCTTTTTCATTTTTAGCCATGGCGTTGTCAGTTTGTTTTAGATTTATGAGTTTGACTGTCCCTTTGGTATCTTTCGTCCCTCTTTTTTGAGCATATAGTCCTTTCTTATTCACGTGTTTGAATGATATCTTAAGCAACAGCAAGACAATGAAAATAAAAATGTTCCGCATTGCGCAGCTAGTTACGACCGAAGAGATTGAATCATGAAGGGGGACAAGTATTGACACTATAATTATTCAAGCTTGATTTGGATTGTGACTAAATATTTTACTCATCATATGGTTCTGTCACAGAATGAATTTTGTCGAAGAACTAAAGAATAGAAATTGGATTTTTACCTATTTTGGTCCAATATATTGTTGGATTCAACATATCAAATAACCACAAGTATAAAGTTTTTGAATGACACCAAACAATGTTTAATCTTTTTATCCAACTTGAAAACTGGGCCAAAAAAAAAAAATCTAATTCAAAATACAAGTTTTGATTCAGCATATATAATATACCCTTCAATTCATTTTTTGTTAAAATGAAATTCGGTATAATCTTTGACCTTTTGGACCTAAATGTGGACAAAAAACTAAAATAAAAAGATCGTTAGACTTAACGTATATTAAAGAATCCTAAGAATTCAAGACATCGAGTTAAACCCCATTGAAATTGCTCAAGAAATAAGCAATTTGTACAAAGTATTAAAGAAGTGTATTTTTTTCCTTTATTTTCCCAAATGGTATTAAAGGGCCATAACCCCCGAAATCATTCTCAATCTTCATTTTTTTGTATTTAACATTTTGGTACAATTAAATAAAGATTCATATTTGTATACTCAAGTTATTGTCCAGAAACATATTCCACGCCCCTTTTGACCCCTTATTTTTAAACGGTTTGGACCATAACCCCCATAATCAATCCCAACCTTTATGTTTAGTTATACAACCGTCTGATACAATTGATTAGAGATACATACAGTTATACTCAAGTTATTGTCTAGAAGCATATCAATATCTTCAGAAGACGACAACGACATAGTTGACAGTGTGATAACATATAATACGAACGAACACATTTTGCGGTTGTATAAAAATGTATATCTGAGGGCAATAACTCTCTGAACAGGACAACAGAATTTGTGAAATTTCAAGGACAAATACATTTGGTGTTGATAATTTTTGCAATTTACACTTTTTACCTAGCTCTTATATTTTCCATGAACTATTAGTATTGCTCTTGTCAGATGTCAACATGGACCACGAAAACGAACTTTGTAGTTGACCACCCAATAGAAGACATACTTTGGCTTCAATCCATTATCAGTAGAATTTTTTAAAGAAAAGTTTTTGGATGACAGACGAACAGATGAGGGATGCAAAGAATAACAAGTGCGCTAAGCAGGTCGATTCTTAAGTTTTGCTCAAACAGATAACAGTAAAATAAAATACAAAATACAGATAACATAAAATTAAAAAACCCAGCTGAACTGAACATTCATTTAAACATCAGCCTTAAAAGAAGATGTGATCCTTGACCATGTATTACTGTAGTTAACATAGCTGTCCTGTTATACCTCACTTGAAAACGTGGATGCAAGAAGCAATTAAACCGAGTTCTGTTCTTTAAATAAGAATATTTTAAAAAGAATTACATGGGGAACAGGCTGATATCACTCTAAATCAGGATAAAATATTTTATTATAACATCTCATGCTTCATAGTCATAACATTTGTATTTTTTCACAGTTTTAGATTAAATATCTAAAATATATTATTGATATTGTCCTAAAATTGAATTTGAATATAATAATATGTAATATAACAAAATCAGGATAAATTCGTTACAAAGTGTTCAATTGTCCTGATACGAAATTTATCGGGTCAATAAAATTCATATCGGGTTTGGCTTCGCCTCACCCGATATGAATTTTATTGACCCGATAAATTCTCGTATTAGGACAACTGCACTCTGTGTAACTAATATTATTATAACATCTCATTTCATATAAACACTATTGGTGAGATCATAATCTAGTTAATTTCAGTTTTATTAAGCTATATTTCTAGGGGTCGCTATCAGTCGAATTCCATTTTCAGATCTCATGACTGCAGAAATTTTCTTCATGACTTTATGTTTGGGATCCAGTGATAGATGAAATCTGCAAAAAAAAAACCATGTGTATCATTGATAACTATTTAATTTTAGAAACAGTGTAAATCATTCATTAAACGTTATGTTTTTCTTTAACACTTACAACTTTTTGGAATTTCGGTTCTCAATACTTGTTTGGCTTTTCAACTGTTTTGATATGAGCGTCACTGATGAGTCTTATGTAGACGAAACGCGCGTCTGGCGTATTAAATTATAATCCTGGTACCTTTGATAACTATTTTATAACATAGGTCTGAAGGTTCAGCTACCAAAAACTATAGATTTACAAGATGATAATGTTAACGACAGAAATGAAGATAATGATGACGGATTGGTGTTTAGTGTCAAATATAACATTTATATTAGGAGGATAACAAGGCGATGTGATATCCGCAATATAAACCCTGTTTTGTACTAGATCAACAGCCTGTGCCTAATTTCAAAAGTGCTTCTGTACAAGGTTACACGTTGCAACACGATCTTTACTTTTTATTTTAACGTTTTCACTGCTAATAATTGGCAGCAGTCCTTTTGCGCCAATTACTGTTTTCAGGGGTACCATTTGCGCCAATTTTTGTCTCCCAAATGTATCAATTACGCCAATATTCGGAACTCATTTGCGCCAATTTACATGTACACATATCTATCATAAATATTAAGGGTTTATATTTAGTCTTATTTTTGGCTCAAAAAGTATCATATATTCGGAGATATTTCACCATGAAGATGAGCATCTGGAGTAATGACTTAAAATGCATTAGACAGTCCGTGTACAGAGGGAGAGATCCGTTTAGGGAAGAAGGCGTCCTTTTGCGCCACAACTTTTTGTCTCCAGTGCTACGTTTGCGCCACCTGTTTAAAAATTACATTGTATCATTTGCGCCAAAGATGAAGCATAATTATGATTGCGCCAATTAGACGAAAAATGACTTCCCTCCTCCTTTATTCGGACTTGGAACAGATAGTTCACACAGCAAATGTTTCCTTTTCTGAAACATATCTTGTACCTACTGCTGCTGCATGGGTACTTTCCAATTTAATGTATGTAGTAGCTTGTAACTTCACTTTA
The DNA here is from genome assembly GCF_965363235.1 of Mytilus galloprovincialis. Classification (NCBI taxonomy): domain Eukaryota; kingdom Metazoa; phylum Mollusca; class Bivalvia; order Mytilida; family Mytilidae; genus Mytilus; species Mytilus galloprovincialis. The sequence goes on from NC_134850.1 coordinate 53,265,675, forward strand.
TTGTCCAAAAATACAAAAAATGAAGGATGGGATGCATAAACAGTTCGTAATAATTCCTGTGGAATGCTTCTGTTCCGTTACTGGTACATCTTGCGGTAGATAGAGTCTCAGCCCATACGGATGGTGGGAACAAAGCACTATGTCATCAACATATGTGGCTAAGACATTATCAGCAGCAGCTTATATTTTCTTCTCTTTTGGCATATTTTGCATTAAACATTCAGCAAAGCAATGAGTTTTCTTCTCTCTCTGTACATGGACTGTCTAATGCATTTTAAGTCATTACTCTCCAGATACTCATCTTCATGGTGAAATATCTCCAAATATGTGATACTTTTTTAGCCAAAAATAAGACTAAATACATATTAATCATTAATATTTATGATAGATATGTGTACAGGTAAATTGGCGCAAATGAGTTCCGAATATTGGCGCAATTAATACATTTGGGAAACAAAATTTGGCGCAAATGATACCCCTGAAACACAGTAATCATTGCGCAAAAAGACTGCTGCCAAAATATCAGACAATAACGGAATATCAACCCCACGGTCATAATAAATTATGAGCTATACTGTTTACAAATACTCAAAATATACAACCTTTAATATTGACTTGAACAAATGTATTATACAAATACTATTGATACACCTTAAAGTCAGAAATTACACTGAATAAATAATTTCATGAATTGTTATCAAGTTTTTGTATACAGCTGCAGTGAATGTTAAACTTTAAATGAATTTAAATCGAAAAAATAAAGCATTTATCTCTCTTATTTTCCTCAATTATAATATTAATACTAAATATTATGATTTAAAATATATGAACATTTAAATTGAAAGCACTTAAAATTGGCGAATACGTTCATAAATTTGTTTTAAAATAATCGAATCTACATTGTCAAAGCATATATTATTCTATGAATTGATAATTTGTAAAAAATGATACATACAATATTCGTTTGATGTATATAAATATTCAAGAGTGCAACAACTTCGTTTGTGTAATCACCATCAGCGTAATTGTTCATTTACTGTTCATCGACGTGTGAATTATAACGTAGTTTCATAAATACAAAAAATATTTTACACTTACTTTCGTAAAATGTTAGCGATCACCACCTTTTCTTCATTCATTGCAAAGTGCTGTCCTATACAATTTCTACAAATACATTTAAAGCAGCAAAAGTTAGAATGCCAATTTCTTATATAATGTTTGAAAATTCATTCATCTATCAAAGTGTTTGTTTATTTGAAACAATTTCATTATTCAGTGTGTGAAATATGAAAAAAATGTTTAATATATACATTCTAACCGATATAATTTTCTGCTTTATTATGACAAACAAAAATACACGATACCTTAATAAACATATAAACCAATAAAAACCAAATAAAAGTCAGGAAAGTATGCAAACACTGAACCATATACCTTGGTCCAGCAGAAAATGGAGTAAATGCAAAAGAGTCTTTGTTTTTAAGATTTTCAGGTAGAAATCTGTCTGGGTTAAATTCCATAGGATCTTCCCATACATGTGGATTATGATGAAGGTTGTAAAGATGGAGAGTAAACCGGCAACCAGCAGGAAAGGTGGTGCCATCTATCTCAACGTCTTTTGTAATTTTTCTCATGATAAATGGTACTGGAGAATGCAATCTTAAAGCTTCTTTTATGCAACGTCCTAGATAGTCCATCTTGGATAAATCATCCCTAAAATAAAAATAATAAAATGATAATAAATTCAAGCATATATATGTATTTTGTTCCTATCAAAATTTTAAAGATTTCTTTTCAACAGTTCTTAAAGTAATTTGAAAAAGAGGGACTTGCATCTTTCACACAGTAACGGAAAAGTTGGTAGTTGGCATATTTTAAATGAGAACACCGCATGTTTGAGTCTGTCCCAAGTCAAGTGCCTCTGGCCTTTGTTAGTCTTGTATGATTTTTCATTTCAGTTTCTTGTGTATAATTCGGAGTTTAGTATGACGTCCATTATCACTGAACTAGTTTGCATATTTGTTAAGGGGCCATCTGAAGGAACCCCCCGGGTGCGAGAGTTTCTCGCTACATTGAAGACCAATTGGTGGACTTCGGCTGTTGTCTGCTGTATGGTTAGATTGTTGTCTCTTTGACACGTTCTCAATTGCCTTTCTCTATCTTACCCTTTTCTTTTTTTACGGACTTAGCTAAAATTAAGTTTTTAGTCTTTCAATTTTCGACAATCAGTGCTAGCAAATGCTGAGAACTAAAATTTAAGTGTGGATGTTTTCTTCATGTGAGATGAGACTCTTACCACTCAAAGCTATCTGTGTTTTTGTCTTTCATTATACTATCTAATTCTTTCTGTGCTAATTTTTGATACTCTTGATGTTCAGCAAGAGAATACAACGCCCAAGATATCCCACTAGAAGTTGTGTCGTGTCCTACAATGTGAAACATACGAACTAACTTTGAGACACTTGTTTTTCAGCAAAGAAATTACAATTCCAGATATATGCGGCTAAACATGTTTTGTCGTTTCCCGTACTCTTAATAATAATCCAGAAAAATATCAGGAAACTAAAAAAATATTTGACAGTTAACAGACCCCACCAGACACTCTGACAAAATAGACATATGAGCCAAAACAAACAGTAACTTGAACAATCAACGCATGATCTTGACACCCTCTGTTTAGGCACAAAATGATGTAAAATAAATTAGTTTACGTGCGAACGAACCTCTTCTGTTACTTCTCTTACAAATAGATACATAATAAAACTAAATCAGGTAGATGTACCTATAAGATGGTAACTAACTTGAACAAGGAAATAAGAGGTGGATCATGCATGCCGCGGACAGAGTTTTTCAATGCACATGACCTATAGTTGCTTTATAAATCATTTGAGTTCTGTTGGATAGTTGTCTCATTGTTTATCATACCACATTTCCTGATTTTCAAATGTCTTTAATCAAATCAGATTATAAACCTTCAAATAAGAATGTATCTGCCTCGTTTCTGATCTCCAGAGGTGTCAGTCCAACACCTTCGTCGTCTTTGGCTGATAGTAAAATATCTAAGAAGTCCAAATATCTTTTCCTGTCAATGTTCATATTTTGTTCTTGTTTCTAGAAAATTATACAAACAATTTGTTAAAGATTCATCTCAGGGGAAGTAAGAAAATACATTTTTTTTTTAAATATACCGGTAGATCACAATGTAAACAAAAAGAAGAATAACTTTATAAGGGCACTGTTTTTTTTATTTGGGTTTTCATAGATAACGGAGAATAGCTTATGACCAACATATTTGGAAGAAAAAACATAGAACACAATATGTTTTTTTTTAATTTTGCTTCGAAATTAACCGATGACAACAGCGCTTCATATTTGATCTACCGATTTCGGGGCCTTTTATAGCTTACTATGCGGTATGGGCTTTGCAAATTGTTGAAGGCCGTACGGTGACCTATAGTTGTTAATGTCTGTGCCATTTGTCGTTTGTGGATAGTTGTCTCATTGGCAATCATACCACATCTTCTTTTTTATATTGTCCTAAAATAATGGGATTTTCGTCATTAAGATTTCATTTTTATAGATGTTTTTTATTATGGATTACGAATACAACAAAAGTAGCAATTATTAACTTGAAGGTCTTTCATCATTATAGTGTTTTGGTGTATTTCTTGTTGAGTCTGTATGCATCTGTTTATTACTTTCTACTGATATTGTCTTTTTGACCACACTAAAGAAAACTTATTTGATACTCACTAAAACGTTTTTACGACTGTCTATAATATCTTCTGTCACTTTGTGCACATAGTCACAATGCTTTTTAAATGTTCGACCATTTGTTGTAAGATAATATACGGAATCAAAATGTAACCATGGAGATCTGATAAAGAAATTAACCCCTAGTTATACATTATCTAAATATGAAAATAATTCATGCTACTTTAGGCATAGACATCAAAAGAAAAACGAATACGATCTGCTATAAATCTCTTTATTATTATGAATAAAACTACGCTAATTTACATTTTCGGTCTTCAGTTAACTTTAATCCTACCATTTATCCCATTACTGCTCATATATCGTATATCAAATTTAAACATGTTTTTCAACAAACTTTATGTTATAAGGTACACATCGGTGTCATGAAAAAGCTGTAACACATAAAGAGTATGATTACCTGGCTCTTTCTAACCATAGCTGAGCCAACTCATTCACGGCCTTGACATACGGATGTGACTCCCTAGAAAAAGAAACATTACATGAAATTATCGAATTAAAAAAAACCGACATCGGTTTATTTTTTTCATTTTTAAGTCCACGCGAATCTTAAATAGAGTTATAACTTTTGCTTGCAGATTCGTACTCCGGAAGGGTAAGCAGGTCCTGCTCCACAAGGGGTACCAATTAAAGCAACATTTTGTTTTTGGGGTAAAGACAATCTCATTAAAATCCGATGTTCTGATACGCTACCCTCAAAATCCGATGTTCTGATACGCTACCCTCATCAGAACATCGGATTTTAATGAGATTCCAGTGGAGGGTAGTGTATCAGAACATCGGATTTTAATGAGATTGGGGTAAAGATAACCACAAAGATAAATGCTCAACGAAATTCAAGTACTAGTATATACACATTTTTCTATATGTTTGTATACAGGCTTTGGCAAAGCCACAGAAAAGTCAATACACTTTGAATATAAAGTATTGTTAGTTTCAATCACCGATATATGTCTGTCTTACCCTCTCGTTTTGCAATCATTTTCTTAAGAGAAAGCACATATCAGAAGTATAATCTTACCCTCTCGTTTGGCAATCATTTTCGTAAGAGAAAGCACATCTCAGAATTATATCCAATGTACATAAACTGACATTTTCAAAAGCTTCAAAACTCGCACCAGATTCAGCACATTTAGATATTTTATTCTGAAACAGAGCAAAGTGTACAATTAATTGAAAACAAATGTTTTATAAATAGAGTATTTCTAAAATGATGATAAGAAACTGAGAGATATGTTAAAATAAAAAGATAGAACGGGAGGTTATATATATTCCTAACATATACAGTAAGTTTACTTCATTACCAGTCTTTTAAAACTGCTTCAATCAACCATTGGACAAAAATTAAGTTAACTCGAAAAGCAGACTTGGTCCAAGGACTTTCTGTTCGACTACTGAAATATGTACAAATGTATGATAATAGTTTCCTATCTTATTTTTTGTATTTGGCCGTTGTTTGCATTTGTTACCTCTTACTACTCACCACAAGAATGTCAGCACAATCGTTGTATACTTTAACATAAGGTTTAAGAATTTCAAAATGAAATGCAGGAGTAAGTAAACGTCTAGATCTTGCCCATCTGTCACCATCACTTATCAGTAGTCCTTCACCTAACCATGGAATAGCGTACTCGTATACCCCACCAAGGCCACGTGGTTTTGGCTCTATGAAAATAATTTACAAAATATGGACATAAGATATGTCATTTTGTACAATCACATTTGATTTTAAGATGTTTACGAAAATCCTTCATAAAAAAAGAGAAGAAAAAGTACATTAAAAAAACACGAAAATAGAAAAGAAACATACTTTTGGCACATAATTGTGACTTGAATGGAAAGTTATCTCTTTGCCACTCATGCCACATCTTCTTATTAAAATATTCCTATTAACAGATAAAACACCATACATAAACAAATAACAAAATCTGAAACAAAACCGAAATACAAAAAAGACAGTTTACATCCCTCTCCGATCTAAGACAAAAAAGCAAGAAAAATTTGTTAAAGAAAGAAAGAAATATCCCCCCCCCCCTCCCCCCGACTCTTTTATTAAAAAGGTTTCATTTGTATTTGTGGAAAAATTCTCATCTCTCCAATATCAAAATGTAAAATACGTAGTCTTTAATTTGATTACAGTGTATGTTGAATACAAACCTGACGTTTTAAGAATAACTTTAATTGAATCTGGATGATAGAGCAGAACATGCGGCAAAAACCCTCCGTGCCATATTCTATGCAACTTTGGCCATTTACATATGTTCTCATAATGGCGACGCAAACGTTTCTCGGAGTCAATAGGATACTAAAAAAGAGGAGTGATTTAAATTAAAATCAGCAAATTAACAACAATAAAAAGATTTGTGTGTACCGTAGGCAACAATAGTGATTTTTTTTTGGAGCGTATTTCTCCAATTGAATTTCCAGCCCGAAATTGCAAAATTACAACGAAAAATATAGTTCGTTAATGTTTTAATATTTTTTTGTCTAAATATATGAAATGATGATGTCAACTTCCTACCATTTATGTTATTTCTACCACTGGGTCGATATCTCTGCTGGCGGACTGTAAGTCACCGATGGTATCACCAACTCAATACTTTCGTAATGGCACGTACGTGCGGATGTTGTAGGATTGCATTTCTCTTGTGTAGCTCTTATTTATTGTACTGGTTTTGATTTACATATTTGTAAGGTGTAGACATAGATCAGTAATAATACAGGTAAGTTTTGGTTGATTGATTTTTATCCAAAATCCTGAATATAATAATATAAACACTAGACTGTAAATTTAATTATTTCTTTCTATTGATTCCGTCTGGATATAGGTCTGAAAAAAGAACAACTTCTTCACATTCCAAGGAGAACACTATTTACAGACGAATGGCACTGCTATGGGTACAAAAATGGCTCCATCTTATGCCAATATATTCATGGGTAAAGTTGAAAAGCAACTGCTGGAGTGCCCCATCGAAAAACCGCTTTCCTGGTATCGATTCATTGATGACGTTGACATGAAATGGGACAAGGGAGACCAAGAATTACAAACTTTTATAACAAATGCTAACAATCAACACCCTACCATCAAATTCACCCATGAAACATCTAATTCCACCATAAACTTCCTTGATACATCTAGCACCCTCTCTGTAGGTATAATACACACAGATATATACTCTAAACCTACAGATACTCATCAATACTTGTCGCCTGAAAGTTGCCATCCTCCACACTGCACGAAGAGCATTCCATACAGCCAAGCTCTTAGAATAAGGCGAATCTGTTCCTCTGAAGACAACGTCTGGGGCAGCTCTAAGGACATTTGAAAAGAAGAGGATATAAAAACAAAAACATCAAAAATAGTTTTCGAAAAGCGGAATCCATCCCCAGAAGCAGTCTGCTAACTTACAAAGAAAAAAAGAAAAATAAAAGAATCCCATGTGTGCTCACTTACCATCCATGCCTGAGAAATAGTTTCAAGACCATTCGTGATCATTGGACGGCAATCGAGAAGCATTCCAAGTTATCCAAAACCTTTCCTGAGCCTCCCATGATTGCCTTCAAACAACCTAACAGCCTGAGAAATATACTTGTCCGTGCTGACCTTTCCAAACCTAACCATACTATAGGTAATTGCCAGCCTTGTGGGGATAAGCGCTGCAAATGTTGCAACCAATTGCAGCATTCATCAACATTTCACAGTAAGACCACAGAAAAGACATACAAGATCTTCTGCAATGTCAACTGCAAAAGCTCAAACGTGATTTACGTTCTTGAGTGTCCTAGATGTGGTCTCCAATATGTTGGTGAATATATGCAGTCATTTCACAAACGCCTTAATGGGCACAGGAGTGACCTCACAAAAAAACCGTATATTCCGGTCAGCCAACACTTCAGGTTACCAGATCACAATCTGAAAGATTTTGATCACATGAAGATCCTTGTGATCGAACAGGATTGTACATGGCAAAATAGGCAAAGAGAGAATCGGGAGAAGTTTTGGATAAAAACACTGGGTGTCCTCCATCCAGACGGAATCAATAGAAAGAAATAATTAAATTTACGGTCTAATGTTTATATTATTATATTCAGGATTTTGGATTAAAATCAATCAACCAAAACTTACCTGTATTATTACTGATCTATGTTTACACCTTATACATAATATATCAGTATTGTTAAAACTTTTGCACCGAAGAAGGCAATTTGTTGAGCCGAAATATTTGCAATTATTGTATAATTTAATATTATATATATATAGAACCTTGTTCGGTTTCTTTCCGCAATATTCAGCGATCACTTGCAAGGCCTATCGCAGTTTTCTGTTAGAATATCGACGAGGGCCATGATGATGAGGCTCTTCGTTTATGTCTTGTTTAACATTTTGTGTAGTTTTTCTTTACATCTCAAATCAGAAGTAACCATAATTTTAAATATTTATATAACAATTAGAAACTAAGCAAAGCAATTACCGTATGCAAATTACCATGCAACCAGTTGAAATCCGCTGGACCTGGAAGATTATCATAAAACTGCCGTTTCTTCCTGAATCTGATCAGTGATATGACCAAGTATGATACTACGATGACACCAAACAGGGCTAGAAATGGAGAACCTAAACTTTCTACTGGAACCAATGCCATTACTCTCTTCTGTCCTGAAAAGGAGGTGATATAAATTACTGGAGGGAACCAATGACATCACTCTCTTCTGTCCTGAAATAGAAGGTGATATAAATTACTGGAGAGCATGACTTTTATAAGTTTTTAATGGCACTGATGTTTGTTTCTGTAACTGCAAGTACTCTAAGATAGGTACCTGGTGTTTTGTATTCTTAAGGGTAAAATATTGGACGCTCGATAACATTTTAAACTTTAACCCCGCCAAATTCTGTACGTGTCTGTTTCGTGTAAAAAGTCTATATTTTAGTTTTAAATTTTTGGTTCGTGTCATAAAAGAATATATTTAATAATCTAGACTTAAATCTTAATTTTAGCCGCAAACCTTAGGGCCAGACCAGCAACAAAGTACTTGACAAGGTCTCCATCACTATATTGAATGATGTTAGCGGGGCGATTTATTCTTTTTTTTATTCTTTTTTTTTTTTTTATAAATTGCATTTTCCCCTTTATTTCGAGTGCCTTTGCACCTGCATACATGTACTTTGCTAAGCAGTTATGGTATACCGGTCTATAAGTGTATTTTATGTTGTTATGGAAACGTATCAATTTTATCTGACCGATAAACTCTTCTTGATAAGTATGTAATTTGTTTTATTTAAGTAGCTATTTTTCTTTTAAATATGCACTTCCTAAATATGTCATTGACCGATTTGAAACGGAAATCAGTCTGACGACTCTAATGACGATCAGGATCATCCTATCGGGAGGGTCTTCACCTCTGAATTTTGTAGATTGGAGGTCATTTTATTCTAGTCTTTATTCTTTTTGTCGATTATTGCCTCTTCTTTATTTTTATGCAACCTTCGTATCCATTTTTTATATTTATGCACCCCATTAATATCCATTCTCTATTCCTTACCCGCCCTATTAACGTGTATTATCTATTCTGTTAACCTCCACACATACCCTCAATCATACATGTATACGTCATTTGTCCCAATTTGTAAAAAATAAAAGTCGGTAGACGTACATTCAATATGGTATTGACATGCTTTTCAATATAAGCCTATCCTTCTAAACTTAACAATGCTATACGACAGAAAACAAATAGTGTTTACAATTTCCTAAAATATTGTATCCATGCATTTTATACATTTTATCACGTTTACATTCTCACCTGGTATACCTGTATCCTTCAAACAATGTATACAAACCTTATATATTTATCTAAGTTTAAAGTTCACATAACATAATAATATCATATACGACAATATTCACATGTATATATCGTATATCTCCACATCTCTAGACCATTTTCTACCAGGTGTAAAACCACATTAATTTTTGAGAAGGGCTATCTAATTACGTGTGTGTAATGGTCAAGGTGCTTGACTTGTAACTGTCCAGTAATAAGATCAATAGCAGAGAGTGTTGCTTAGTCTTTAGTTTTCTGTTTCTATGCTGTGTACTATTATTTGTCTGTTTGTTTTTCATGTTTAGCCATGGCGTTGTCAGTTTATTTTCTGTCTATGAGTTTGACTGTCCCTCTGGCATCTTTCGCCCCTCTTTTATATCAAGTCGTCTCAGGCATGTTTTATTTAATGATGTTAAACACCACTTTGACCAAGGAAGTATCACAGAGACCAGAGTAGAAACACGTCAGACAACAAACATAACTGACAATCTTTGTCAATTAAGATTTGAATGGAACCAATGTCTCCACAAAGACGTCTTCACAGTTTGAACTCGCAGACTTAGTTTTGGTAGGGTAGTTATCACTACTGCCGCCACTCTGCTTCCATCATTCCGCTTTACGCTCGATGTCTTTAAGCTATTCCTAAACTCCAGTAGACTTTCTAGTCAAAACGAAGTACAGCAATAACACACTGTTTCTTACATATAATGTTTTATTTTCTCAATGCTGTTTTCTCTTGCATATTTACACCAAATCTTCTCATCGCTTTCTTACAAAAGAGAATAATTTATACTTTACATACCTTTCCTTCTAGTGTTTACAGGTCTTTCTTTTGTTGTGCTATTACTACTATAGTATTCGGTTAATAAAAGGGGTTGTTGAACGCTTACAAAAATGTTTAACCCCGTCGCATTTTTGATGCACATATACCAAGTAAGAGACCTATAGTTTGTTCTTATTTTGTTGTGTGCCATGTTTGTTTTTGATTTTTGTTGCCATTATAATTCAGGCAGTTTTCTCTTTTGAAATGTTCATAATAGTATTTGCTTATAAATACCAGTGCCTGTTATAATAACGTACTTTATGGAACAAGCTTTATTCATTGTTGAAGGCCTTACGGAGACCTTTTGATGTTTATATTCTCGTCCTTTAGTCTCTGGAGGGTAGTTGTGTTATATCATAAATATATTACCACATCTCCCTATTTTTATACTTGGTAATTTTACCCCTCCGAGTATGCAAAACAACAATTATGTAAGATATTTTTGAAATGCAAAAAATAGCTTAAAATTTACTTTCGAAAACAAACATAGGTTTTGTGTGTCCTTTTAAAGTATTTTGTAATAAATAAAGTTTAATAAATAATTTTCATAATAGCTAATTCTGTGAAAAATCTATCAATTTGATGTCTTTATCCACCTAACAGTTTTGAAGCATTGTTTTACCTATTCATGTATAAAATTCATGGCACAGGATGTCCTGGATACACAGGTTTATCTAGGACCTTCATATATGATAAATGCATAGTTTTTATAAGTATCACTATAACCTTTTGCTTGTCAGTCCCCCCTCCCCGCCCCTTTTTTACAATCTTGGATCCACACCTTCTTAATATGGATACATCATGCTATGCGTACATAAAATTCTTTCACTTTTATTAGAATAATGACATTTGAAGTATCTTAACTTATAAATTTTGATGATATGCATTTTGTACTTTTATATGAAATGAAATTTGGAGGACAAACTTTTTTATTGAATGATTACGTCTTTTCCGATACTTAAAATGTGGTTTAAAGATGTAAATTGTTTTTCAAATGCGCAATAAAAATCATTCGATAGTAAACAAATTCTAAAAGTAAAAGTAGACTACTTTACATATTCCATTAAGTCAACCCAGCAATATCTTCACGACTTGTGAGGAATTTGGCGAATTTCGTTGTTTTTTATTTTTTTTTAAAATTAGTCAAATTGTATACGTTGAACTGCGTCTAAATATTAAAATACTGAAATACTATTCGTAGCATTTGTACCTCCAGAAATAAATATCAAATTGATGTCTAAATTATTTTTAGCTCAAATAATGTGAGAAAAATAAAATAAAACTACAATTTTGCAGGAAATGTGGTATGATTGCAAAGGAGATAACTATCCATTGTACCACGACTTTAAACTACAAGGAAAACCGATATCGTATCATTGCCAACGTATATTTGGTTTACACATATTCCTATACTAAGTATACAGTGAAGAAGATTTGGAAACAATTTATTACAACTTATATTAACTCCTTACCACTTGCCGGTGCGAGTGCTGCCTTGTATTGGCATTATCTTTATAGCCAGTAAAGGTCGTTAAAAACCTCCATTTGTTGTCACGTCACCATTATTTTGTTCGTGATGAAATGAAATGACACAACTCGTGGCCTCACCTGTGTCGCCGTGATTGACCAATAACATATTTTAATTGATATCTCACCTACACACAAAAATTCACACAAAATCAACGAAAACAAAGCCCTAAGGAACAATTCAGGGCCGTAACTACATTGAGGCAAATGAGGCAATTGCCTCATGTTTTAAATTAAAAAAAAAAATAAAACAAAAGATTGTCTTCATATGATTGTCTTCATATCAAATTGTTTTCACTGAAAGTGTCTTGCAAGAAGCAAGTTCACTTCACTCTCTGATGTTGAAAAAGGCTTAACTCATCAGATGGACAAAAATACAAGTGGACGTGGCCCGGTACTTATACATCCCGACACAAAAAGACACAATGAACAGATCTGAGAGTACTCGCAGTTATCTGACAGCTAGTTCAAAGACACTAACAACTAATAAAAAAATCATGCAACTAAGACTAAACTATCAATCCGTACACATCCAACATCCAATGGATTTAGTATGGATTGCAAAATTAGGTATTTTCTGTAGGTGAGATATGCACAGAAGTGATAGATATGTATTATAAATATAGAAAATTGAATATCTTAATCAACAAAATTTTTTTTTAAAAGTAACTGTATCATAATTTTTAAACCCAAGCGCCTGTGGATAAAACTAGATAGCTGACATGGTTTAAATTAAAGTAAGACCACCAATTTCCCGGTATCAAATCATTTCAATTTTGCTAATCGCACACAATGTCAAGGTATAGAAAAAAATACAAATGGTCAATGGTCAAAGTTTTTATTCTTGTTCTTCATCTTGATAGTTGCTGGAGGGTCTTCAATAATGAAAGAATCATAAAAACCGTAAAACAAGGTCATGCATGATATGGTCCCTATAGTGTCGACTAGAGAAGTTCTAGTATTTAAAGTATATTACTGCACCAATGACTGTCACTATATTTAAATATAGTCATAAAAAGTCAGCACAATACAAGACAAGAACAGACAGACAGATCCGGTATTAATGATTATGAGAATTACGATTTTTGCTTTATCATATCGGTCTTTTAATGTTTTGAATTTCCCTAAAACTTTAAAGTCTTAAATAACAATGAATCTATGTTTTTGCTTTAAGAGCAAAATATTGTCGAAAAAATGATTTGCGTTTCTATGTAAGAAAGAGTCCGGGAAACGCTCAGAATGCACCATTTTTCGGTTTTTTTTCTCAGAGCTTCTGGGGGCCTTAAGCGGCCCCCAGACCCCTCGCCAAAATTTTTTCGCCTCGCTACGCTCGGCGAATATATTTTGCCTCAGTATTACTAGGGGCTAGTAACGGCCCTGACAATTGATTATGCACATAACTTAAAATAAGGCACTGGCTACGGTTACATGGAAATGTAACAATAATAAAAATATTATTGTTACATTGGAGACTAATTACCGAAATGCAAAGTTGGGTGAGGAACCGATTAATTACGAATGTAACAATAATTACTGAGGCTACGGTTACATTACGTTATTGTTACATGAAAAACAGCAATGTACGCTAGATTTATTAAACTTAAATCTTCTATAGTTGTTTTGCTTAATTCTTTCATATGTACTAAGTAATACTTGTAATACTGATAAATATTAAATATTATTATTCAACAATCAAATGGTGTTTAACTTGAATAGTTTTACGTATTAATGTTTTTGATGTTCTTAAAGATACTACTCAAGATTAGGAGTGTCAAAGGCGAAACATATAGGTCAATGGTTTTTCTTTTTTAAAGTATTTAACTGCACACCTACTCTTATTACTGTCATTATACTTTGAACCAATTTTGTTTAGGGTGAAAAACTTTTAAAAAAAATGGGATGCGTTTTAAACCGGCGAAACTTAAACAAAATCAAGACATAAATTTCATACAGCTATACAACTTGACCCAAATTGATACATCAAAAGCAAAGTTTGCTAACTGTAACTTAAATACTAAGAACTTCTGTATGTACACGTAACCGTGGAGGACGCAATTTCGTTCATCAAAAATGTGTCGGACTTTAAAAACCACTTACTTGATTTGTAGAAATTGTCATTGTAAATAAAAAATTACAGTAAATAAATTGTATGTAATAAATGTATGTATTGCAAATATAAAATAAATGTCTTCATTTTTTATTATCTAGTACATATTACTAGTCCCATCGTACATTGCTTTTTTTCATGTAACAATAACGCTATGTAACCGTAGCCTTAATAATGCAAAACCATACATTCCGGCATTTAGTCTCCAATGTAACAATAATATTTTTATTATTGTTACATTTCCATGTAACCGTAGCCAGTGCCTTAAAATAAAGGCTAATACGGATGTCATTAGCATTGAAAGTGCATGGTCATCACTTGATTGTAAACATAACTTAAAATTGAAATAAAAAAGGCTCGAATGTTGATAAGTAATATGAAGAAATTAACACAATGTCTAAACAACAATAAACCAATCAGATAAACATCGTTTACCATGAAACGACAAAACCGAAACAAGGTTGCAACCTCCTGAAAACCCCCTGTGTCTGCATATGGAGTTCCTTTATTATAGCCCACTTTTCTTTTAAATTTGATCGACATCAAGCACTACACAAAAGCCAAAGCTATTTTATTCATATTTTGAAATAACGATGGTTCTCTACGGGCACTCCGGTTTCAATCAACCGATTAAAACTGATCGTTACGAAATAGTGCTCAAAGTAGCGTAAAACACCAAGCAATCAGTCAATATTTTAAACTGAAATGACATATATATTTTTGCATCGTAATTGTTTATTATTATCATATAAACTGTAACTAACCAGAACCAAGACAACAATAAGCATCATGTAATCTTGTAGCTGAATGACGTTGGAGTTTTCATTTTCTGTATGGTCCGAGTACGCAGTTATCGTCCCTTGATTTTTGTTGTCGAATATAGTCCCTAGTGTGGACAGTGTGTTACTTGTCATTTTTTTAATACCCCTTCCAAATTTATTTATTTATGTTTTATGCCTCAAGTAGCAAGAAGGGGGATAAAACTACACTGTAAAAAAATTTGATTCATGAATTATAATGTAAAGTAGTGATTTGGTCCAGTTGAAAAAGGTCACTGAAAATTAGCATTTCGGAAGCTGTCAAAAGATTTCAAGACCCCCTTCACATAAAATTGTCCATATTTTGAGTTAGAGCTGATGAAGTTTTCTATAATTTTGATATAATTTGTCCCAAAAGTAGTACAACACACTGTAAAAATATTATTAGTAGGGTGCCCGGTATCGAAAAAGACGTCTAGTTAACGAGTTTAAGTTAACGGATAACACACGGCTATATTTATATGCAAACTATTGGAAAATCATTATATTTTCCAATCATGGATGTCGTCGTAAGCTACCGTGGTCACGTTTTTCAAAATTTTGTGCTTTCTAAGGGTACCCAAAAATGCCTACTCATACAGGTCATCGTGAACACGAAAAATAAAATTATTGCTTTCTGTGTAATTTGTTCAAATGATACTGATCATATAGCTTTAAAATAAAATTTATCATATAACAAAAGCTGAAAAGATTTATACAATTTAAGTGTAAGTATTTCATGATTTTTGTAAGACTATTTTTTTAGCTGAAATTTGTCACATTTTGAACGAAAGAAAATTTATTGCGTGTAACTTTCACGAGATTTTTACTCTGATTTCACCAATAAGACATGGTTCATATGTGTGCTAAATATATTTCGTGTAATATTAATCGGTAAGAAGAAAATAGCAATTTAAAACACAAATTTAGTGATAATTCTGCCTTCAAATACGCCTTTTCTCGTGCCGTTAATAGTTTTGTAGCTAACACTATCAGGTCATTATTTAGGACAATTGTCACTTACTTCATTTCTCTTTTTACTTGTTGTATTGTCGATATGTATGTTTTGAATAGCCGAGTTATTTAATTTTTGAAGATCGTTGTTTTGTTTTAGGAAATATTTTTTTTGTTGGTTTTTATATTTTTAATTGTTTTGTTTTTTTAATTGATTTTTTGTTATAATTGTAATATACAAATCAAATCCTTCGGTCACGTTTCAGACCGGAATATGGCACACAGTCCTGTTAAACTATGCCCATCAAGCCCTAAGTAAAGTAGGAATGAAATACGTGTGTTATATGTCAGGGTTCTTAATAACTGAATTGCTTATTAATATGCGAGAAATTAGCACAAACAAAAGCTTTATCGAGGGTCTGGAAACACGGAAAGATCATGTATATTTTAGTATATTTCAAGCGTCATTTATCTAGCTAGCACTTCCATGGACCCCAATTCTGCTCAGAAGGAGTATTCAGGCTTTGAGAATCCTTTTGTACGCCCGATGAAGTAAATACCTGCATGATTTAACATGCAATTCATGTAAATAAAGAGTCCGGTGTAAAAGACATATAGGGTAGGATAATAATAAAGTCACAAGATACAGATGTTCTTATCTTATGCGTTCATTACTTCCCCTCCATGCAGAATACGCATGAGCTATGTTTTCAAACAGGCACTATAACTTGCACACAAGATTTTCGCCGCTATATGCCTGTCCACGAAATATGTAAAAGTCTGGGGTTTGCCATCTGTAACATTCTACCAGGCGCACATGTTTTAACATGATGCGATACAACGTCATCCCTGTGTAGGATCGGTAAGCGCGCTGTTTTTTTTTTCTTAAAGGGAAACCTAGATGATTTTTCCGATTTGTCAAACCTTTCTTATTGTGACATCGATGAATCTATGAACGAAGCTCAAGATCTTGTTTACGCTGAATGATCTCAAGTCAAAAATCAAAATAGATAATTGTGACCTTAACAAATTGAGCGTAATATTGGCTAATATTGTCTGTTCTATGGTCGGGTTGTGGTCTCTTTGGTACGTTCCACATTTCCATTGTCAATTTTACAATTCATAATTTCTCCCTTGTCAAACTTCATCCTTGTAAATTTATTTTTAAACAATATGTAATAAGAGCTTCACTCCAGACATAAATTTGATGTCTTCCCATATAGCAAAACTATACTACATTCTCCTGGGAATGGGAAAAGAAGAATGACTTGTTCCTTTCTATCTCGAAGGTCAGATGTCATATGAATTTCTGAAAGATTAAGTTTGCATTTGTTTCGAACAAAACCTATCATGTACAGATTTATGCCCATGTCAGACAAATGACATTTGTCAAAATGCAAATACTCGTCCTGGTTGCAGTTAGAAACATTGATGACTACGAAGGTGTAGATATATAAGATTTCATTTTTCTGTTTGTACCTTATAAATCATTGCTAGCTATTGAATGAAAATTAAGCAGTCTACAATCTTTTCTAAACAATAAATATATCATCTACTCAATTTTGAAATCGTTAAAAATATAGTAATCAGTGGCGGATCCAGAATTTTTCATAAGTGGGGGCCCACTGACTGACCTAAGAGGGGGCCCGCTCAAGTCACGTTTCAGTGATTCCCTATATAAGCAACCCCTGGGCCCCCCCCCTAAATCCGCCTCTGGTAATAATCTTTCTAGTGGGGAAAGATATGTAAAAAAAAAACCCTGCCGTATGGTCTCTGACCTTGCCGTGGTTGGTGGGCTTAAACCACAGGAGGCCATTCAACGTAGTGGGTAATACCAGCTTCGATTTGCATTTGTTCTTTTTTTCGTGTTTTTACAATGGTGTTGTCAGCTTGTCTTTATTTTATAATGTCCCTTTGGTTTCTCGCGCCTTTTTTGTTAACAATTGATGGTAAAATACATCTGTGCTGTACATAACCCTCTCCCTTATTTTATTTTTGAATACTTGTAAACAGCATAGCCAATTGTTGCTCATTTAATCATCTGTATATGTAGGATGGGATGTTTTACCTATTTCTAATAGACGTTTTGTTTTTATAACTTTAACCCCCCTTTTTCCCCGTTTGCATTAATTTTTACTTCTGTAAAGCAAAACTATACACAGAGCTTCATATTCAACCAAGTTTGACGTTAATGTTACACAAATTTCAAAACAAATCATTTATATATATATACTCTTTCACAACCAATAACAGAAGTTTGGTATTTACCTAGAAATTGACGAACACCTGAATATCAAAAGACGTGAAAAACACATTTTGTTTTCGACAAATTGTTAAAGTTAAGATCTAAAAAACATCTTTAGATGTTACTTGTAATGAATTAAATACAAAACTTAAAATTTAAAATTTGAAATAGGTCAAGGTCACTGTTATTTAACAGCTCTTTGAAAATTTCAAATTTGCACCCTATATGCAAAAAAGTCAATCTAAAGTCATTTTTGGGGATAAAAATATAAAATACGTTTTAAATGCAGATACAAAAGATATATTTCTATAAATTAGTTGTTTTTATTTTGCTCCAAACGCATATATGTAGGAGAAACCAGCTATCTAAAAGTGACTGTGCATTTTTCTGAAATTTTTGCTTTGATCTTTGACCCTGATTTAAAAAAAAAGGTGACCACGACAGACAACGACGACAACGATATTTCGATGAGGTTTGTTCTCCTCTTTCCAGTGATATAAAATATAGCCGTGTGTTATTCCGTTAAGGCAAATCGATAAAATTTGTTGATTGGGCACCCTACTATATGGAGAAAGCGCAGGTGGGATTTTTTAGAATTTTTCCAGAGCAGTGAAAATCTATCTGTGTGATGCAGATAGTATGTTCCGGTATATATTTGGCGTATCATATTTCACAGAAACTTGTGAAATATAGTCCCATTAACTAGTATGTAAGTTACTCGCAATCAATATATACCTGACTTTAATTATAAAATGTTTCACAAAGGAAGAACAAATTTGCATAATTTATCAAAGGGAGGTAATTAGGAGCAATTTATATTTTAAAGATATTAATATAATATATTCCTGAATCTATTTCATAGTGAAATTTTTCCTTGAATCTTATTTTTTATATATTCATTTATATAAAAAGATGACTTACAACATGAATTTTTAATAAGACAGATAACATTTCACAGTAAATACTACCCAGCTGTTAAAATTGCTTTTGTTCCAATATATTGTTATGCTATAATTTATCTGATTTCCATATAATCAACAACAACTTCTTTGTCCCCAGACTATTTATATAGTTAAAAATATTATCATAATCAAATTCTTCCATTACTGTTAACAGTAGTAATGCTGAGAGTAATGCAACTATATTTCTACCTTTACGTTTTAATTTATATTTGTACTGAGATCTGAAAACAACTCACTTTTACATGTATTTCACTTACCTTATTTAATCATGATATTATTTCACAATTACGATCTTTGAAAATTATTTCTGATTTTCTTTCTTATGTTTAATGATAATTTTCTTTTTAAAAGAATGATATTTACTTGATTTTTTTCAGGAAATTTTTTCAATGATAATTTGTGAAATAATTCCCATTACAATACATTTTTTTACAAAATAGGTTTAATTCAAATACACTATTATTATTTCATAGTATTTGTAAAGGATATTTTTTTTCTAATAACTATTCGATAAGTTAATTCCCAAGATACAATTTCACGACAAAGGAAAAAATATCCCAGGGAAATATTTTCCTCCGGATAAAAAAATAACAACAACTACTGTGACATTTTTCCTCCGGATCAAATTTCACCCGGATATAATTTTGCTTTACATATATTCATAAGTTCTGGAACTCCAGTCATCGTAGCTTACTAACTGATTGATTTACTTTTAAAAAGTAATTATTTGAAGCAGTTATCCTTTTTCAGCCTTGATCTAGACATGACCCGGTGCTCAACAGATTGGAGATTGCATCATGAGGCTCCCACAGGGTACCCCCCTCAGGTCGCAAGGTCGCTTTTTAAATTCGTCGAGAGGTCGTTTTTAAGGGAAATGTATAGGTCACAGGTCGTTTTTCCCAACACAGAGGACGGAAGTCGGTCGGAGGTCGTTTTTTTCCAAATTTTACAGGTCGCAGGTCGTTTTCAGAAGGCCCTCAGGTCGGAAGTCGCCTCTTAAAAGCCCAGAGGTCGGAGGTCGTTTACCCTGCGGGAGCCTCCATCATACTTATAACACATAATATCCATGAATTATCTACATTGTACCTGCATTTATGTGTCTTATTTCATGCTTTATGACATAGATACCTCAAAAAGGGAAGGTTCGTCTGAGCACGTTAAGCTAGTTTAACTCCAGAACACAGTGTCATACATTTATCTCTAGTCGATATTTCTGATTTTACCTGTGGCGAGTTGTTTCTTCTTTTGCGCACCTTTACTTGTACCTCACATATTTCCTTGTAATGTAAATATACTTTCATAAAAGGCGAGTAAAATCTTCATTTCAAAATACCAAAGTATTATAGCTACTTATTCAGTTATATATTCAAAAACAATCTATTTGACTAATAAACTTATTTTGTAGAGAAACTGTTATTGAATGTATTTACAATTACTTTCGGTCAACAACTTCAACTTGATTACGTAAGAGATACAAAACTTATTTTAATGGTTCAGTTTATGTATGCAAATTTGAAACAAGGTGCATCTGACCCAGACATTAAAGTTATATTATTAAAAACTAAGTGCATTGTTATCAAACCCACTCTTAAAATATTACTTCATTATTCCTCTTGAAATTTCTAGCTTGAACATTTTATATGACCAGACAACCTTGAAATCTTTTTTATAATAGCAAAAATACGTTAGCTCTGGAACACTACATATGTTAATGCTTGACAGGTTTCACAGTGATATCTCGTGTTTCTTGACTAACTTTCATGGGTACATTGGAGACCTATATATTGGGACATCAAATCAGTGAACATGCTACAAAGTGTTTACTGTGACACAAATTCCACTAAATCGACCTCTCATACTTGTGAAGCTACATGTATTGTATTGTATTGTATATAGCCATTGTAGACGAATGAATTATTCAGTTTAGATGTGATACATGCATATTTTGGTTCATAAAGTGTATATGCAGACTAAAGATGAAAATCTATAAAACAAGAATGCGTCCCAAGTACAAGGATGCCCCATCCGCATATCATTTTCTATGTTCAGTGGACCGTGAAAATGGGATAAAACCTCTAATTTGGCATTAAAAATTAAAAAGATCATATCATAAGGAACATGTATACTAAGTTTCAAGTTGATTGGACTTCGACGTCATCAAAAACTACCTCGACCAAAAACTTTAATCAAAACTTTAACCTGAAGCGGGACGTATGGACTAACGAACAAACAAACAGACGCACAGACCAGAAAACATAATGCCCATAAATGGTGCATGAAAATCAAACTAAATAATTATAGCACAGTGTATAGAATATGCCTGTGGTGTTGATATTGGGCTAATTTTAAGGTGTGAACGTCTAGGTTTTCTCTTTTGTTAAACAAAGATATGGTATTTGCTTCACTGAATTTAATTTAGAAAATTAAGCAGTTAACAAAGAGGTTTATCAAATATTTGAATGTCATCTTATACATGTTATATTAATATGGTAATTTTGAAAATTATTTTCATATAGGTTAGCTATTGAATTTTGAGAAGCACTTTATTCAATTTTATTCTTTTTGATTGAGGTATTCAATTTACCAATCTAAGCACGGATCTTGTATTTTTCAACATGTACTACGTCTCAGTGATTGATGCGCGCTAGTCCCTGATATTTCTGTGTTGATCTTGGCCTGTGTCTCAAGTTGTGAATCCTCATTTACAAAGACACAATACAGAATCTTTGCTCAGTTAGTTTTTGATATACTATGTTGGGCTGTACAAAACTAACTACAATATATGGACATTGTTGCAAAGTCGCATGTGTTGCATTCACCAACAAAATATAAATGAAATGCACACTTTAAACTATGAATCCAGAAAAATAGAAATCAGTCCCCCCCCCCCCACATTTTATCTTCGACTAAAAGAAAAGTTGAGTTGAATCCACAGATGCAAATAACAAATGTACCATAGCGACAAGTCATACACACCTTTCGTAAAGGTTGATACTTACATAATTTGTTTTCGAAGCCGTACTATGATAAACAGTGTGCTTTTTGACAAACAAAGAAAAAGAAAAGAAAAGCTCTTGTACTGATGGACCGATGCATCAGACGTGTAAGTTAGTAATCTGGGAGAATGCTGAAGTAATGACGATGCTGTTTATCATAGATGTAGCATGATCAAGTTATACAAAAGATCGTATTGGTTGATTGATTGTTGTTTGCTTTTAAACTTTCTGGTAGAAAGGAGATACGGGATGACACAGCATTACGGTAGAAAGGAGATACGGGATGACACAGCATTACGGTAGAAAGGAGATACGGGATGACACATCATTACGGTAGAAAGGAGATACGGGATGACACAGCATTACGGTAGAAAGGAGATACGGGATGACACATCATTACGGTAGAAAGGAGATACGGGATGACACAGCATTACGGTAGAAAGGAGATACGGGATGACACAGCATTACGGTAGAAAGGAGATACGGGATGACACAGCATTACGGTAGAAAGGAGATACGGGATGACACAGCATTACGGTAGAATGGAGATACGGGATGACACAGCATTACGGTAGAAAGGAGATACGGGATGACACAGCATTACGGTAGAAAGGAGATACGGGATGACACATCATTACGGTAGAAAGGAGATACGGGATGACACAGCATTACGGTAGAAAGGAGATACGAGATGACACAGCATTACAGCACAAAACACATCTAATGAATTCAGTTTAGTTTTGTTCAGACTCATTGTGAAAATTAAAAAAAATGGCAAAGAAAGTCATATCTATAAACTGGACACTCAGAAACGTTACGAAGTGGAATAATACACAGGAGTGGATCTCAGAGACCGACCTTCAATAACTCATGCACTGATCGCAAAATTTTACATATTACACTGAAAACTAAAGAATAGTTATCAAAGGTACCAGGATTATAATTTAGTACGCCACAAGCAACCCTCTATAAAAGAAATCATGATAGGAAACAAAATCCTTGCCATGTTCATCAACTGTGTTACCCATTTCTTTATACAGGCGCTGCTTGGATGTGCCTACACAGAAATGATCAGAAATGGAAAGTTCAAAACAGAAACCGTCTCTTTTGTTGTCAAAGTAATTTCTCAGTCGACCTTTATCGTCAATTTCAAGATATAAATCACGGTAATCATATGAAGGGGAGTCAGTGATATCCTTTATTTCAAGTTCAATAGGTAAGATGATAATTTATGTAAAACAAACACGTCCTCTAAAAACGTCACACCTATTGTATTAATACAATAGTAAAATCAATTTATCTGGATGATTTCAGTTTCAGAGAACTGTTCTGTTACAGAATCTGAGATGTTTTGTACAAAGTATTATTTATTTCTTCCTCGAACAAGATATTTAATCGGCATTCTTCCTTATGTAACAGAATTGGACAAATTCTGTCAAACTAGCCTTTAGTTAAGAATGAGGAACGTTTGTGTTAGTAAACATGTTTTATACTGTTGAACGTTGAGAGGGCGTTTGGAAGTATGTACTCAAACAGGTCTTTAGACTTCATAAATTTCCAATGCCGGATCCACTTCGTTCTTTGAGTAAGTGGTTTCAGTGTAAATATCATAAGCATGAACATTTCAGCTTACGATAAAGTTTGATTGTATTTTCTTTTGTAGAGTGAGTCACAATTATTTTTTCTTGTTTGAAATTGCAAAAGTAAAAACAAAATAAACATTTGACAATTAAAAACTGCCTCTATAGTAAGTGTCGTTTCAGTAAATGTTGGGTTTTTAACTGATTTAAACATTTCTCGTTCCATTATCATCAAAATAAGCCAGATATTTAATGTAAATTAACAACTACGAATATTTAGGGGCTTTGTCTGCAGGTACAACAACATATTTGTAGCACGAGTAATCATCTATCCAGAAAGCATTTGATTCTGATGTATATTAACGACATAGTATCTACGTCTTCATTTTGTCTGGTATAATCTTCTATATTCATTAGCATTTTTAAGCTGCCTTTTGCAAATATTTATCTATTATAGGCTCATGATATTTTAACCAATTAGCTTACATATTTTCTTGTGTTGTTGTCAATGTTTAGGTCACCGGGTGATTCCAACTAAAAACTCAGTAACAAATACAAACATGGCAAGATGATGATTACCGATTTGAAAATATTTTTCCAAGACATTTGCTAGCCTATAAGAAGATGTGGTATGAGTGCCAATGAAACAACTCTCCATCTTAGTCACAATTTGTAAAAGTAAACAAACGTTTAAAATGCATTTTTTTTTACATTAAACATGTTAAACTCAAATACATCAGGATATCCCTTGACATGTTGTTACCGACAAGTATGTGGTTTGATATAAAAAGAAGCTTTTTCAGCAAATTTTAATTTTCAATGCAGACTTCCTGCAAAGTTTCTTTTTATGACAATATATATTTAGATTATCAAACTATAAAAAATGTAAGAGGGAAATCAACACGAGATATTTTTTCTCTGCCAAATAACTCTCTTTAGTATTTTCCGATTTTGTCAGTCCTAGAGAAAAGTAATAGCATTTTTTTATGTTTTTCAATTAGTGATTAGATTTCATTAGAAACTATAGCTATTAAGGACAATATAATTCGATACAATAGATACATTTTACATTTTGAATTTTATGCGACGGTCATACAAGTGAGAAGTTTAATCTACCATTTTCTACCTAGGAAAATGCCTCTACCAAGTCAGGAATGTGACAGTTGTTATCCATTCGTTTGGTGTGTTTGAGCTTTTGATTTTCTCATTTGCTTAGAGCCTTTCCGTTTAGAATTTTACTCGGAGTGTGTTTTTTTTTATTTCCCTTTTTAAAATACATTTCAAGTTAATCTGTAGATCATCTTTTCGTCAAGTATGATGCAAGATTTAAATCTAAATTTCTAATTGAACAAACTTGTTTAACGTATAATAAAATTCAACATGGATCTTTATTAAATCTTCAAGTAAATTTTACTGTTTATTTCAATATCTTATTAATAAAGCTTAGATTTTTTAGTTATGTTTACTAGTTTTTTTTAATAATATGTACAATATACACCGGCAAAAGCACTTTACTAACTCCGGAACTGAAACTCCTGTTAAAAAGTATTGTTCAATTATTAATTATTATGAATGTGTTATCACTTAGTGGAACTGTAAGGTGTGTTTTCTTCCCATTGATTTTTCATATACGTAGAAAACGCATCCATTCGTTCAGAACACGTGAAAACAGTACGTATATATTCTTTGTCATTTTGTTTTCTCTTGCTTTTAAGATCTTTATTAATTTTTGTTCAAATGTGTTTAAACTAAAACTATGATATAATAATGATAGTACAAGATTGAATAACTTGTTTTTAACCAAAAGTTTACATTTCATCGAAATTATAACAGTTTTCCAACAGAAAATAAATGTTCTGAAAATATTTGATACAAATACAAGTAGAGTGTCTTTATCGCAGCCCGTGTCAAAGTTGATTTTCTTTAATAGCAGTTACAACGACGAAGAATTGAGTCCTAAACATTTGAGTAGTTATAATTACTTGCAGTCTTAAACTGTACTAAGCTGTAACACCGTTGAAAATAAATATTTTGATATTTGATAATTTGAAGTTAGTGGTGTTTGTTTGTTTGCTATGTTTGTTTACACAGTTTGGACTGCTGGATTCAGGAGCGGATCCAGTCATGCTTAAAAGGGTGTCCCAACCCAGAATAAAAGGGACGGGGTTCCAACCATATGGCCCCATTCAAATGCTTTGCTAGTCCTAAAAAGGGGGGGGGGTTCCGACCAGTGGACCCCTCTTTCCCGGTGGATCCGTCACTGGAATCCCAGTCATTGTATAATTATCCTATGTCTGTTTGGCTTGCTCACTCAATTTTGTCAATATAACGAAATAACAAGAACTGTCATACTACTAGGAGGTTTAGCTAGCTAAGCTATAAAACGCATCGTGTTCTTAAGAAAATACATGTATACAAAGTCAGGAATCCGACAGTTGTTTTTCAATTGATTGTATCACGTGATATGGACTTCCTTCTCCCTTCAGTATAATTTAACTTGTTCTGTATTTCTTTTTCGATAGCAAAGAGCTGTCAGCACTGCTTCGGCGTACTCAATTTTCTTTCAGTAGCTCGCACAAATAAATTTCAACCCCTCCCACCTCCTTACTGATAACCAGAGACCAATAGTTTTGATAAATTATGACAATTGTTAATACATAGGTCACCCTTCTACGCATGAAAGGTATGATTGATCTTATAAAAGTTAGACGAAAATAACCAGTTCATTTCATGAATGGAAAATAATTTTATGCATAGGAAATGAAATGCACTACACTTTTACACAGAATATCTAAATTCATAAATGACGTTCATTTACATATACGATGAACGTATTCTTTTCTTTTTTAAATCTTTTAAAGTAAGAGCATTACATTATAACGATCTTACTAAGGCTATTGAAGTACACTTACATTTTTGTGTTTATTGTACCATGTTAAAGCCTTGAGGTTTATATATATAAACGATGTTAATCCATTTCCTACGAGATATTCAATTAAAATAGCAAGATAACATGTATTTTTATAAGAACTCGCCAAAACATGCTAAAATTGCGGGATAGTTCAGTAATTAAGTGATGACCTTATCTTTAAGGATAATCGCCTTTCATTTTTTTTAACGTTTTATCATATTTTATTTAAAACCATTCAAGCCTCAGGCTCGTAAAAAAACATTGTTTATAACCAGTGGTTTAAAAGACTACCTGGACAATACCTTTCTTATTCTTGAGCAAACTTTGTGACGAGAAACTTTGTGTAATACACTATAACGTTAGACACTATTACATATGTTATTGATAGAACTACAAAGACATTTTTACTTTTGAGTAATTCATTGACGGCAAATTACGATATTAAATCTAATCGTTTACTTTGTGTATTGCAGACATGGAGGATCACAAGGCTGTTGTAAACAAACAGGTTAGTCTGGAATTATTAACTATTTATTTATGCAAACATAATTTATTATCAGTATGAGACTTTGTTAGGTATTTGGTTGCTTTTTAAAATTAAATAGATTTGATTTTGGACAGATTAAATTTTTGTGAACGTGATTATTTAAAATACAAGGTCAATTACATTATTTTTTAGGAGATTTTATCCGATAATGCTTATTCGTAATTATTTGCGAAGGTTTTAATATAAAATAACGATTATTATATATATAAAGGCATCAATGCATTAACCATTTTATAAGAAGGGGGCTACTGACTGACCTAAACGGAGGGGTTGGAGTGGGGGCACTCCAGTCATGTTTTAGTGATTCCATATATGTCATATATAATCAAACAAGTTTTACAACAAAAATGTATATATACACTTTGTTAATTATTTTTGAAATTCGTTCAATAATTCATGGAAGGAGACAGTTTGTTCAATGAAAGTAACAACAATAACAATATCGAACCTAGTACTATTACAATACAGGGGGCGAATCCAGGATTTTATTTTTTATAGAGGGCGTATTTCTAGAATGAGAAATAAAAGGATGATTTTTATGGCAAAAATTTATTGGGGGGGGGGGGGGGGGTGTCTACTCCTCACACTCCCAATGAATAGGCCTCTATAATATAATCATTTCGACAATGAACGTCTTTTCGGTGATGCCCAAAGCCAAATTTATTTGAAAACCCAAAGCCTAATGCAAACGTTGAAAATCTAGTGCAATCGGAAAGAGTAGGATCAAATTTGAGGATTATTTTAGACCATGCGGCAATGAAATTCAAATCATTTTAATTTGGGGATACAAAAAATGTCATAATCCACATATTTGCCACAGTCCTTAAGATTTAAAAATGCAAATTAACTAAACGAAAATCATTTATATGGTAAGTTATACCTATTTTATTATGCACTTTAAATTTACAGATGTTTCTCTTTGACATATTCCCCGTATCTATTCCCTGTTCTATTGTCTTGAAATGTTTGAATTCGGTTACTGACGAAATTTATAACTAGTCTTGATAACTGTCCGACGCCATTTTTGCAACTCAAAGCATTTTGTGAAACTTTATTTAAAAACCTTGTTTAAAAGCATAAAACCATCTAAGCTTATGTGTTTATATGTAAGGCATCAACATAGGTATTTTAATGATATTGCTCTCAATTACTTCTTTTCACTAACATATGTTTAAACTTGGATTTACTTCAATATCTGCAAACAATTAGTTTGCATTGATAAGGTAGAAATTTACTTTTAGTCACGTTGATCATCTTTAAAGACAATACATGCATGTTCAAAAATTATCTCGAAAAATATGATTTACATATTTTGCATATGAGGCAGAAAAAAACCGATATGCAAAATTTGCCAAGCTGTTCTACTTGTTTTGTACCGAGTGTTAACTATAATAGATATCCAAGACATCTTTCTCGTCCTGAATATTCATGAACTATTTGCCACTTGACGATAGGTAAAGTAAACAACAATCAATCAAGACAATGTTACATATATTTTAAATCACACAGTTTGAAAATAGATACCAATTATTAGGACAAATCTTGAGAAAATGTGTAGTTTTATTACATCTGCATTATATCTTACTGCATAACCTCGCCAGGTAAAACTTTCTTCTCGTGTTAATCATCAGTTTGAACAGCTGATCGAAGCAAAAATGTAGACTACTGGTGCAACCTGGTTACCTTAATTAATTCGACACACTTTGTTTGTATTCTTTATCTGTTGCGCTAAGTTCACTCGAGATTCTTCAAGAAACGAAATTTGTTCAGGTCATAACATTTTGGATACTTATTCAGCATAACAATTTATGTTTAAACTAAAAATTTATGAAACACAAAGGAAACATTAATAGTTAACCTGTGATCTGAAGAATTCTTATGATGAAATTTTGCGTAACGTAACGTTAATACTAAAAAGATGTTATATCCGTCATTTTGTTAACTTTTGTGTTGTAAGGATTCCGTTGGAATTTTATAAATTCAGATCTTCAACAAAACAATGCGAAGTGGGAAGACCCCCTTAAAAATAATTTAAAGAAAATATAATGTATCTAACTATTATTTAATTGGTTTCTTGTAAGAAAATGTTCGAAGTTTTGGTTCAACCGAAAACCTATAATTAGCGCTTGTGGTCTAAATTCTAAATTACAAAATGAAAGAAAGAAAAAACACTGTAAAGTTATGTACACCAACTTAGCAACATTCCCGCCATGTAGTAAACCTATTTGATTTAATCTTTAAAACAATTTATAAGGAGGAGCAGCCTAGATTCTTACAGTGGCAGTCATGTTGAATTTTAGATCGGTAAAGAATGCCATGGCTAGTAATTAAACGCATATCAATCGGGATCCATAGTTGGTCCTGGCAGCAATGTTGAATTGCCTTTCGAAATATAACACTTAGAGAACATTCCGTCATGTTCAATTTGGCTTCAGGTTGTTTCTCAGAAGCTGGACGTTTCCCGTATTGTGTGATACTAACTTGTACAGTTTTTTTTTAAATAGATGATTAGATACCTTTCTCGTTAAGGAAATATTTTAAGCCAACTTCCTCAATATATATAATTCTTACACGATAACAAAAATATTTGATAAAAAACAATAATACAATGATGGATGTCAAGTACTGTAATCTAATACAAATCGCTAAGAGTATAGTTACATGTACTAATGTTTTCGTTTGATTTCAGTTAGTGACACGCCAGACAATGTCAGAGGAGAATCTGAACCTTCTTCCGTACACACAATCAAACCCCCAAAGGTCAAGGACACTCGGATTATTAGAAACAATGTACCACACGTATACCTGCCGAGAAGTTGATGTGTGTCCGGTATACTTTAAAATGTCGACAAAACATCCCGTAACGCGTCATAATGTTAAGGAGGCACTGTTTAAGCTTGTGGACGAATTTGCAGCTTTGCGGTTAACAATTGTCGAAACTGGCCGTCATTCATACAAATTTGTTGAAAGAAAACACATGCCTGTTTCCATCCATGAAAAATACACAAACATTAACGAAACAATACTGAATCAAGAACGACTTCATAAATTCGATTTTAATCGAGGTCCTCTTTGGAAATTTACATGGTTGAAGAATCCAACTAAGCAGAGTGAAGATGCATTGCAATATCCCTTCCATTTCTTCTTCATTTTTCATCATGCAATATCAGATTTCCATCAAATTCATACAATCGTTCAGAGTTTGACCAGAAACATTCTTCGCTCACAGAGAGTACTGCCAACTGCTCCGTTATACAAGCGTCATCTATGTCCGTCGATCGAACATGTTATACCGTTAGATTTTGTTAGGAAAGTATCTCAGACAAACGATAGTACAAAATGGCCAACATGTGCAATAGACACATACAATGCAGCATTTAATTCCGAAATAGCCGAACTACAGAAAAGAAAAGTCTCGACAGATGTATGCCCCGTACAACTGAACGAAACAGAATCGAGATCATTGTTTAGACAATGTAAACACCATAACGTTAAAATTACGTCTGCGATTGTTGCAGCCATGACTGTTTCGTTTACACAGCTTATTCAAACAGCACTCCCACCAAGTACCAGCAAATTTATTGTCCCCGTAGAAATAATGGTTGACTTAACAAGATACATTATGGATGACAGAATTAAACAGTCGTTTGGAAGCGTCGGGGCAATACACCTCCCATTTCTAGTCGAGATGAATCTTTTAGACCTAAAATCAAAGGCAAATTTTTGGTCTATAGCTCAACAATGCCAGAAACGACTTGATGAGAGTCTAGCTACTGGGGAACCAATGAAAGTCTTACTTCGAGACGTTCCATCAGAAATACGCAATCAACCGGAAATAGGAAAGTCTCCGTTTGTGTTGTCTATTTCAAACATGGGAAGTCTTGATGATATAATTCCGCAAGGGTGCAAACATGAAATTCAGCTAGAGGACTTCATTCCATGGACAAATGTCACAGTGGATGACATGCCAGTGTTCTGTACAGGGTTTATTACATTGAATGGCTCAATAAAAATGGTGGCAGGCTATTGTAATAGTTACACTTCAAAGCAGACGACAGATTTATTCACAAGTTCATTAAGGCAGCTTTTAATAAGTTGCAGTAAGCTTTAACGGTGTTTTTGTATACTGACAGTCACTTATGTTCAAAATTGTTAACAAATAAATAAATTAACTTAGGAAATCACAAGAAATAAAATATTATTCTACTAGGATATAGATACAAGATGTAATAATTTAATTTTGGATGTAACGCGTCTTCTGATTGGCTGACGTTATTACATAAAAAATGTGGTGCACACTGTTAAATAACCCGCTACGCGCGTTATTCAGTGTGCACCATATTTGTTATGTTATTTCTTCATAGACAGAAAAAATATTACAGTCATTCCTTAAATATAATTGCCAATGAGTTAACTCTATACAAAAACCAAAATGACTCAGAAATTAATAACTAGTAGTAACTACTAGTATAATATCTACGCACGTAAACGGCCCTCAACAATGATGCTTATCGTTGTTAACATGTGAAGCATTCCTAGAGGTTACAGTTCTACGAGACGTCTTGCAATTCTGGCGGATAAAGAAATTATCCTGTTTATGATCTTGCGCTTTAAAATTAATAGACGTACTCTGTTTCGGTATAGTCCAAAATATGGGATAGTACAAAATATGGTATATGCATATCTCCTGTACAGTTATTGTCCCGAATTTGCACACAATATCTTCTTCTAAACAGCAATTAACAATCAATATAGGACGAAGACATTGTCATCATCAGTCTTAAGTTATTTTGTTTTTGGTCTACATGTTACTTGATATTTAAAGGCGCAGTATGTATACTCTACTTAAAAATCTAAGAAACATTGCGGATGAATTATTCGCTTGCGAGTTCGATTTAACCCATTAGCGTGTGATAAGTTTAATATTTCTTCAACTATGAAAATATAAAGAATGTCAACATTGAAAGCGAAATAGGGATGAATCATTTGCTTGACAGACTCGATCTACAAAAACTCATTATTATACAGTTAAAACGATACACATACCTTTTTAACCTACAATATTGAAATCAAACAAACTAATTCCAAGTCGCTTTCTATTTATATTTATATTTCTGTCAGTTTATATGACCGTCGACAGTTTTCAGAGGTCATCTCGATGGTAACTTATATGAAGTCAACAAAAATACACACACAATGTTGATATACATTATGGAGTGCATGCATCCGTGTCAGATAACCAATTAAAAATCCCTATTTATACAACCAAATTTTGCATTTTTCACAGCTTGCTTAATGTTTTACTTTAAGATTAACTCCATGGAAACCAGATATATCCCGAATCCTACATGTGCATGCATAACCTTTCACCTTGCCAATTTCAAGCCTATGTTTAAAGTAGGCAACGAATAATTACTGTTCGGAATCAAAAACTGAAGAAAAAAAACCCTGGTTTTCATGTAAATCTATTAAATTAGTATACTATGGAGCTCATAAATCATGAATTATTATTGCATACTCATAGACAAGTAAATTTAAAACTCAAACTAGTCTTAATATGTTTTTCTTTCAACAAAAGTTTCATTTCTGCAAATTAGTATTAGATAACAATGACATCTAAAGTATTTTTGTCAGTGTTGGGCTACTGTAACGTGTAACCGGGCGATCAATGGATCCGTATCTGAATAAATCAGGATTTCAAGTGTTCAACTCAATTGTTCACCACAACCAGTTGTCCTATTCAAACAATCAACACATCCTCAAATGAATTCACAATGTCAAATATATACGCCACACAATGCACAGTAATCAAAATGCCGGGTGAAGTACCTCATTCACACTGCACAGACACAATTTTTCATAACAGAATATATATACACAATGTCACTATGCAATCACTATGCAACAAGTATCAGACCGATTTATTCACAATGTCACTAACAGATTACTATGCAACATGCATACGGCCCTTTATTACACCATGTCACCAACAGATTACTTTGCAACATGCATCAAGTAAGTATTACACAAAACGTATGAACACAAAATCACATATATACAACTTCGATTTACAACGTCCACCAATATGTAGTATACTATAACACAATAACACAATAACTCAATTACACTTGCACAATGTTTCAATTCACAAGGAATATATATATATACCACAGCTGAACTCACGCACTAACTATCCCTTTGAGTTCCCACACAATGAATATTATCCAACTGGTAAGGTTTAACACAGTGCACTTTCACTAATACACTTCCACAATGTAACAACTTGCAACACCAGCAAGTAAACATCTTGTATTCTCACTAATACAAATCTATGAAGTATTCACACTTCCACATAGTACAACTTGCAACACCAGCAAGTATACACCTTGTATTCTCATTAATACAATAACCACTTATATATATCAGATTCACTTTATACATTGTATCACAATCACTATTGCAATATCCACATATAAATCCGAACACTATTTATATATCCTTTGGAATCACTTAATTCACTCTACTTACCAGTTGGAAAATAATCCCTGATGTTATCACTTCAACGGTCCACATATAACTGACAAAGTTTCTCTGTCTTGAGCTGGTTTATATACTACCATATGGAACGGTCCATTATACTTGAAGGGGTGAAAAAATAAGATTATACCAACTTTTGGGGTGTTTTAACAAAGAGACGGTGCTCCAACTATGGAGAAACTTATATACATATAGAAACACAATCAATAGGGAAAGACAACTGGTGTTTCACATCAAAATAAATGAACTATGACCGATTTTCGTTACACTACTTTTACATAGTTCTAAATTGGTAGCCTGACACCTTTTATACTTTTCATAATTTGCATACTAGTATACGTTTTAGTGAGTTATAAATCTAATATTAGAATTTGAATCAAAACGGAAAATATGAATTTGACAGCTTATGCCACCCTTAATAAAAGAAACATACAAATTTGTCAAATGTAATGCCTCCGGATTGCTCATGTACATCTTCTCAATACAATTATAGTCCAGCTGGTCATATTATTACTGGTGACCTTGGTATTGTTACCAATGAACAACTAAGAGAGTTGCTAGCCAAGGGACCAAAGTATAGAATCCCCCAGCCCATCAACTGGAAAAAGAATTTCAAGTTACTGATGGATGCAGTTGAGGACTATGCAAGAAAATGGATAAAGCGCGAACCAGACGAACCCGACCTGGACACTCTGTCTGAATGGATCAAAGCTATTCGATCATGCATTCAGAGGCGCATCCAAAAACTAAGATGTAATATGAGTACTAGAGTTTCTAACCCTTTCAAGAATCCGGAGGTTGTGGATGCTTTATCCTCTTTGCATGACAAATATGTCGTTGTTCCAGCAGATAAAGCCTCCAATAATATTGTCTTCATATGTAAAAAACATTATTTGCAATGTCTCACTACAGAGCTTGGAATTGATAAAACTACTGGTAATCCCACATATTCTTTAACATCTTTTACCAAGGATGAAATTTTACAAAATCATAAATCTGTCCTTCTTTCTTTTGGTATCAACATCAAAGAAAACGAAGAAAACTTGCCCTCATTATACTGGATACCTAAATTACACAAAACTCCATATAAAGAACGATACATAGCTGGGTCTTCAAAATGTTCGACTAAACATCTTTCTAAAGTATTGACTTCTATTCTTTCTACAGTTAAAGATGGGCTTCAAAAATATTGTGAGGAGATATATTCTACCAGTGGTGTTAACCAGATGTGGATTCTCAAAAATTTGAAAGATCTACTGCTTAACCTTCGATCACAATCTTTGCAATTTTGCAGCAACATAAAAACTTTTGATTTTTCTACGCTATATACTACTATTCCCCATGCTCAGTTGAAAGATCGACTTCACCATCTCATAAAACAGAGCTTTTTCTATAAAAATGGGAATCGTAGATACAAATTTCTTGTTTTGGGATACAATAATTCATATTTTGTTAAGAATCACACTGAATCTTCCAGAAAATATACTGAAGATGATATTATTAAAATGCTGGACTTTTTGATCGACAATATATTTGTTGAGTTTGGAGGATTTATATTTCAACAGACAGTCGGTATTCCAATGGGTACTAATTGTGCACCCCTGCTGGCTGATTTGTTTTTGTATTCGTATGAAGCAGAATTTATTCAGAACCTTCTAAAAGACAAAAAGAAAAAGCACCTTGCGAAATTCTTTAATTTTACTTTCCGATATATTGATGATGTTTTATCATTGAACAACCCATACTTCAGCCAATACTTACATCTCATATATCCCAGTGAACTTGAAATTAGGGATACTACTGATACTAGAAGGACTGCTTCATACCTTGATCTTTTCCTCAATATTGACGTAGATGGACGACTTCACACGAAAATCTATGATAAACGGGACGATTTCAACTTCCCAATTATCAATTTCCCATTTCTCAGCAGTAACATACCCTCTGCCCCTTCGTATGGTGTTTACATATCACAATTGATACGTTATTCACGTGCTTGTTCACACTATACGGACTTCATATACAGGAGTGTGCTCCTTACGCAGAAACTGCTCCAACAAAGTTATGAGGAGGACAGATTAAAATTGACACTCCGTAAATTTTATGGACACCATCACGAATTGGTGGATCCATATGATGTCTCTTTAACCAAACTAGCTAAGGACATTTTTATCACATGGTAGATTGTGGTTTGTCATTATGTCGTCTAATCTTTTAATTACCAAACGTGACTTATTCCCGATTGTGACTGTTTTGCTGAATGTGAATTCGCATTACTATAAGACGTGTTTCTGTACTTGTTGATCCCAAATTCATGTATTTAGTTTACATGTTTAATGTTATATTTGTAATTCTCATCGGATTTTGTCAAATGTGTTGACGTCTTTTTATTATATTTAGGTGTTACGGATAGAAAAATTAATCACCGCCTTTATTAATTATATTAAATTTTGTACGATTATTTACGTTTGAAGTTGGATTCATAACAAACTGGACATATATATATTACTGTTAATTGTTATTAATAAGTATTGCAATATGCATTTTGTTTAAATGAATTATCAGTATTTAGTTCTAATATAATCTTAAATCAATACTAATTCTATCTCACTTTGATAGTTTTTCATATGTGACGTCATGCTGTTTCTAAATTTCATAAATTCAAATGTGGCATAACGTTTGTGCCTTTTCGCCATCGTATGTGACGTCACATTTTTTTAATTACGTTGACGCCTGGACTGATTCGGGTGTGTCTATTCTGTGTTAAACTTTAATAGCATTATGTATTCGGGTTTAGTTTTCTGTAATTAGTTAATACTTCAGTTTCATTATGTATATCTCTTTCATATTCATTTGTTAAAATTTACTGTTTGCAATAACATGAATTGTTCTATATAATAAGGATGTTCTTATCCCGGGCATAAAAACAATGCCGTATTTGGCAAAACCTTTTCAACTTTTTATCTTCAGTGCTGTACAACTTTGTACCTTTTTCACTTTCGATCTTTTATATCTGGGCGTTATGTATTCGGGTTTAGTTTTCTGTAATTAGTTAATACTTCAGTTTCTTTATGTATATCTCTTTCATATTCATTTGATAAAATTTACTGTTTGCAATAGCATGAATTGTTCTATATAATAAGAATGTTCTTATCCCGGGCATAAAAACAATGCCGTATTTGGCGAAACCTTTTCAACTTTTGATCTTCAGTGTTGTACAACTTTGTACTTTTTTCACTTTCGATCTTTTATATCTGGGCGTCACTTGTAAGTCTTGTGTGGACAAGGCGCGTTTTTAGCGTATTGAATTTTAAACCTGATGCTTTTTGTTATCTATTAATCATGTTTTTCTTTGTCTAAAATGTTCTATTAATTTGTATTGTAGTCCTGTAATATTATGTTGTCATTTCAATGTTATATTTAACTTTGCCATTAAAGTGCGAGGTTTGGCATGCCACAAAACCAGGTTCAACCCACCACTTTTATTCCCCTTTAAAAGTGTCCTGTACCAAGTCAGGAAGATGGCCATTGTTATATTATTGTTCGTTTCTGTGTGTGTTGCATTTTAACGTTGAGTCGTTTGTGTTTTCTCTTATTTTTGAGAAATTGAGATAAGACGTGGCACGGTACTTGTCTATCCCAAATTCATGTATTTGGTTTTCATGTTATATTTGTTATTCTCGTGGTGTTTTGTCTGATGCTTGGTCCGTTTCTGTGTGTGTTACGTTTCGGTGTTATGTCGTTGTTCTCCTCTTATATTTAATGCGTTTCCCTCGGTTTTAGTTTGTTACCCCGATTTTGTTTTTTGTCCATGGATTTATGAGTTTTGAACAGCGGTATACTACTGTTGCCTTTATTTTTGTTTTCCATAATGTTTGCTGAATAAGTTGAAAAGTTTTAAATCTCGTGTGACAAACAATTCATATGATCTTAAAAAAAATGAACTAAACCTGAAAAATTGGCAAATGTATAGTATGTGTTTGCCAAAACCTCTGCTTTAAAGAATGAAGACTTTTAGGGGTATGGATGCACAGAACTTAAATATCCTATTCAAGCGTCACTGATGAGTCTTTTGTAGACGAAACGCACTTCTAGTGCAAATTCAAAATGTCAATTCTGGTATCTACGACGACTTTATTTTCGTTTAGCCGTTGTAAGCTTCAGAATTGCCAGGAATGAAGAGTCATTGATAGGGTTGAACTGAGATAGAATAATACTCCATGATTGGCATCACATAATAGATGATTGATGAATTACTCTATTCTAAGTTCTATGCATGATCTTACCTACTAGCAATTCATAAACTGTCGCTAATGTACATTCTGTAGACCATAAATGCATCGAAGATGAAAGTATGAAATTGAAACGAGTTTTTCCAAGACAAACGGTAGACACGACTACATAGAAACAATAAACTCAGCATAAATACAAGGTCAGACGATTGTTGTTTCGTCTACAAAAAGACTCATCAGAGACGCTCGTATCAAAACAATTATAAATGCCAAACAAGTACGAAATTTAGAGCACTCAAGGCCCAATCATGTCGCTAGCTTTCGTCAAATACAACTACTAGTATTTTAATCTATTCCTGGGTCAGAAGATTGATAATATTTCCCTCAAAAAAATTTCAACAAAGATATTGTGATATAAAAATGATAAAACAAACTACAACAACCCCTCTATCAAAGAAAGCCTAATGAGGAAACCTAGGTCCCTCTCCACTCCAAAAAATGTTAAGTCTAGTAATATCTATATGAGGTGGCTTCGTTCTTTCCGTCATTTTGTTATTGTGCTATGGTTAATTTTGTATTCTTGTCTTTTGTTTGTGTTAATGTGCTTCATCTGTAACATTTTTTTGTTTTCTTTGTTAATTATTTTTTGTTTTTATAGTGATTAAGATTATCACACAATTTTGACTGCTGTACCCCTATTTTGTGACATTTTATCTATTACTAGTATGTCTGTTTGTTTTGTTCACCCATCGTTGTTAATATAATGGCATTTTATGCGACTATCATACAAGTGAGAGGTTTAGCTAACTATAAAACCTTGTTTAATCCACAATTTTTCTACATAAGAAAATGCATCTACCAAATGAGGAATATTACAGTTGTTTTCCATTCGTTTGATGTGTTTGAGCTTTTGATTTTGCTATTTGCTTAAGAACTTTCCGTTTAGAGTTTTCCTCGGAGTTCGGTATTTTCTTATTTTACTTTTTTCTATATGAAGGAACCACCTAAATTGGAAAGTTCAAAATGATAAAATTGAAATAGTCTCTTCTTATGACAAGTGTAGTTCTAAGTCGACTTGCATCGTCAATTTCTAGATGTTAGTCTATATATGGAGTATATATTACTGAATCTGTGGTATCCTTTTTCAAGTTCTATTTATAAGATATAAAACGTTAAAAATGTAACTTTTTTACAACATAAGACTCAAACAAAATGAGGATATCCTTTGACACGTTATAAACGACAAGTATGTGGTCA
Source organism: Mytilus galloprovincialis (assembly GCF_965363235.1). Classification (NCBI taxonomy): domain Eukaryota; kingdom Metazoa; phylum Mollusca; class Bivalvia; order Mytilida; family Mytilidae; genus Mytilus; species Mytilus galloprovincialis. The sequence continues at coordinate 53,304,741 of NC_134850.1, forward strand.
ATATAAATTGCTGTTTCAGCTATTTCAATTTGATGCATTCTTTGCGCAAATTATTTTTTTTACAAAATACAGTTTTGGTACGTAAATTGACTTTTGTAACAAATAAATGACTTTTGTTAAATTTTCACTTATGTATAAAAAAAACTCAATTTTGTCTACTAAAAAAACCCCTTAAAAATTCAATGTCTGACTAAATCTCAATTGAGAACGCAAATAAGTTCACAGGATCTAAACTAAGCTAATTCGCATACAAAATTGACTGTTGTCGCCCAATTCTCAAATATGGTAACAAAAGTAGTCTGTGATATAAAATTGAAATTCTAGTACAAATAAACTCATCATAGATACCAGGACTAAATTTTGCATATACGCCAGACGCGCGTTTCGTCTACAAATGACTCATCAGTGACGCTCGAATCCAAAAAACGTAAAAAGGCCAAATAGAGTACGAAGTTGAAGGGCATTGAGGACCAAAATTGCTTAAAGTTTTGCCAAATACAGCTCAGGTAATCTATGCCTGACAAAACCACTAGAGTCCCGTTTGACGCCACGCAGTACCAAGTCAGGAATATGACAATCCTTATCCATCGTTTGATCTGATTCAGCTTTTAATTTGCCATTTTATTAGGGACTTTCCGTTTTGAATACGTTTGTTATTTTACTTTTTTCTCATCAAAATTTTATAGAGAATTTTCTCATTTTTGAAATCCCAATATCAAATTATACCATTTTTGTTAATTCAAACAATTCGTGATAAGATTTCACAAGAATAAAGAATGGAAACGGGAAATATGTCAAAGAGATAAAAACTCGACCATAGAGCAGAACACGGTCTAAAGCATCCAACGGGTCTTTAACGAAAAATGTTGTGCCCTCAGGCGGGCTTTAACAGGATCCTTAACAATAATAACATATAACAGGTACAGCGAAATGAATGCCACACAAAATTATACACTTCCAACTTAGGCTAGAGGTTCCTAACCCGGGACAGGAGCAGAAATGCGACGGGTTTAAATATGCGAAGAGACTATTGAGATAAATAGTTTGATAGATACATGAATATATTTCAAGTTAATCTGCAAACCATATTCATCATCTGGTATTTGATGAAAGATTAAATTTTTTGTTTCAACTTGAAAAAACCTAAGGTACAAGTTATCGGTCTATCTTTAAATAATCTTCAAGTAGATTTTACCTTCTATTTAATATTCCTTTATGAATTAAAACGGCACCTACGATTGCTTATGCTCAGGTGTTTCAGTCATGCATACTGTGTTCTTTCATAATATGTAACCTATACACAGGTAGAAACACTTCACTAACTCCGGAACTGATTATCCTGTAAACATTGTTGTTAAATTATCAACGATATTGGATATTTATTCACTCAATTGTACTATGAGGCTTGTTTTCTTCCCTTTAATATTTCATTTACGAAGAAAACACACTCACTCGTTCAGGACACGTGGAAACAGTATGAATATTTTTGTTATTGTTTTCTTGCTTGTAAAATCCTATATGCATTGACGTAAATTTCATTGAAACTTGCTGTCGTCATGACTGATTCTTCAAATGAAGGTATATAATGTTGTATAACACACCTCGAGGTTTCATTATCGCCCTCATATGAGACCTCCATACGGTTGGTCTTTTATTTGACCAATCCTGTCACCTATCGATGTGTTATACAATTCAATAGATGATTGTGCCAAATAAACTCATCAAAGATACCAGAGTTGTAATTTTGTAATTGCGCCAGACGCGCGTTTCGTCAACAAAAGACTCGTCAGTGACGGTCGTATCAAATACAGTTGAAAAGGTTAAATAAAGAATGAAGTTGAAGATCATTGAGAACCAACAGTTCCTAAAATTTTTGCCAAATACAGCTAAGGTAATTAATCTATTACTGAGATAGAAAAGCCTTAGTATTTTAAAAATTTCAAGTTTGGTAAACAGTTAATTTATAATTATGACCATGTCAATAATAAATCATGTCAACACATAAGTGCTGACTACTGGTCTGATGATACCCTCGGGAAATTGAAACTTCACCAGCAGTGACATAGACCCAGTGGTTGTAAATAGATTCATCATAGATACCAGAACTAGTATCAGTAAACAAATTGCCAGGCAATGGTTAAAAGCGAGAAAAAGTCGTAGATACTCTTTCGGAAAGCACCAAGGCTATGAGGTACGAATCAGAATTGAAAACTTGAGGGATTTATGAATACTCATGCTGCATCAATCTTTATAAACCAACAATGAGACAAAAACACACGTTCTACTTCCAGGATAAATTTGTTGTTTTCATAATCATACGTCTGTTTGATGTTCTATGTAGGAATTTCAACCATAGATAAAAACAAAACCCACTGGTTCCTCCTTCTTTATTGGATTCATAATCGACATAAGGGTCCTTACAAACAACGTGATATAGCTTCCAAGTACTGTTTTCAATAAAAAAAAATCTGCATTCCAATGGGTAGCAACTGTGCTCCTCTTCTTGCCGACTTGATCTTTTATTCATATGAGACTGACTTCATACAGGAACTTCTCAGGAAGAGAGAAAAGAGATAAGTAGTACTAGTACCATTTAACTGTATTTCGCACTATTTAGGTAATGTTCTCTCACTGAATAATTGAAAATGTTCTGACTATGTTGAACACGGCTATCCCATCGAACTTGAGATAAAGGATACAACAGATACAGTCAATTCTGCCTTATATCTTAACTTACATCTAGAAATTGAGGGTCGGTGGAAAACAAATCTTTACGACAAAAGAGATGATTTTTGCGTCCCAACTATGAATTTTGGATACTTACCGGAGAATCGACCACTTCTTTTCAGAACATCGTCATCGACGTTTCTCAAAACCTCAACTTGCATGGAAAAGAAATTACTTCAGTTCAAAATCGAATTTTATTGACACTTATTTGGTTGAGACAATACCCCACGTATACTCTTCTGTCTATGAGTTTTGGTATCAGTATTGCAACTGTTGGCCTAATTATAAAAAAATGTGGATTATTTTGTGGGAGATATGTGCCCCAACGTTCGGTGGCCAACTAGACAGGAATGACTAAACCGCAGAGGAAAATGGCCAGAGATGCCCAATGTGGTTGGCATGATTGATGGAACACCGCACGAGATCCTGATTCCCTCAACAGAACCGCAGCAGGATTTCTATAGTAGCCACAGAAAATACCACTGTATCCATACTCAGGTATGCTTGCATTACAGAAAAGTTCTCATTGGCAAATCTATTGTTTTCAAAAAGACACCATGATTGCGTTTTAGACGTTTTTAACCCCCAGGTTATCATTTCCACCATACGATAAAAGCCAGAAGATATGGGATAGATTGCCAATGAGACAACTGTCCACCTATGACAAAATGACCACTGGCGCTTGGGTATATGATACAGATAAAAAAATGTCGATTAAAATATACAATTTTCTATATTTATAATACATATCTATCACTGTTGTGCATGTCTCACCTAGTTTCGAGTGATTTAAACGACCCAGAGAAAATACCCAATTTTACTATCCATACTAAGAATCAAAGCGCCTGTGGAAATGCAGGGGCGGATACAGCCATTTTATAAAGGGAGGGGGGTTCCAGCTATATGCTCCCATTCAAAGGAATTGATCGGCCAAAAAAGGGGGGTTACAACCCCCGAACCCGCTCCCCCCATCATATGGATCCGCCAATGCAATAATATATTGCCATATGTTACACAATAAATAAAAGATGACAGAATTAATATCGAAATAAATTCAATAATTGTTTTCATCACTTACCATTGATCATTCAGGTTGTAATTTGTGCGACAACGAATACTGTATATATCACTATTTCAGTAATCGAGCAGACCGTTAACCGTCAAATGCGTCCAAGCGGAAAGGAATGTCAGATCAATCAATTACAAGGTTAAGGTCATCTTCAATGTTGAATGAATAATCTTTAATGTATAACGTTTAAATAACAATAAACATGCCATACAATAGGATTTTTTTCTCCATTTTTGACAAATAAATTAAAAACTACATCCATTTATTATGTTTGCAGGTTATCTGTGACAACGACAAAAACATCTGTTATATCCACTCAGGGTTTCTCGGACATGACAATGACGCTAACGCATATCATCGTATAGGCCCGATTGGACCCGGGGATGCACTTGATTTTCCACCACAGTGTTACATCTTGGCTGACAGTATTTATCCAAATGGATATCCACTAGTAACACCCTTCAAATCTGTTGAAATTATAAGACAAACTAGGGCTGAGAAAAGATTTCGAAGGAAATTTAACATTTTACACAGAAACCGTAGAGTGTATGTGGAACATGTTATTAAGGAAATTAAAACATTTAAAGAAATTGGAAGCCTGTTTTGTCATCCAAGATGGAAACTCAGTTCAATTGTTGAGTTGTGTGCAGGATTGGCAAAGCGACGAGCAGATTTGTTGTCAGGCGAATTAGCATAGCCTTAAACTGATAGATATTAAAATAATTGTGAATTTTGTGTTTCAATTTAAAGTAATATACTTCAAGAATTTCATTAAACAATTTGTAAATTGTATTTACGTTTTAAAATTCATGCTTGAAAATTCCCGCGCAAATGTGTGTTATCGTGATGAACATAAACAACGTATCGGACGTAAGTGTACTTTAAACATTTTTCGTTTTTTTCAGATACAACATGCGTTTTTTATTTGCGAAATGCTTCAATTGTGTAGAATACAATTCATTAAGAAAAAATCTCTTTTTTTCAGGATAAAATATAGACTCCAAATGTTATCGTGGAAATGAAATACACGCTCCCCTTACGTTCGTTCGTACCTTTCGTCAATTTGTAAGAAAGCTCTAATGTGACCTATCGAATTAAATGTATTATTGAGTTTTACTTACATGAGCAACACGACGGGTGCCACATGTGTAACAGTATCTGCGTACCCTTTCCGAATACCTGAGATGACCCAAGATATTGATGAGGTTCGTGTTGCTCCGTCTTTATTTTTCTATGTTGTGTTTCTTTGTACTAGATGTTGTTCGTCTGGTTGTCTTTTTTCTTTTTAAGCCCTGGCGTTGTCAGCTTATTTTGTACTTATGTGTCAGAATGTTTTTCTGCCAATGGTATCTTTCGCTTCTATTTCATCGGTATACAATATAAGTTATATATATAATTACAAAATATTTTTTTTTTGAGTAATTTATCAACTGCAAATTCTAATATTAAATCGCTTACTTTGTATATTGCATTCACGGAGGATCAAAAGACTATTTATAGGTTAGTCTTGAATCATTTACTATTTATTTAGACTATGTTAGCTACCTAATATGAAACAACTTATTATGACTATTGGACTTTGTTAGTTATTTGATTGCTTTTTAGAGTTAAAATGATTCAAATTGAACAGGTTGAATTGAATGTGACCTGAAATTTCTTTCGTTAAATATAACAAGGTCAATTTCATCTTTATGGTATGTTTCAACACATAATGCTTATAAATTGTTTGGAGGTTTTAATACAAAACAATTAATGACAATTCATTATTTTTAAGGTGTTTAAAAAGCATAATGATTCCATATACATACATGTTTTAATTTTAATTTTCGTGCAATATTTCATACAATTATGCAGTTCTGTCATGATTAACGACCAAAGGTTAGAATTAAACCTTTTGGGAATAACACACAAAAAAGGTTGGAAAACATTAAAACATTAAAACAGCACGATTTTTTTGGTTTAAATAATTGCTTAAAGTTAAACATAATTGGACTGAGATGACAGATTTAGAGTTTCCTATCTTTAGTGCATAAGACTTAATAAATTTAGATCGTAACACGTTACTTAATTCACAATAGAAAGTAGACAATTTGTTTAATAAAACAACAATAACATAATCGGTATCAATTTAAAATATGCCATACAGGACCATGAGGACCTGACCCAGCACTTCAAGAGGGTTACGCCCTCTAAGCAACCCCTGATTGTGCCACTACCATATGTGGAATAGTCAACCTATTTCTTTTCAGTTATCCTAAATCCAAAATATAAGATAATCTTAAACTAAGGACTCGCTGTGTGTGTTAAGTGTTGTGTGAAACTGCGTAACCTCAGAATGTGTATTGCAGTCGCATTCCAATGACGTATTGTTTGACCTTATGCAAGCTAACGATTACTTTTATGCGTTCTGTTGGTTTTTAAACACCACTTTAAAGCAATAAGAATTAAACCAATTTTTTGATAACAGACAAACATGAACAGCAGTATTTTCTAAGACGACAACCATCGACTTCAAAACTGATAAACAAATTTAATAATACTTTTAGATATTTGGATGATATTTTGGCTCTCAATAATGACGACTTCAGTATGTATATTAAAGAAATTTATCCTGTTGAACTTACTTTAAATAAAGCTAATACTAACAATGACCACTGCCCTTTCCTCGATCTTGATATCTATATCACTAACGGAAAGCTGAATACTAAAATTTATGATAAAAGAGATAATTTTTCATTTCCTATCGTTAATTATCCATTTTTAGATGGTGACGTTCCCTTGTCACCATCTTACGGTGTTTATATATCTCAACTTGTACGAGTCGCTCGTGTATGTAACAATGTTTTAGATTTTAACGAGAGAAATTTATGTATTACTGAAAAATTATTACACCAGGGTTTTCGATATCACAAACTAGTCAAAACATTTACTAAATTTTATCATCGGTATAAGGACATCATTCGTAAATATAGCTCAACATGCAGACTTCTTATACGTTCAGGTATTTCTCATCCAATTTTTTATGGAAATGTTCTTTATAAAGCACAAAGGTGTCAGTATTCACCTCAAAAACTAACAAAACCTTTGAATAGACTTATTAAGAAGGGATATAGTTACGATACTGTTGTCAGGTCATTAAAGATTGCATATTTTGGCGTTAATATTGATTCACTTATAGGGTCTTTGCATCGGAACTAAACACATTTATTCAAAAACCAGTTGTTGGCATGACACGGGTTATGTTCTTCTCATATATGTTATGATGGTATGATACTAAACCCCTAACGGGAAGGATTCTGCCTGATGTTCATATGATGAAATCATAATCTTTCAGTCAGTTTAATTGAAGTCTGGAGCTGGCATGTCAGTTAACTGCTAGTAGTCTGTTGTTATTTATGTATTATTGTCATTTTGTTTATTTTCTTTGGTTACATCTTCTGACATCAGACTCGGACTTCTCTTGAACTGAATTTTAATGTGCGTATTGTTATGCGTTTACTTTTCTACATTGGCTAGAGGTATAGGGGGAGGGTTGAGATCTCACAAACATGTTTAACCCCGCCGCATTTTTGCGCCTGTCCCAAGTCAGGAGCTTCTGGCCTTTGTTAGTCTTGTATTATTTTAATTTTAGTTTCTTGTGTACAATTTGGAAATTAGTATGGCGTTCATTATCACTGAACTAGTATATATTTGTTTAGGGGCCAGTTGAAGGACGCCTCCGGGTGCGGGAATTTCTCGCTACATTGAAGACCTGTTGGTGACCTTCTGCTGTTGTTTTTTTCTATGGTCGGGTTGTTGTCTCTTTGGCACATTCCCCATTTCCATTCTCAATTTTATGTGTAACAAAATCAACGATGTCAATTGCGTCATGCATTTTAAAAGAATGTCAAGTTCAGTTCAAAGTTCTGAAGCGTAGGACAACTCGTAAACTTCTGTATCAAATTGAACAATGTTTTGTTATTTGTTTTTACTGTTGAAATTAGGTGTTATGTTAAAATAGATAATTATTCACATTGAGCAATGTATTATTGTTGACCATTCGGGATTCTTTTTTTTGCGAACCCGTCTTCAGCTCAATGTGTGATTTATTATTACTACGCGGGCCTCAATCGATTTTAAATAAAAAATAATGCAAAAAATGAGTTTTGTTGTCTTTCAAAGCACATACAATATACAGAATTAGTTGCGAAAGCAAATTTACAGATCTAACATTGTTGGGTTGATGTTTAGACGAGTTGTATCGAATCTTTTGATATATGATATAAATGTTGTATATTTTACATATTGAAACATAAACGTTAAACTTAGAGACGAACATTATGTTTTGGTGATGTAACTTGGAAGATGTTATAGTTTTTGTAGACCAATCTAATAATGAACTCATCCACGCTACCAGGATTACAATTTTTACAAAAGATTCATCAGTGACGCTCGAATATTTTTTTGTTTAAAAAGGCCATATAAAGTACAAAATTGAAGAGCATATATATCTTCGATTTCTTTATTTTCATATGAGGATACATACGAGCTCGCCAGTTGTGACAGATCTAAATTTTAGTCGATAAAAGGTCAAACAATATAGGTTTATCCTTTTTCTAACTAAAAAATGTTCCATTCAATAAAAAATAATGTGGTTATATGAAATTTCATTGAACACATGGATTCAAATCAAGGACATCCGCTCTGTAAATGTAATTCTTGTAAATGACGCCCCCTATTACATATGTACACATCTGCACTTGGTGGTTAACGTAATTGTAAAGTCCAAACAATACCGCATTTGATAAAAGGGAACATTGCATTTGATTTTGATTATCTCAGTAATATTTCTGCCATGTTGTTAGCCTTTTTTCTGAGAAAAAAATGTAAAGATGCGTTTTAATAGGATGTGTTCTTTTCATTTCAAAACAACATATCTTTTTTGTAAGACATAAATCATCACGTATGCACAATGCTGAACGAGTTTCTCTGAAACCATAGCTAAGGAGATGCCGCCTAGATACATGGTTATCTATGTTAAATTAGTTTTACTTGGAGGGCATTTATATTTTTGATCATTAATGAGATACTGTGTCGAGTAAACCTTATATCAATTTCAAAATATAACACGTATCAAAAAAACCACATAAGGTACAACCCAACCTGTTTAAATTTGCTAAATAGGTTCTTAGCAGCTGAAAGCTTGCGCACTGTGTGTATACCGATGTAGATATTATGAAATAAATAATTGAAACTATAAGCGTTAGAGGAAATAATAAAACGTTAATTTCCGTCATAAGTTTATTTAAAAAAAGATTGTTAAATAATGGATACCAATCACTGTAACCGATACAAATTGTGTAACTGTATAGTTAAAATTCAGAATGGAAATGGGGAATGTGTCAAAGAGGCTACAACCCGATGATAGAGCAGGCAACAGCCGAAGGTCACCAATGGGTCTTCAATGCAGCGAGAAACTCCAGCACCTGGAGGGGTCCATCAGCTGGCCCCTAAACAAACATGTATACTAGTTCAGTTATAACGGACGTCATACTAAACTCTCACTTTTACACAAGAAACTATAGTTAAAAATCATACAAGACTAGCAAAGGTCAGAGGCTCCTGACTTGGGACAGGCGCAAAATTGCGGCGGGTTAAACATGTCTTGTTTTGTTTTGTTTTTTTTTTGTTTTTTGTTGGTTTTTTTTTGTTGTTTTTTTTTTTATCTCACACCTCCCCTATACCTCTAGCTGTTATAAGAAAATATAAACACACAACAATATGACAGTAAAACTCAATTTAAGAAAAGTCCGAGTCCGATGTCAGAATTTGAAACAATAGAAAATAAATAAAATGACAATAATACATAAATAACAACAGACTACTAGCAGTTACTGACATGACAGTTCCGGACCTCAATTAAACTGATTGAAAGTTCATGTCTTCATCATATGAATATCAGGCACAATCCATCCTGTTATGGGTTTAGTATTAAACCATCATAACATATATCGGAAGAACATATCCCGTGTCATGCCAATAACTGGTTTTAGAATCAATGTGTTTAATTCCGATGCAAAGACCCTATAAATGAATCAATATTCAAGCTAAAATATGCAATCGTTAATGACCTGACAACACTATCATAACTATATCCCTTCTTAATAAGTATGTTTAAAGGTTTTGTTAGCTTTTGAGGTAAATACTGATATTTTTGTGCTTTGCAAAGAATATTACCGTAAAAGATTGAATGCGAAAGATAAAATTTAGTAAATGTTTTAACTAGGTTATGATATCGAAAACCCTGGTGTAATAATTTGTCAGTAATACATAAATTTCTCTCGCTAAAATCTAAATACGTTGCTACATACACAAGCGAATCCTACAAGTTGAAATATATTAACACTATAAGATGGTGACAAGGGAATGTAACCATCTAAAAATGGATAATTAACGATAGGAAATGAAAAATCATCTCTTTTATCATAATTTTTGTATTAAGCTTTCCGTTAATGATATAGATATCAAGATAGAAAAAAATGGCAGTGGTCATTGTAAGTATTAGCTTTATTTAGAGTAAGTTCAACAGGATAAATTTCTTTAGTATACATACTGAAAGTCGTCATTATTGAGAGCCAATATATCCTCCAAATATGTTTTAATGATTTTGTTTGATTTCAGGTAGTGGCACGTCAGACTATGGCAGAGAATACCCTACGTCCATACTCACAAATAAAATCACAAAGGTCAAGGTCATTGGGATTATTAGAAACAATCTACCACAAATATATCTGCCGGGAAATTGATTTCATTCCCGTTTACTTTAAATGTCAACAAAAAATCCTGTAACGCTTCATCATGTTCAGGAAGCATTGTTAACACTTGTAGACGAATATGCAGCTTTGCGATTGACAATTATCCAAACTGGCAGCCATTTATACAAGTTTTTTGGAAGGGAAGACCTGCCGGTTTCCATTAATGAAAAAGACACAAACACTAACGAAACAATATTGAATCAAGAACGACTACATAAATTTGATTTGAGTCGAGGCCCTCTCTGGAAATTTACATGGTTGAAGAATCCGACTAGGCATAGTGAAAATTCATTGCAATATCCATTTCATTTCTTCTTCATTTTTCATCATGCAATTTCAGATTTTAATCAAATTCATACAATCGTTCAGAGCTTTACCAGAAACATTCTTAACTCACAGAGAGTACTGTCAAAAGCTCCGATAAACAAGCTCCATCTATGTCCATCGATCGAAAATGTTATACCATTAGATTTTGAAAAGGAAGTATCTCATCCAAACTATAGCACGAAAGGGATAGCCTGTGCAATAGACACATACAATACAGCATTTCATAACGAAATCGCCGAACTACAGAAAAAAATATCTCAACAGAAATGTGCACCCTACAACTGAACGAGACGGAGTCGACAATACTTGTCCGACAATGTAAACACCATAACGTTAAAATAACGTCTGCGATTGTTGCAGCCATGACTGTTTCATTTACACAGCTTATCCAAACAGAGCTCCCACTTAGTTCTAGCCGATTTGTTGTCACCGTAGAAATGATGGTTGACTTAAAAAAATACATAATGGATGACAGAGTTAAACAGTCGTTTGGAAGTGTCGGGGCAATGCACCTCCCATTTCTAGTCGACATGAATCTATTAGACCTTAAATCAAAGGCCCAACTTTTGGTCCATAAATTCCAGTTACCTTTGATGTTTTTTTTTATATACACAGAAACAATAATGTTCAAACTTGTTTACAAATGAATAATTTATCATTTAAGAAAAAATAATAATAAATTGAATAGCAAATATCCTTCTCTGTGAACGCCAGAAGCATTAATAGCATGCGCATTTCCAACGGGTGGCTTGCAGTTCGGGTAGAGCAAGGAATTATAAAAGTCCTTTTCAAAACCTTGTTACTAATTTTATGCACTCTTTAAACTGTACTATTAAACTTATTTTAAATGCAATATAAAATGTAAATCGGTTTGAATAGCTGAATAGCAATAATAATAACTAAGTTATGCTTTGATCTATAAATAAAAATATCCTAATTGGCACAGAATAGACACTACAAATGTGTAAAATTGGTGATTTACATTTTCATGCGCAAATCAAGCGCTTCAGCAATAACATTCATGGTTTCAGTATAGAAACAAGAACGAGAGATGATTTCCGCATGTGCAAAATTTTACTCACACCAAAGTGTTTTTCTTCTGGTTCGGTACGTTTAACAAATGCAAAATTATCTAATACCTACGAACATATCGAGTAGTGCTACCAATATACCGAGTAGTCATTAAACATATACCAACATATTGAGAAGTCATACCAATATAACGAGAAGTCATACCAATTTATCGAGAAGTCATACCAATTAATCGAGAAGTCATACCAATATATTGATAATGAATCCAAATATATCTATAATTGCTACAAAATTATCAAAAAGTCATACCAATCTATCGAGAAGTCATATCAATATATCGAGAAATTATATCAATATACCGAGAAGTCAAACCAAGATATCGAGAAGTCATACTAATATATCGAGAAGTCACACCAATAGATTGATAGGTATAACCAATAAACCGATAAATCATTCCAATATACTGAGAAGTCCAATGTAAGTTTGATATACCACGATGAGACAGCGAACAACGACACAAAACAAAAAGTTACATAACAAATGATTATGTTTTAAATACTTTAAACTAATGAAAATACTATTCAGAACCATACTTTTCCATTTTAACGATGAATACACACTAGACTGAGCGGATTTTCCTTATCTTAAGTGTTTACTGAGGTAAATATATACATTTTAACAGCAATCAACAATGTGTGCAAGTGTATACATGTCGTATTGCACTTCTAGTCCAGCAGATAGGTGAATATACAAAATATACATTCTATCAATATACAAAAAAGACATTAGCCATTGTATAACAGTATCAAAATGAATGTAAGCAACTTTTTTATTTAGTATTTACAAGAGAAAGTAAAGTTGAATTTAAATATGTGCTAGGTTTTCCAGTATCTTTTTTAAAAAAATAACCATAAAATTCTTATGTCTATCTATGACTTAAGAAAATTCCGCTGAAGAAATTTCTTTAAATACAATTTAAATTTAGTTTTCTTCAGTTTTTCGAAAATAGAAAGGTTAAGGTCCAGTTTTACACTGATACAAAGTATTATTCTGATATATTTGACTTGTTACTACTAGATATATATAATCATTATAGACTCATCTCAAATTGTAAGATGGGAAATCCTCAAGTGTATAACAGTATGAAAATAGTTGTTGCAACAAATCTAAATATAAAGAATATCTTCTAACATGTCTTAGTTCTAAAACAAAAATATTGAACTCAAAGTAACATGAGTAAAACTCACAAAGGAAAGTCAAACTACAAAATCAAAAACTGAAACACATCAAACGAACGAAAACAACAGTCATATTTCCGTCTTTGTACATGCCTTTTTTTGTAGAACGAACTACTGTGATTCTACAGAGTTAAGTAACACATAAAATATGTTTACAAAGTCAAAGTTTTAAAGCCATTTCCCAATTTTTGAATAGGAATGGTTTTTATACGCCCGTCAAAATTTTGACGGGACTTATTATGGTATACAAATGTCGTATGTCCGTCAATCTTTCCGGCGTAAACATGTCGCACCGTAACTCGTGAACGACTTATCCAAATTTCATGAAACTTAATTTGGTTGTTACTTTTGATGGTCATACGATCTGTATACTTTTTGTAAAAATAAGATTAAAACGTTTTGAGTTACAAGACTTGTCGCGCCGTATCTAAAAAAAACCGATTAATGAATATTGCTTAAAACTTCATACACTTCCTAATCTAATTAGTTTTAAGATCTGTACACTTTTTGGTGATGATTCAAAGATTCAAATTTTTTTTTTCAGTTATTGAGTTTTTTTGTAAAAAAGAGGGAGTTTTTTTTACTACATGTCGCGCCGTATCTTAAAAAAACGATTTATATTTATTGCTTAAAACTTTACACACTCCTTTGTTATATTAATCTAAAGATCTGCATACTTTTTTGTAATGATTGAAAATTTTATTTTTGAGTTATTGAGTATTTTGTAAAAAAAAAAAAGGGGGGAGGAGGTTTTTAAATGTCGCGCCGTATCTCAAAAACTATGTATGTTTATTGCTCAAAACTTTACACACTTCTTTGTTATATTAATCTGCAGATCTGTATACTTTTTATTATTGATTCAAAATTCTATTTTAGAGATATTGAGTTTATTGTAAAAAAAAAGGGGGGTTTCACATGTCGCGTCGTATCTCAAAAATGATTTATGATTAAAGCTTTATACTGTACACACTTCTTAGTTATATTGATCTAAAGATCTGTATACTTTTTGGTTACGATTCAAAATTTTATTTTAGAGTGAATGAGTTTTTTGTTAAAAGGGGTTTTCACATGTAGCGATGTATCTCAGAAACTATTTATGATTATTGTATAAAACGGAAATTTTGAGTCTTCAATGCTCTTCAATGTTGTACTTGTTTGGCTTAACAATATTTTGATTTGGGCGTCACTGATGAGTCTTATGTAGACAAAACGCGCGTCTGGCGTATTAAATTATAATCCTAGTACCTTTGATAACTTTTTACGTTTAAGAGAAAATAAACCTGCAACTGTAACACACCTTACAGCCAAATCATGTCATACAATAAAAATTATGTCAGACAATAACATAATTTGTTACTTAATTATACAAAGTTGATAAAAGTCGAGAAGCGCAGATATACATATATATCTTAATCCTTTCTCCACTTTAAATAATAATTGCTATGATATAATCAGCGACTATCCGATTTATCACCCAACACCTGACATTTTTATTGATAATATTATACAGATATACCTGCCCTACTTGCATTTTCTGTTTTGATTTTCCGGAAATAGAAATAACGATTTAAATATGGCTGTATAAACAGGAAGTATGATCTAACAATTGAAGAATATTAAAATATTGCAGATTTGAAAATGAAAGTAAGTAAATTAATACTGATTGTTCAAACAATGGTTGCCAGGTTCTGAGTGCAGTCACTATATTTGTATGAATTTACTATGGCAACAACGTAAACAGTGGCTGTTCCAGTCATTTATAAAAGGGGGGTTCCCAACCCAGGACAAAAAGGGGGGGGGGAGTTCAACTATATGTTCCCATTCAAATGCATTGATCGGCCAAAAAACAGGGGGGGGGAGTTCCAACCCCCGGACCCCCCCCCCCCTTGGATCCGCCAATGATACATTATATTTATGCTTCGTCAAAGATGAAATAAAATTAACATAATAAACGCCATTTTATTGTTAGTTAGAATCAACGGTTCTTTTCCGATAGCAGAGGCCGATCCAACAACGTTTAAAAGGAAGGAATCCAATCCCAGGATAGAGAAGCCGGGAAGAGGGTACGAACATATGACATGTCACCATTCATGTACATTGCTCGTAAATAAAAAGGGGATTTCGACCGACTGTTTCCCTGGGTCCGCCACTGGATAGTCATTCAGAATCACATCAGTAAGTAAGTAATTTTTATTGGTTTGAAATCCAAAATTACAGGACTGATACCAAGACAATGGTTATACACAAACATGACAAACAAACAGACATATATATCATACCAAATTCATAAACATTGTATATATATCATATACAAGTCACATTACAAGATCTGTGAAAGCAGTGAAAGTACTAGTAAAAGTGATGAATTGAAACCGTTAACAATGTTAGATCTGTAAATTTGCTGTCGCAAATTTGTTGTTCTTCCCTCGCCGGGATTCGAACCCATGCTACAGTACTGTGATATCGTGACACCAAATCGCCTGCACTGCAGCCGTCCCGTTAGACCACACGACCACCTGGGCTCTACAATAATAAAGCTTTCAGTGGCCGTGTGTTACCTTTCCTCGTCAGTTTTAATCTAGCGGCGTACTACAGTACATGATATATAAGGCATGGAGATGTTATTGTTACAGATCAGCTCAATTATCTATAGTAAAGGATTCTACAAATTAATGTAAGACATGTAAGATACAGTCACAGAAAATAATTATATTTATAAGTACGTCTGAGTCAGTGACAACTCGACAACAGATTTATCCATCGGATCGTCATCAATGATGGTGATACATGGCTGTGTACATTATGTATATATACAACTCGTCTAAACATCAACCCAACAATGTTAGATCTGTAAATTTGCTTTCTCAAATTTTTTGTTCTTCCCTCGCCGGGATTCGAATCCATGCTACTGTGATATCGTGACACCAAATCGCCTGCAGCCGTCCCGCTAGACCACACATATATACAACTCGTCTAAACAATTTGCTTGCGCAAACTTTTTGTTCTTCCCTCGCCGGTATTCGAACCCATGCTACTGAGATACTGACGCAGACGTACTTATATATATATATGAGGAGGTGGTACCACAAAGTTATGTAGTACTTAATAAAGCATTTCTAGAAATGTACATGTCGCTTATAAATCAGTTGACAGGATTTGTCATTATATTAAGTCTAGTTCTCATGATAATGATTGTGATTACTCGTTGCACACTTTATAGAGCGCAGGACTATACGTGATGTGACCCATGACCTACCAACATATTAATCAATGTATTTTTTAAAGTATCGATTCTTAAATTAATTTGTACGGCGAATTACATCCATAAATGTAATTTATATTTACACAATAATGTTGGATTTGGTCTTTTACCTGGTAGTGACATTGATGTCTCGCATCCGATTTTTGATAGAGAAACATTGATTTTATTTTTTGTTAGGAAATTAAAAGATCTCTAACTAAGTCACTACTTTCTAAATGTTTCATCATCGGGTAATTAATTTTAAAAGTTTTTTTATTCTGAGATTTTTCCATCTTACATGAAAAGTAGCGCGCCATGAGAATCCAAACTAATTAAAAATGTTACAAACAAGAATTGGACACACTCGGTTAAATGATAGATTAGACTACTGCACGTATATTCTTCCTTATTACGAATAGTTTTGAACATAGCCGCTTATATAAGTAACATATCATGGGTCGTCTTTATTTATCTTATGCACAACTCGTCAACACTAGCTATTCATACAGGTAAAACGTAAAATAACAAAAATACCGAACTCCGAGGAAAGTCCCGATACAAATGTCAGAATCAAAAGCTCAAACACACCAAACGAATGGATAACAACTGTCATATTCCTGACTTGGTACAGACATTTTCTTATAACATGGTTTTAAAGCTAGCTAAATCTTTTACGACAGTCGCAAAAAAAATCAATATGATGACAGCGACTTGTGAACAAAAAAAAACAGACATTATACGTAAAAATGTAAAAAATGAGGGTACAGCAGTCAACATTGTGTTATAATTTTATCACTACAAAACAAGAATTCTGTAATTAAGAGCATGACATATTAATAAACACTTTTCTGTGCTAATCAAGAAGTATGATTACCTTTATAAGTTTAATTTGGTTGGATGTTCTCACCTTGACAAATATTCCATGTCCGTTTTATTTTTCAAAGTTTTAACTTCTTTACCTAGCTGAATGCAAGGTTTTATCAACACTATTAATAGTGAACTAAAAGTGAAATGATAATGATACAGCTAAACAAAACAAAAAAGAAATCTTGTGACTTCATTAAACCGTCTACATTATCACAACGTAGAAAAACTACTGTGCAACATGCACCTCAACAAATCGAGGTGATCTCAGGTGCTCCGGAAGTCCAGAAAGGTCCTGTTAGACATATGGCACTGCGCATAGGGGTAGAGAATAGGCTCATTTGTCATTGTACTTTTATTATTTTAACAGAAATATGAGTGATGAGGAAGAAATCGTTGGAAGTGATTTCATAGGATCGGATGATGAAGAGAAATCAGTTGAAGCTCTTGAACTTAAATTGCAAAAAATCCTCCAAGAAAAAGAAAAGTTAGAAAAGCAGAAGAAAAAAGATGAATTATTGTCAAAAATCAAGCAAGCTGAAGCTGCTCTTTCAAACTTACAGACCTCTTCTGAACCATCAAGTAAGATAACACCCCTGTCTTCTTCCAAACAAAAATTCTTGAGAAATAGACTTAACTGGTAATTTCGTTTGAGAAGAGTATTATTTCGGTATCAATCAATTAAATCCTTTCAGTTCAATCTTAGTTAAACGATGCAGCGCTGTAATTAACATAAATAGCTCTCAGCATAATTTCCTGCAACTTATAAAGTAACATTCCTAAATTATGTTTCCGTTTTGTCACATTCCAAAAGACTTGTATTTCAAGTAACATTTCCTTTCATGAGTAGCAAACATTTCCTAAACAATGTATTTTACATTTGTACCTTTTTTATAACTTTTTCAGACTTTCTATCAGTATATCAAATGTTTTAAAAGTTTTGATCTCCCAATTATGACAGCACGAACTACAAGAAGTGGTTTTTAACATTGTTTTCGCCATTTATGATGTTGAAATGTTATTTCATTTCAACGTCCTACTAAAATTATGTCATTCTTATATGTTGAAGATCTAACAAAAAACATTTCGGTATTTAATACTACAATTAGGACATAGTCAAATTAGCCACATATCACTACTGTGCAATCCAAATGAGTAATGAGTATTATATAAGAAGATGTCGGATGAGTGCCAATGAGACAACTATCCATCCAAGTCACAATTTGTAAAAGAAAAACCATTATAGTTAAAAATAAGGTTTGTTTTTACCACTGAGCCTTTGATCGCACCGAACAGCAAGCTTTTAAGGGCCCCCAAAATGACTAGTGTAAAACCATATTAACGGGAAAACCAACGGGAAAACCAATCTACTAAACGAGAAACGAGAAACACTTATGAACCATACGGATATAAAGTATTAGCATGCGAACCACATTTGAAAAATACACTGCATATTTATTATGATATTATAGATTAACTACTTAATAATCAAATGGTTTTCTCTTTTATCAAACATGATTTCATCTAACTGTATCAACTTTAAATAAAAACCAACGTTAAGAAACAGACGCTTTGGGAATAATCATAGCCATGCTTAACAAAAAAAAAATATGTACATTTATAGAATCTGAAATCGACGCATGGACAACAGACGAAATAAAACAGTTTTTCAGAAGGAAAGGAATAATAGTCAAGAACAAACCCTTGGACCATATCAGGAAATTGGCAAAATCTGTAATTGATAGTAGAATCCCTGACCATACGACAACCGCCCCTTCTGAAATAAGTAAACGCACTATTAATAAGAACGGGACAGACCTCACATTTCCAGATATAAAAGACAAATCGTTATCAAATTGGTCAGATGATTTATCCTCTTTGCCATCAGTTGAGCATGTGCAAGCACATGCGTACATCTTATCGTCTGCTGAGTTCGATCTAGACCGATTCCAAAACATACAGAAGGAGGATAGCTTCTTGCTATATAAAGGAAATGCAATAAAGAAAATTGAAGTACACAAACTTGATGAAGGCTTTTGTTATGTTACATGCAATTGTATGTCTAGTCAAAACAGTCAAACACATTTAGAGGTTGTGTGGAGTTTAATACAAAATGATGGATGCATTCACGCAACCGGTTGTTCGTGTGATGTGTAAGTTTCTTTGTTTTTAGTAGAATAAAGCGAGGTGGATGATGCTACAGGTAAAGTCAAACTTATAAGTCCAAAACGTATCAAAAATGCAATGGCAAGAAACGAAAAAATACCAAAAAGAAAAAAGGCAATCTACAAAAAAAAATCATAGAAAACATGAAATTTGCAACACAAACACCAATATCAACCCAGTGGTTATCTTAAGTGTTACGGAAAGATGTACCTAAATTCATACTGTCCTTGTGGCATTCATTGTGTTTCTCGTGTGAATACGAGCCCAATGATTATTCTAATTTGATACATCACATTCGGGAAAAAGAACTGTATGGTACTTGTATAGCATGATATGATTAAATGTATCGACATGCCTATCTCCATTCTGTTTAAGTTTTAATGTAAATCCAATACAGAGGATAAAAATACAGAGGTGTCAATTAAATCAAAATCAAAAATATACAGAAACACAGACCTCACCATTGTAAAAAAAAAGAGGAACGAACAAATAAAAAACAAGTTACTTAAATATCTTTAAAAATCTACAGTCTGAAACTATGCACAGTTACTTCACTAAAACCCATGAACTCATGTCCTCAAAAAGGGTCAACAGTTTTTTCCTCCAAAATAATGATACTCGTTAGTTTAATACGGTAATGAGTCATACTTGGTAACTATAACTTAGCATCGTGCGATGGAGGATTTCCTTCTTTTAACCTAAACATTGACAAATGCTATTAAAGAAAAAAATGCAAATTAAAAATTGTGGAATTAAAACTCGATATTCATATAATGCTTATGAAAAATATTTATACATTGTTTTTTTTTTACATAAACATACCAAAAACGTTGCATTTTCGACTTGTAAAATCTAATTATTTGTGGAAATTTCATATTAAGTAAAACCCATATATACAATATAGGCAGATTTGTCTTTTGACATCTGAGGGACATTGTTGTATCATGATAAAAAATCTAATGATAGTCACTTTAATGGAGATAAGTCTTAGAAATTGCAATGTTTTTAAACATTTGTACTAGTTTATGAAAGTAAAATAATCAAGGCATTTCAAACCAAAGAAATAAGCCAAAATGTGTGGGGAATTTAACCTTTGTCTGAGCTTTAATAATTGTATTGCTCCAAGAATGTTATACAATGTTTATTATGGGTTTTTTTATGATAGAAACACTAAATTAATAGATAATGTAACTTAAAAAATACAGCTAAAGTATTAGTTGTATTTGAAATGTTTTACAATATTTACTATTTGTTACAAAAATTATTTTGACAGAGGTAGTGATTGCTGTAAACATAGCATAGCTTTGCTGTTGACCTTATCATCTTTAAACAAGAGCAATAACTATGCGGTGGATCAGGTAAAGCAAAATATGCATCAAAAGTTAAACTATTAACTTCATAGTACCCAAATTGCACCGAGTACCTAAAATTGCACATATTCAATAAAAAAATAGCTTCAGAAATCTGACAAGTTTTATTTGAGACTAAACAATTTATGTTTTTATAATTTGAAATTATACACGTCTTTCGTAATAGGTAAATGTATTTGAATATACACAAGACATTCACAGTTTATATCAAGAGATAAAGCATTCAAAGGAAAACAAATAATTTCGGAAACGTTCTTAAAAAGTAATCTTTTAAAAAGGAGCAAATTAAACATGTTACAAGCAAAAATGATAATGAAACAAAACAAAGAAATTTACAAAAGCATTGTATCACCATGCCAGTAGCCAATACTTTTAGTACACACATGTTCAAACGAACTGTGTTTAATGCAATTTGATGTTAAGGAGTTTTTGAAATCTTTGGTTTGAGGAAACTTATCGCCCTCATACGAAGCATTATTCCTTAGTCTTATTTTGACGTCCCTTTCAGTTAAACAGCTCTTTGACGGTTGAATTTTATTTTCAAAATATTTGGCATTCAAAATAGCTGAATAGGCATGCATTATCTAAATCCGAAGCTGATGAATTCTCTCAAATATCTTTATGATAACAATAATAATATTTTTAGTTTTTTTTTTACCTTTTTAAAGCAGCTTAATATTGACTCATACATAGTGAATAATGCTATATAGTGCAATCAAACAGGAGATTGTAAATGTAGAGCTATTTCAATTAAAATGATATACGTTTTTGTTAAGGAAATATAAAAAAAGAATGTATATTAGTTGTTTAGTCTTCACAATTTTTTTTGTCTTAAGGTACAGAGAGGTGATGAAGCGACTAAAATAAATTCAAACCGAAGTTTGACAAATCTAAAGCACGGTAAAGACGGATTATCTAAGGAAAAGTATCTAGGAGTGGAAATGAAAGAATCAAGACGTAATAAAGTATATACATATCAATCAGAGGAGAGCGAAGATGAGGATGAGACGACACAAGAAGTATGGGTTCCTCCAACAATTATAGAAAATAAATCAACCATAACTGATAAGATCAACGAACCACCCAGCAAGCAAAATGACAGATTCATTCCTTTAAGAAAGTCACAAAACAATTTAGCTATGTATCGGTCTGAACCTGATACTCTTGAGAAAGGTTTGATGGATCCAAGTCGTCCAGAGCGTCAAATTTTGAGGGAAAAACAGACCGAAGAAGGAACATCTATAAATCAACTGCAGTCCAAGTTTGAAGCTAGACAGACAAAAAGAACCTTAGAAGTAGAAACTGTAGGTACAGGGAAATTCAGTGAAATATCTGCATATAATCGAGAAATGCAGCTAAATTCCAGAATTCATCACAACATCAAAGAGGTATGTATGAGCATAAAAATACTCTGATTCAAACAAACAACTTTTTGAGAATAAAATCATGCAGATGCTGGGTGTTTTGTTCAGACAACATATTTTTAACGTTTGATTGAGGTGTTTCTATATATAAAAAAACCCGACATCACAATTTAAGCCAGCTGTGGTTCCCTTACTGTTAGTTACACAAATTTGACACAGAATCATCCTTTATGTATGTAGCCTACAAAAATTAGCATTTATCTCAAGTGCCCTATTCAGATGGCTTTTTCCTCTCAATTCACGTATAATCAAAAATTTGTGTTTAGCATGTTAATTCCATAAACTTTAAATTAAGGATATCACAGATACAGCTTTGTTTGACTCATATGTAGACATATTTCTAGTTATTGATAACTGGGGTAGTTTGAGAATAAAACCTCAAAAGGGAATTATTCCAGTATTCAGGTTCTATTCAAATGCAACTATATAACTATTCTAAAAGTAATTTTCCATTTGAATTTCCAGATTGAAAAAACACGCAAAGAGTCAACCGAACCAAAGCCCTTAATTCCACCCAGATCAGATGTACTTAGTAATCTCAGAGAACAGTCAATGAAAAGGGATAGGCAAGAAACCTGTGGTAATGTTCCTTTTTTGCGGGAAAATGAACAGCATTCAAATGCTGGAAATGGTGGAATGATATTTAATAACGTTCCTGTTAAAAGTGGTGAAGTAACTTTTTCACATAAGCCAATGACGAATAGTGAGAATCTACATGTCAACTCATTCAATACTACGCCTTATTCATCACAACCATATACACATACAACAAGTTCAGAACAAACAACTGACCACGAAACAGTCACACCCTCATTAAGGTCTCATCTGGGATTTAAGAACATGTTCCCATTGCAAGAAACGGATACCCAACAGAAACCTATCTCTAGATTGGGTTACCCAATGCAAGTTAAATCAACTGCTATACCAACACATGTATCTACATATCCAACTGGCCAATTATCTAAACCAACTGATATACCAACAAATGTATCTTTATATCCGACTGTTCAATTACCTAAACCAACTGCTCTACCAACACATGTATCTACATATCCGACTGTTCAATTATCTAAACCAACTTCTATACCAACAGATGTATCTTTATATCCGACTGGTCAATTATCTAAACCAACTTCTGCTAAACCAACAGTTATATCTACATATCCGACTGGTCAATTATCTAAACCAACTACTATACCAACAGATGTATCTAAATATCTGACTGGTCAATTATCTAAACCAACAAATATATCAACATATCCGACTGGTCAATTATCTAAACCAACTACTACACCAACAGTTGTATCTAAATATCCGACTGATCAATTATCTAAACCAACTTCTGCTAATCCAACAGTTATATCTACATATCCGACTGGACAATTATCTAAACCAACTACTACACCAACAGATGTATCTACATATCCGACTGGTCAATTACCTAATCCTACACCACGATATATATACCCCAAGCGCAATATTTCTTCTACTGAAACCCAAGGGTATACTCCGGTTTACCAACCAACGGTACCTATATCACTTGTTTACCCAACATCGAATGTATTATTCCCAGCAGAACAATCACATGTGAATTTCATGTCCAATGTTGCTCCAGTGCCAAATTACACTCAACCGCAGATGGTAATGGATCTACAACCCGGTTTGCTTGATCCTCGTTATTCTAGTTCAGATGCTTCTTTTCCGATGCCACTTGTATATCCTGTAGATGAAACAACAACCGTTAAAAACAAACAAGTAAGTTCTTAGTTTATTCAAATTTCATATTATAGAGTAAAACATTTTAAGAGATTTTCATGCCAAGTAATTATACAGCATTAACCTTTTTTTAAATTAGTTTCTGGGGACGATTGCTTCCTAATAAATGTATTTTAAAGATGGACTGTAAAAGATATAAATATAACTACTTCGGGTTCGTTTTCTAGTATGGGTTCTTCCGTCTAACATTTTGCACTTTGCGATATTTACAAAAATAGAAAATTCCATTGGAATTCCAATGTAACTACTCGCCAACAAAGACCAATAAACAAGATTATAAACAACTTGCCTTTATCAAAGGCTGTTAATAATTATGAGCAAAACATTTACCCTTTCGTAAGCTAGTTTATAAACGTTTTAAGGATTTAAAAACGATAAAGCTTTCCAAAAGAGAAGATTTTGGCTAATAAGGAAAGACGAACACCTATAACAGACTCCTAGCCCGGAACAGAAAAAAAAATGTCTCAAAATAGAAATAGTTGTGAGCTATCAAAAAAATGTTCAACATGCATAAATCTGGATAGAGCTTTGAAGCACTTTTTATACTTTTGAATGATATCATTGTTCTTGGGAGACATTTAAGGCAACTTGCATTATGTAAATATAAGGTATGTATAAAGAACAAATATATACATTATAAATTGATGCCATTTAATTTTTAGTCAGTTCATACAAGGGATATTATTGACACTAATACTAAAGTACAAAAAACGAAAGTAAGCAGAAAAGATCGATTCATGACGGCAGCAACAACCTCGGATGAAAATAATGAGTCACCAAAATTTTCGCTCGCTGACAATTCAGTAGCCGCGACTAAAGGTACATTTCATAATTCTGTTTTTGTTTTAATTTTTGCCTCAATTATTAGTTTTTCTATGCTTTTGTGACGATTATCTGTCGTTGTTTGATTCCTAAGACGGTTTTGTTTGTTCGCTTTCGCCATTACATATACCTTTCGTTTGTTTCGCCTGCATTGTGAATATTGAATTAAAAAACTATTTGTCGACCCTTGTTTAGATTTAACTTAACTATATTGAACAAAAAAAAAAACAAAAAAAAAAAAAAAAAGACAACACCAAACCACATAATAAAAAATAGAAAAGAGAACAAACCTTAATCATATGGTTCACTGAATTAATAATAGCTGCTTTTGATATCGTTTATTATTTAGTAGTGTAATGATTGATAACTATACTTTGAGATAAATTTGCTAAATGATTGGAGCTTAGAGTAAGATTAGACCTTAACTACATATTTTTAAGTAATAGGAATATAATATATTAGCCAATCATTCTAAGTAATAGAATGCACTGTTTTAAAATGTCTAATACGTTATTGATCTCAAATTCGTTACAATCTGGAAATGCATTCTAATACACTTCATGAATTGACATTGTTAGTGTGATATTAAATCTGCGCCTGTGTGGCATATATTTTATTATTTGCCATTTGTGTTACTGGAATAATCATATGCAGCCATGTTTGAAATAAAAATAGGTGGAGCACAATACACAAAACGCATAATGCAAATCGGTACGAATGCAATGATTTAATATGCGAATGGTAATGTGGGTGATCTATTAAAAATCTAGATTTAACACTTAAAATATTAAAAAAAAGAAGTAGTACGATAACCAATGACACAAACACGAAGATTAAGCAACTGTAGTGCATTGTTTAACATTCAAGAATGGGCACAGCTAAAACTATGCAGAAAACTACAAAAAGGCCCTTGATTAACAAGAAGTGAAATACTTAAAAAAAAAAAAAACCAAACCAACGACGAGTTGCTTAGTTTAATAATGTTGATGTAAAGAATATTATATCGATATTTTTCCTTGTTTTAATTTCATGTGTCTAAAACAATGAATTTCTTTATGGAGGCTAGCATAAAAAGTGAATAATATAAGATGATTTATTTTACAGCTCAAAGAATAACGTATGACAGAAAAGTTCTGTTGAGACTGCAGAAGTCTGTGTTTTCACAACGTAGACCAGATAACATTGATCATATACCAGAAATACAAGTTGTGTCGACAGTAGGTTCTTTTGAGTTTGGTGCTTGATCTGGGCATAGCATTAATGTGAAGGGTTCATGCATTAAAATATTTATATCTTATTTAGCTATTCAAAACACAGCATTCAAGCATTAACATTTTCATATTTCATTTATCTTTTCAAAATGCAATAGAGAGTCTTTTGTACTGTAATTTTATTGGTGTTCAAAGTTTTTTTCACTTCTGTTACACACAATGTTAGAAAAAAATGTCATCAATCTAAATCGACAACGTCAACTCCCAGGTATTCCTTTTATTTTGCTTCGAATGATAAGAATCGTTTGATTATTTGGAAAAAAAAACAATGATATTAAAAACGTTTTACAAAACAATTAATCTCTTGATAATCGACATAAAAAAACATTTAAAAGAGGATCAAAAGATACCAGAGGGACAATCAAACTCATAGACAACAAACTGACAACGCCATGGTTTAATAATAAAAAGACAAACAGACAAATAATAGTAATAAATTGACATTGATTTGATATTCACCTAAACACAATCAATTACATTACATGTATGTTCCATTAAAATTTTTGATTTTGATAGCCTTCCACGTTCCTTACAACATGTTCTTTGTCCAAAGCTCTATGCTTTATAACTCTTATCAAGTATAGAAAAGGCAAAATGCATAGTTTTAGAAATATATAAACAATACTATTATATTCCAATGATGATATTTATAGACTATAACTGAAAGTGTCAACATATATTTGTCCTCCTTATAAAAGATCCCCGGGAAACTGCTATAATATATAATCTATAGTCTATGCCCTTTATTCCATTACTGTGTTATATTTTTTCAGTGGAAATATTATTATTAAACATTTCGTCTTATTGAAACTGATATTATATAGAGCACTTGTATTATATGAGATATAATTTTAAATGTAAGGTAAACGACTGAGATTAAGTTTTAATTTGCAAAGTTAAATAAATCAATGAACATTGCACCTTATACTAGAAGGACATTGTTTGTATGCCCTAATCATAATGCCCTATTTATAATGCCCAATTTATGGGCATTATGTTTCTGGCCTGTGAGTCCGTCCGTCCGTTGTACCGTTCGTTCGTTCGTTGGTCCGTCCGTCTGTCCCGCTTCAGGTTAAAGTTTTTGTTAAAGTTTTTGGTCGAGCTGGTTTTTGAAAAAGTTGAAGTCCAATCAACTTGAAACTTAGTAGACATGTTTCCTATGATATTATCTTTCTAATTGTAATATCAAATTAGAGTTTTATCCCAATGTCACGGTCCTCTGAACATAGAAATAGTTATCAAAGGTACCAGGATTATAATGTAGAACGCCAGACGCAGACAATGATAGTGCTGATCCGTGTACCATAGACACATTATTGTTTCCTTGCGTCACTCTTCCAAAAATATCATTTTTCTTAACTTGATATTGTAAAAAAAATATATATAATAAATATAGTAAAAAACAACATCTTTAAACTTAATTTAAGAATTTTAAATGAATCAAATAAACAAGTAGGAAATTGTTTATTAATTAAAAGTATTTTTTAGTTAGATGAGATGCCTGTTACATACCATTCGTTTACTCTGACTCCTGGATATGTGAAACGTGCAGCAAGAGAAACGGTATGCTTTTAAATATATAATGATTACTGATACAAATTATTTCTAAGAGAAGATTAATAGTGCTTGAATAAGAGACCTGCTTCAGAATCAATTCAAAATTAGAAAAAGTAAACCAAAGATGTATTTTAAATTGATAAGTGATTATATAAGTATGAAACGATGTGTTAGAATATGCTGATAAGACACGTACTTATCAGTAATGCTTATATTCCTGTTCACGTTGCACAGAATCTAGAAAAGTTACTAGCACTGATTAGCTAATTAAGGTTGCTGACATGGCAGAATCATATGCAAATGTGATGATTTTTTTTGTATATCCAAAAACAAATGATTACCAACGTTGCTTGAGGGGAAAATATTTGTATTCCAAATATATAAAAATATAAAAATATAAAAATATATGGTTGTATAGCTATCTTTAACTCTCAATTGTACGACAGTCACATAGAATAACATTATATTGACAAAAATGTGTAAGCAAAACAACCCAACATATAATATGTCAAAATGTCAAAAAGAACCTTATCCGTGTGTAAAAGACTAGGTCAATGAAACGTAACTGTAATATAAAGTCTTTTTGGACACAACAATGTATATTAAAAACTAACCAGAATCAGTCATCACTTATTCAAGAACACTATTAAGCATAAAATTGTTTATCTTTATACATATTTTTTTTTTTTTAGAAAACACAAAACATTAAAGCTTTTGGAATTCAACACTAGTGAAAAAAATTAACTTTTTGAACCTTAAGTTATGCTAAGTGAGAGGCCGAGTACAAAACTAGTTAAAAGAATTAAAATTATCAGAATTTATGGAAAATAAGTGTATTTTAAGAATTGGCATTCGTTATGTAAAGCTAGATACAAAATTCAGTCATGGGTCAAATAATTATAAAAGTAACAGTTGCAAAGATATGTTGTGTCTCCTTAGCAGCCGACACCAGCTACAGACAAACCTGCAGTACGTTCAAAACCAAAGCCAAAACGAACTCAATCACCTGCTGCTGCTGCTCCCCCTGGTGCCGTTTCTGCACAACCACAGATTACTACAGAGGTAAAATAATGAAAGTTTCAAAATGTATGGATGATTTTGTAAATAATGAAATTGTTTGATTCCTAATTTTGTTATTTTCTTAGCTCACCTGGCCCGAAGGGCCAAGTGAGCTTTTCTCAACACTTGGCGTCCGTCGTCCGTCGTCGTCCGTCGTCGTTAACTTTTACAAAAATCTTCTCCTCTGAAACTACTGATCCAAATTAAACCAAACTTGGCCACAATCATCATTGGGGTATCTAATTTAATAAATGTGTCCGGTGACCGGGCCAACCAACCAAGATGGCCGTCATGGCTAAAAATAGAACATAGGGGTAAAATGCAGTTTTTGGCTTACAACTCAAAAACCAAAGCATTTAGAGCAAATCTGACAGAGGTAAAATTGTTTATCAGGTCAAGATCTATCTGCGCTGATATTTTCAGATGGATCGGACAACCCGTTGTTAGGTTGCTGCCCCTGAATTGGTAATTTTAAGGAAATTTTGCTGTTTTTGGTTATTATCTTGAATATTATTATAGATAGAGATAAACTGTAAACAGCAATAATGTTCATCAAAGTAAGATTTACAAATAAGTCAACTTGACCGAAATGGTCAGTTGACCCCTTTAGGAGTTATTGCCCTTTATAGTCAATTTTTAACCATTTTTCGTAAATCTTAGTAATCTTTTAGAAAAATCTTCTCTGAGCTACTAGGCAAAATTAATCCAAACTTGGCCACAATCATCTTTGGGGTATCTAGTTTGATAAATGCGTCCGGTGACCCGGCCATCAAACCAAGATGGACACCACGGCTAAAAATAGAACATAGGGGTAAAATGCAGTTGTTGGCTTATAACTCAAAAACCAAGGCATTTAGAGCACATCTGGTGTTAAATTGTTTATCAGGTCAACATGTATCTGCGCTGATATTTTCAGATGGATCGGACAACCCGTTGTTAGGTTGCTGCTCCTGAATTGGTAATTTTAATGAAATTTTAGATAGAGATAAACTGTAAACAGCAATAATGTACAGCAAAGTAAGACCTAAAATAAGTCAACATGACCAAAATGGTCAATTGACCCCCTAAGGAGTTTGTGTCCTTTATAGTTAATATTCATAAAATTTGTAAATGTTTACTAACATTTTCAACTGAAACTACTGGGCAAAGTTCATTATTATAGATAGAGATAATTGTACGCAGCAAGAATGTTCAGTAAAGTAAGATGTACAAACTCATCACCATCACAAAAACACAATTTTGTCTTGAATCCATCTGCTTCCTTTGTTTAATATTCACATAGACCAAGGTGAGCGACACAGGCTCTTTAGAGTCTCTAGTTTGTTTTTCCTCTATGAGATTATAAGGTGATAGAAATGCTACTTTCATGATGAATAATTATTTCCAAAGCCCGAATTGGCCTCTTGTGGTTCGATTAACGTTCTGTTGGAAAATATTTCAAGTACATTCAGGACACATATTATTTATTTTTTTTCATTTCCCCCCTTATATATTTTTACCCCCTTCGTAGCTGTCTATGGGGCCTTGGTGGTCGAGTGGTCTTAGTAGTTACTACTGTAATCACTAGCCAGTCAACACTGAGGTTGTGAGTTCGAACCCCGCTCGTTCGGGTGCACTCAACTCTAATCTTAATTGACTAGGATTTTCAGTTTTCCAATCAAAGGTCGGTGGTTTTCTCGGGGCTCTCGGGACAATAAAAACTGGCCGCCACGAAATAGTATAAATGCAGTGTATAAAAGTGGCGTTAAAACACCATAAATCAATCAATCATCGCTGTTTACATTCATAAGCCAGCATTTTGAAAACGGGAAATAATTTCAAATTTCTGTAATCTTGTTATTTTGTTGGCCTACATTGATTCTGTTCGATTCGATTTCGGAATTTACAGTTGGTCTCTTCATGCCTGTCCCTTCTTACAAACAACCTGTTATCTGTTAACCGAATGTGTCTTAAAATTTGTAAAGATTTTATTTATATACAAACTTAAAGATACGAGGATTAAAATAATATATGCCAGACGCGCGATTTGTCTACAAAAGACTCATCAGTGACGCTATAATAAAAAAAAACGTTACAAAGACCAAATAAATGCAAATTTGAAGAGCAATACGGACTGGAACTTCCGAAAGGTTTTCCAAATACTGCATACAGTATGTCAAACTCCTAATCATCATACCAATTTGCAAATAAGTTAGACATATTTTTAAACACATGAAAACTACATTAAACCCTTCAAACAACAGACAACTTAGATATGAATTAAAAAAGGTCAATTTGTTGCAGGACTAAACGTAATTTTATGAAATCTTAACTTATCATAGAGCCTTGATCGTGTGACTGGAAAACTTACAAATACTAGGCTTGAAAAAGTGTGTACATATTTAATAACTGTGCACTAAATAAAACAAAATTACAAACAGAACACCAGTAAGCTTATGTATAAAATGAGGTATATAAAGCAAAGATATGATGCTAAATCATGAGTCGAAGGACAATATCTTGGAAAACAAAACCCCGATTAAACGATAGATTTCTGACGAGTCGAATCAAACTGCCAACTGCAATTCAAGACTCAATTCCGGTTTCGAATGCGACATGGGCAGATGTTGATTAATGATGGGATAATGTTTATTTTTATGCCCCACCTACGATAGTAGAGGGGCATTATGTTTTCTGGTCTGACTTTTGACCCCGATTTCACGGTCCACTGAACATAGAAAATGAAAGTGGGAGTTTCAGGTTAAAGTTTTTGGTCAAGGTAGTTTTTGATGAAGCTGAAGTCCAATCAACTTGAAACTTGATACACTTGTTGCTTATGATATGATCTTTCTAATTTTAAAGCCAAATTACTCTTTTGACCCCAATTTCACGGTTCACTAAACATAGAAAATGAAAGTGGGAGTTTCAGGTTAAAGTTTTTGGTCAAGGTAGTTTTTGATGAAATTGAAGTCCAATCAACTTGAAACTTAGTACAGATGTTCCCTATAATATAACCTTTCTAATTTTAATGCCAAATTAGATTATTACCCAATTTTTACAGTCCATGGAACATGGAAAAGGATAGTGCAAGTGGGGCATCCGTGTACTTTGGACACATTCTTGTTTTCTATGTTATGCATTTACCCCTTCAAATTCCAATTAAAATGCATTAAAAATCCTGAAATAGGTTGTTCAAGTACTATTTTTATACCTCTATATGTTCCCTTCCACTTTAATGTATCATATTACCTACAACTTGTAACACAGTCTCTTTCCTCTTAGTTTTAGCAAGTATGGCTTTTATGTCTGATTTATTTATATTTTGAATTACACATAGGAAATAATGCGTAAAGCGATAGGTGCAATTAATATGGTGAAACACGGATGTGATGCGTCTATTGTTGTCAAGGTGATATCAGATCTTCCAATCAATACTGAGGATGCTTTGAGTCGTATTGTGAATTTGGTTGTTGATACGGTAAGTTTTTGTTTGTAACAAATGCTTTGAATAGACGGAGATCACATGCTTTTATTTTAATGTTGATAAACACCAAACCAAAAGATTCGTTTGTTTTGTATAGGAAAAAGTAAAACAAAAACAAAAGTACCAAACTTCGCGATTTGAGAATTGCTTAGTCTTCCAAGGCACTTGAGCCTAACCTTGTTTGTTTTGTTGGAGTTCCTACTGCTTAATCTTTAGTTTTCTGAATAGATTTATTTGGAATATTGTTTGACTTTTTTTAGAATATTTTCAACTTTGAATTATTTTATTATCTCCTTCATGTCTTCATCACATTTGAAAATGTATTAGTAAACGTGCAATTTTAATTTCAGGCAGTCGATGACGCTAGTTGTTTATCAGTGTGTACAAGTCTTTGTCGCGTATTAGCACGTGTAAGTTATAACTTTTATATGTGTATATAATGTGAAAGTAGTGTTGATCCGTATGTCATATACATTTAATGGAATTAATGTGACACTAATTTGTTGTTAAATACATAACATCATTCTCCTGTCGTATAAAGATTTCCGATTGCATTCAAATATTTTGGCCATTCTAGAAACCAGATTGAAATGAAAATAAGCTGTATTATTTTTAATCTCAGATACATTTTGTCATTCATGGAACACATTCCTTCCGCCCTCACCAAAAATGATGATCCCTAAATTATATTTTATCTATAACATACTACACCATTTAATGTAACAGTACAACTTGTAATAGAATATGATATAAAATTCTCCCTGGCGAAATTTTGATTCATTTAACATGGAATTGGTATTCAAATATAAAATTTTTAAAATCCAGTACAAATCATAGTTTAAATATCTTCTGGAAGAAACTTGATGCATTTTACAGGGAGAATCTTAGACTTTTTTTTGTTTGTTTCAAAGGTGTTACTTTACCTAGTGTGAGTATGTACAGAATATTGTTTGTTTGGTTTAAATTGTTATCTCTGCATAGTACTGGGTTAATGAAAAACAGGCTATGAAATATACTAGTAATACGTTTAACAATACTTGTTTTCAAACAAAATATGATAATATACATTTACGAACATCAGTCGAAATAATTCTCATTATTATACATATTTTCATGAAATAGGCAAAGGTACAGTCAAGGAATGATCCAGGTGAATGTGTTACATTTTCTATGGCATATAGACAGAAATGTACAAAGGAGATAGAACAGGGAATTTTAAGCAGATCTACAGAGGTATACTTTATTGTATTCGCTTATTGTTTGAACAAGATGGCTTTTTATTTTTTTTATATCAAAATGATTAATATAGACAATTGTTTTATTGATAACAGATTTTTCTAGAACATTCTTTCATAAATATACTCACTTACAAAACTTTTTCTGGTGAGATAACACAAGCTATCAATTTTCATTACATATAATAGATTAAATTTGGAATTGGTGTATATGGAATTATCTTTTCTATTTTAGTCTCACAACAGAAGGATAGAAGAAATAGCAAGGTAAAATACATTTTGAGAATGAGAATGATTTTAAAACAAGAAGATGTTTTTTTTCATGTTTTTCACTTACCTGTATCTTCACAGTTGACTGTTTTTTTTTTATACTTTATGAAAATATCTCATATATTCCAATTCGTAGTACAACTGGCAGTTAGCAGCTAATAGTATCCTTTATTAAGTACCCACATCCATGCGTTAAGGGTTGGTAAAAGACTGAATTAACATTGACTAGTAAATTGTCTCATACGAGATGTCGGCAACAATGGTATGATTTCATTTAGTCGAAAATAATACTAGTCTAAATGACCGATCTGACTTATTCATAGATCAGTCTGTAGAAACAAATAGAAAACGCGGGTATGTCAATGATTAAAACATATATAACGAAATCTTTCAAAAAACTTTTTGTTGTTGTTTAGTTAAACAAGATAACATAATTACAAAAAATGATTCAAATGCATATTTTAAAGACATTTGTATATAATTTCATCAAATTATGAATAATGAGGAAAATTTACTTTCGAAACGCAATCTCCTATATCTTGTTCAGTCTAAATATTGAAATTTCGTCCGTTGAAAAAAGTAAATGGCAACTAAGATTTACATTTTAAATCTGTAGACATTCCTTCACAATTTTTGGAAGATCAAATGAAATTTAAATTAATGAGGACGATATATTGGATTCAGATGAATAATCTGAGTATATACTATATTGTTGATTGAAATTGAAAATATTCAAACACATAAGTCGAAAACAAACTGTTAATTCTATAGCAGAAACTGAAACACCTCCAAAATACAAACAACAGTACAACAAGCCCAACATAGAAAACTAAAGACTGCTTAACACGAACCCAAACAAAAAATAACCCCTACAAAAAAAAAAACAATGATAATCTCAGGTGCTCTCTAAGTGTAAGCAATACTGTTCCATATGTGGCACTCTAACAACATTTTAATCACTTAAGTATCTGAGCATTATCTACTTAGGGTTTGATTATACTACTATCAAATCAAATGAGAACAGAATACTCGAATATTAAAAAAAACAAGGGCTTATTGAATAGTTCTATCAAAACTCATTTACAAAGTTTTTGTTTTTACATTACTAGATTTACTGGAAGTATTGCTCGTTTAATACTTCTGAAGACAAGTGATATCCATGCTATACTAATGAAGTTTGCTCAGACACAATCAGAAAAATGTTTAGAATGTTTTTGCACACTGTTAACGGAAGTCTGGGAGAGAATGGAGAAATGTACATCTGCAGTGAGTCTTTTGACATTAAGATCAGACATATTGTGTTATTTCATTGGTTCATAAGCTCGTTATTTGTTCGTCCTGAATTTGTTTTAAATTTACAATTAAAGTGGACATAGGACAAAGCAAAAACTGATTGACCTACACAAGTTAAATTTAAGCAAAATCTAAGAGGAATGTAGATGACATTGGAAGGACGTTAAATGCTGATGATATAACTGATAAATCAATGTTTAAAACACCACATTCTTCTTACAATATCATTTTTTTAAAACTTTTATTTTGATTATTTGTAAGGATAACTTTATTCCAGCATTAGTGTCCAAGTTATATGTTGAACTTGTATATGAATACACATTACTTGTTTTTCAATTCAAATATAAAAGATTTAAAAAGCAGATTTGACCGAATCAAAAGCTTCAAAAAACTACATTAAGTAAAATAGAGCAAACCTTCTGTGTTCAAGATATATATAGGAATGGTACGTTCGAAACAATCCAAGAACAACTAGATACATGTAAGATCCAAAAGAATAAGACGTAAACGAACAACCAAATATATATTATCTTCTACAATTGCACTATCTAAACATCACAATAAAGTGCTTCGGAATAATAGTAAAGTCTTCGTATGCTACACCATTGGAACCACATTAAAGATATATATATATATTGGAAACAGGCTGTCAAGTTTTGGAGACAATTACAGCGTTAATGGTCTTAAATATAATCAGTCTGTATAGTTTCAAAATTATAAAAGACCGTTTAAAAAAAGAAAGTCCTCGCGGCAATCATTGTTTTTCGCAATATTGAAGTACAAGATTAACTACATATAAGACTCTATTAAGATTCAGTTTTTATTTTATAGTTTGATTGGTATATTTTGTTTGTGTTTTTTAATTGTTTGATTTTTCTTTGCAGAATTACCTTGACCAATATTTTGAAGTGATTGATGAAGTGTTATTGTACAGTGAAACTAATGCGGCATTGAAATATAAATTAGGACAACTGAAAAGTAGACAGCGCTAAATTTGAGAGGTTACAGAGTTATAATACATTAAACTACATATTGCTTTGGAACTTCTTTATTTATTAAAGGATAAATATGAACCGTATGTTTTAAAACAATATATAAAATTATATCTTGTATTGTGAAATGAAATTAGACTGTGCAAAATGGTCATGATTTAATTTAGTACGATATAAAATGAAAATTAAATCCCGTTAAAATTCTTTTTTTGATTGACTTGGAAGCAAATACTGACATAGTATAAAGTGTTTATAATCATATGTTGATGTTATTAGAGTGATCACTCCAAAAAAAAAACCGAGAATTATGTCAAACATGGCGAAGGATCTGCTTACCTTTCCAGAGCACCTCAGTTCACCTCCAGTTTTTGGTGGGGTTCGTCTTGCTCAATATTTAATTTTCTGTGATGTGTACTTTCGTTTGTCTATTAGTCCTTTTTTTTTAGCCATCCTTGATTGTTATGCAGGTTATAAGAAATATATATCACAGCCATGCATAAATTGTTCACTTTAAAAAGTTCAACCGATGTTAATGTCGCATGAAACGTTTCTATAGATTTTACTTTTTCACTGGAAACTTCATCTGTTGATATATATGGTAATCATTTTGCGAATATTTTTTAAAATATAGTAGTAGGCATTACATGTATGACGGTACAAATGGTAAATTGTTAAAATGAAACTACTCGGAAATATGGATACAATGATGCTGTACCTCTATGTTTGACATTTTACTAATTTACTATTATGTCAGGTTGTTTTGTTTGCACATCGATGTCAATATAGTGAAATTTAATACCACTGTCATACAAATGAGGAGTTAAGCAAGCTATAAAACCAGGTTTAATTCACCATTTCCTACATAAGAAAATGACTGAATTAAGTCAGTAATACATGTGAGATGACAGTTGTTATCCAGTCGTTTGGTGTGTTTGAGATTTTGATTTTGACATTTGATTAGAGACTTTCCGTTTTGAATTGGAGTTAAGAATTGTTTTGATTTTACTTTTATATCGTAATTTGAAACTCTGGGGTGAAGATATTCTGTGATATTGTCGGCGTCCTTTGTTATATTTTATGAGGGTTTTCTTAAGGTTTTTTAATTTCATAAAATAAGTTGATTATACCTGTAACTTTTATTTGTGTACTAATTTCAAATACAACTTAAATTATGTTCACACAGCAGGCATGTTTTATGTAAATAAAAAGCTTAACAAAACATAGATGACAGGCACTACTGTTCTGTCATATTTATACAAATAACAGTAAACTGATTTTCTGTGTATCTAAAGTTGTCTCAGTCTATTCTTCATGCTGTTTTTTTTTAGGACTGTAACAAAATGTATCGTATTATTCCAGTTCTACAGCAGGTTATTGAAACATCTCTTTTTGATATCTTGAAACCTATTTTCACATTTAGCCATTATATTTCAAGAAAGGTACGATTCCACAAGCAATATTGAATACACAGTAGGCAAATATAATTCGTTTTGGCTTGTTTACGATAATACCCCATTACCATACATATATGATGAAACAGAATTCTTGGCAAAAAACATGAATAATTATATCCTAGTAATGTTTGAAAGAATTTATTCGCATAGTATAGAGATGATTTCGTCAATTCCTTTGTTCGCAGATGACACCATACTCATATGAAATTTCATAATCATGCCAATAGAACTCATAATCGGATTCTATTCCAATACATTCTCCCAAATCTCCTCTATTGTTTGGCTGAATGTTGTTTGTGTCACGGGTGTCCCAGTTGG
This sequence comes from Mytilus galloprovincialis, assembly GCF_965363235.1. NCBI lineage: Eukaryota > Metazoa > Mollusca > Bivalvia > Mytilida > Mytilidae > Mytilus > Mytilus galloprovincialis. Next base: position 53,342,503 of record NC_134850.1, read on the forward strand.
TGTACAAAAGTGGTGTACCATCTAATCTTAACCAAGATCCACCTGTGATTTGTCCAGCAATAAAAATTCCAGAAATAGAAAGGTCATTATCTATTACATTGACAATGAATTCCTGTTTCGCTTGGCTATCTATCTCTATTATCGATGCTGAATGTTGAGAACATACTTGACCAGCTTCGACACAATGTACACTGTTGGATATAACGATGTAGCACAGATTAAGGTAGCGTATGTATATAAATCCACTATAAACATCACACCATGGTTTGAATATCACGTAATTCAAACCATTCATTGGTAAAACTGTATCGGGGTACGATATGTACTGAATACAGCTCTGATCTTGGTAAGTGATAGAAAGACAATTGTCAGACAACGCACATTTCGAGTAGCATTCGATTCGGGAGCGTACGAGTGAGTTCATTAAGATTTCACTGGAGAGAAAAGAAGCTGTTTTAATATTTGATCCGAGAAGAGCAAACTTAAACTGAAACAGCTCGTTTTCCAAACTTTTACTAATCAAACTAAACATAAGAATTAGGATCGTAGTTTGTAATAGCATGGTAATTTTTTACGGAAATTTTTTATCTTTTTTATAGTCAAACTTTCACTACATCATAATGATAAGCTACAAATTTAAAACAGTTTGAAATGAAGGATTTTTCTAAATTGCATATGTTCACATACATTTATTTGTTAACAATTCAGTAGCAAAATTAAACGATAAAGTTTTATATAGAATTGCTTTCGATCGAAAGTTGATAATCAGTAAATACTTTTGATTGCTTTGCCACAATTTACGTCGGGACTACATCAATATGACGCATTTAACATGAACGGATGTTTATAATGTATAGTTTAGTATTAATGACAATGGCGTATGTATAACCCCATCTACTTCTTATTTACGATGTTTCTGTCATGTTTCACTATCCGAAACATCTGTGTACTTTTCATTAGGCCTTTTCTCTATTCTCTCGATAAGCAACTTATACAGATATATTTAACAATAAAAAAACAAACACTCCATTCTATGTCAAAGTATGTAGTCCTTGTTAAAATATTGACAATACTGACTACATAAAGCTCTTTGTAGCTCTATTATGATACTTTAAAAAATTGGCATGTTCCTATTTCTTTAACTTGCATTGAATGATCTGATACCACTATTCGTGGAAAAATTATTATATATTATACTCAATCCTCTTTTTAAATGTTTACAGGTATACTTTCTCTTGAAAGAGTTTTGTAGCTTAAAACTACAAAAAGTAATTTTCTTGAACGGCTAGTGTAGCTTTTAGGTGTAATACAGTGGAAATTGCCTAATCAGACACACTGGGGGACCAGACAAAAATGTCGGATTAAGCAGGGTGTCTGAATACTCAGGTTTGTCTGCAAAGAAAATCCTATTTTGGGACCATGAAAATGTTTCGGTTAAAGCAGAATGTTGGATTATATTACCACTTAATCATAGTACGTCACACCCAGTTGCATACGAAAAAGGATTGAAAGTAATATCCTTTAAATTGACAATTGTAGGAAATTAAAATTACATTTCATTGCAGTAAAACCTTCTGAGTCATAAACATTGGGAATCTTTAACATTAACATGTTCCTCTTTGTTTATCTTACAATAATTTGTATATGCTTTGCATACAGAGATGGGTCCGATTACTTTCAATGTAATTGATTAAATTACAATTACTTTTTCATTTGTACGATTAAATTAAATTAATGATTACATCATTTCTGAAAGTATCTGATTAAATTAATGATTACATTGGCAAAGTAATCATGATTACATCTGATTACAATGAATTTAAAAACAAAACATTTTGAATGATGTGAATGAATAAATGTTCCATATAACTATAGCATTTTTGAGAAAGTATTTCATTTGGTTAAATTATAAAATGATAACTTCAAATTAAACTTCATCTATTTAAATAAACACCAAATTTCACTACATATATATACATTACACTTTATCACCAATGATCTCTTTTGAATTAAATTTAATAAAGATATATCATAAGAGTTGTTTTGTTTGTCTTCTGACCTCTTTCAGAATTTATGTATATGTATTCCAAGTTGCAGTTTATGGAAGTTTAAATATGGATGAAATAAAGTTACCAGTTAAAACTATGTTTAATTTTAATAGAAATGTTTAATCAAATTTTAAACAATATGTAAGTACTAAAAATCATTGCATTTTACATGTCCAGTCCAAATACAAAAAAAAAATTAAACAATATATTTGTCCAACTTTTAATTTAGTTTGTGCTAATTAGATAAATGTTCATGTCTGATTTATCTTTTATCATACATGTATATATTTCCCTACAGCTATACTGAATTGGTAATTGCAATAAAAACAAACCTTAATTAGTCCCCTACCTGTCAATTCAAAGTTGACAAAAATCACAAAAATTAACAAAAGATTATAATTCAGGGTTAAAGAAAAGTATTACATGAATATATAACAGTTATTATCAAATATTAATATGAAGATCATTATAAAACGATGAATATACATGTATGTACAATATCTTTTACCAAGATAAAAGGTATATAATTGTACTATATGTCTCTGCTTAGGCTAATGGTGACTTTTCAATACTGTAACAGTTTATTTTTTTTACTGAAGTAGACATGCTTAAAGTAACCAAACCATTTTAGTATGTTTAAAGTTTATCAAATATGAATAACAAAGAGATTCATTTAATGACCAAAAACACAATTTTAGATTTTTTTTCATTGTAATCAGAATGTAATCAAAAAGTAATCATGATTACAGGGTATTTTGAAAAGTAATTGATTAAATTAAATTACATGTAATTAGATTTTTGGCTGATTAATGATTACACTGATTACTTGAAAAATTGTAATCAATTACAGCTGATTAACGATTACAATTACAATTACCCCAAGTCTGTTTGCATATCTATTAATACTTGAATTGGATTGGTCAATTATACATTTTCTCTTGGTTTACACTTCGATAAACCATGTTTCCGAAACTACTTTCGTAATCCATTCATGCGCGATACACATCCTTGCAGGGATACTTGGATTTTCGGTAAATTGAGATTAAAAAACAAATGCATAACAGTTGTTTCTATTCTAATGCATATAAAACACAAAAAGAAATAAAATAAATAAATGCACTAAAGCTTCGAAAATTAATAAAAGTAAAATTTAAATAAATTCCGCGAAATCTAATGATGGATTTGGCGAATTTACCTCATGGCAAAACACGACGTCATACGAATGAAAACTGCTAAGGGAAAGATCATTTCGTTACGTGTGTGCTTCTAATTCGGATAATGTCTCATTAAAATGAAGTTTTGGAGGTAGGTGTTATTTCATTTTAAATTCCGTTGCATTTATCAAACATTTATGGATTTTAGAAAGTCAATATGGCGGCCAACTCCTTAGTTACGACCTGTCAGTTGTGCATGTGATTGTGATTATAGTAACCTTTACACAGAAAATGTTAATAAATATTGAGACTATTTGGCTTCAGAACTATTAGGATTAAACACATTTTTTATAGAGGTTATTGATGTGTGAACCGGGGCTCTTACTCACAATTTTTTCAAAAAAGTCCTTAGGACTTTTATTTAGTTTGTGAGTTTATCGCCCCGGCTTACGAATCAATAACCTCACTGTCTCTTGAAAGAGTGAAAGAGTTGTAACTTAAGACTACAAACAGGAATTCTCTTGAAAGGCTATTAAAGCCTAATGATAAACAAAACAATTCTCTTGTAAAAAGCGACGATTAAGACTTAAGACAGATATTGCCTAAAAAGAGTCTTGTAGCTTAAGACAGGAATTATCTTATAAGATCTGAAGTTATTGTCATCGACACTCAAAAATCGGTTGTTGTACTCAGAGAATATGGCATTTATTCTTAAATCGACATGCACTTGTTAAACGCTTGTCAAAAAGAATTAACTGTCCTGTATTTTACGCTTGGCCTTCGTTTTAAGGTAGGTTTTAGTGTCGCAAATTAGTTTGATAGGTAACTTAAGCGGATATTTGCAAGAGTAAAATCAAGTTTTATGAAGACCAAGTTTTAAATACGGTACAGTTAACTCCATTATAATGCCACATATTAAAATTAATTCCAATTTTTAGATATATTGGCTTTAAAATACAATAATTCAAACTCCACGAAAATAGTTGTATTGTCTATGTATATAAACAGTGTCACGTGATATGCATACTCCCTGTTTTAAACATCAAGATCAGTATATTTATACTTTTTGTTCGCTTCTGACTGAATTTAATATTGAAAAAAAAAAATTTAGGTACTACATATGTACATATGACTTTATTGTTGGTTTTTTTTTTAGGAATTACATAGCATAATAATTAGGAATTCAAAATGGTAGTTTTCTTGGTTACGGACTTGTAGAATTTGGAATCTAATCTAAAATATTTGTCAATGTCCAATTAGGATTGTCGTTACAAACGAATTGCTTTTGAATATTTTATTTGAATGTTAACTAATTTTACCTTTTTACATTGTTCAAACAGACCTTCCAAATGTTTGTATTGACAGAAATGTGCAAGCTCACTGTATACTCCATCTTTAAAGTAATATATTAGTTACGGTACCCGCGAGAAGATATGGTACCGAAATTTGTAAGATCCTGTACGATAGATAAATCTGATGATAGGTAAAATTCCATCTTTATGCCTTATATATCATGTACTGTGTCACGACGCCAGAAAAAAACTGACAATAATCTTAGAGCCTAGGTGGTCGAGTGGTCTTGTGCGTCAGACAATTTTTTTTATTTTCGAAGGCCTGGATTCAAGCTCATGCTCCCTAGATATCGTGGGACCAAATCGCATTGCGCTATGCTCGACGCGCTAGACCACTCGACCACCTAGAAAAACCAATACCTATAGCTTATGCGGTCGAGTGGTCTTGCGCGGCGGGCAAAGTGCAAGGCGATTTGTTGCCAAGATATCTCAGTAGCATGAGTTCGAATTCCGACCAGTGAAGAACAAAAATTGATTCTGCAAATTTACAGATCGAACATTATTCGGCTTGAGTTATACAAATTATATATACAGAATGTGTGTTCAGCCTTACATCACCACCACTGGAGATCAAATGGATCAAATCAGTCGTGGAGTTGTCACTGGTTCAGACGTATTTACTAATATATATATATAATTTATTCTAATTGCATTTTGTTATGATATGTCATACTTCAAGTGATTTTAACATTAACTCAGAATATGGCGACCGTGACAAACATTCTTATTCCACAAAATCCTGAATCCAGATACTGAAGAGTACATATCTATATAAATTCCTATACTGTGTGAATTTACAAAAAAAAAGTCATAAACATGTCATTATAACTTCCGATCGGTTTGTATTGTAAGATGTTTTGTAAAAAGGGCCTCTGTTCTACAAATCTGCCTATATCTTCCTTATAATAATGTAGAATATTTCACAAAACCAACAATATACTAGGCGAACCATGCCATTATTTGTATTGACATCTTACCTGTGGGTCCAGTTTTTAAACAGGAAGACATTTATGACATTCTACTTTCATTGAATTAAATAACGCTGTATGAAAAGACTGATTACTCCATTATTTAAGCATTATACAATCACAATGAATATGTATACATACAACACCTAAACTTTTGCATTTTGAATTACATCATCTTTTGAATTTGAAAAATTTGCCATACCCTGTGAGTGTGTACAATATTGAGTTTACTTGTATAACATTTTAAGGTACCAGATGCTTTAAAACAAAACTGTTGTATCGGACATTTTTTGTGTGTGCATAGAATATCTGCTGTGTGTTTGTTACATACTTGAACTTCTTAGGAAGACGTAAAAGAAGTTATTATTATACTTTAACTCATCTTTTCCACTATAAAGATGATTTTCTCTAACTAATTTAAAACACGGTGTCTATTTTGAACGCATCTATCACATCGATCTTGATATAAAGGATACAAGAAACACATATGTTAAATTACATCTAGAAATTGACAATAAGGGTCGTTTGAAAGCAAACAGTTCCGAACAAGAGATGATTTCAGCTTCCCAATGGTGAACTTTCCATTTCTATGTAGTAACATTCCAGGAACTCCCGCATACCAGTTGTGTTTTCTATCTTCTATCATGATTTCCATGATGAGGTTTGCTGCTCGAAGGATTCAAGTTTTGAAGTTAAAATCATCTCTTCGTACGTTTTACGGACGCAATCAAGAGTTGGTTGACCGTTATGCGAGGTTCACACATTGCCGATTGTTGCTCCCGTTTGGGGTCAGACAGCGATACGAAACGAAAAGTGAAAAAGTCGGATAACTATCCTCAATTATCTGGAATGTCCAATCATTGTCTGAACGCCGTCGTTTAAGTTCGTAACAGATTCCTACGGGTCAGGAAGAGTCCGAATAGTTCTGTAAAGCATCACGACAGTTATATGTATCCCGTAACATTCGGGGGAACTCAGCCGATTTAGTCTAGTCGTATTACAATCGTGCCTATGTCGTGACAGATTCGGCTGTATCGGATCAAAATCCTAACAATGTTTCTGTGTATTCTGGACGGTGTCCTGTGGAACGGGAATGATCTGGAGAAATTTTTCACTGCTGTTTTTCTTCCTATTAAGTCCAGATTGCATCCAGATCTTGTGGGGATTGCGAACCGTTTTTGCCGAAACAGTTCCGGAACAGTCCCGTTAATAATACGGAATTCGTCAATAATACCCACGTCAGGGTCCCAACAATTACAGAATACAATACGACTGGACAAGACAAAGCCGTTTGCAATACGACAGTACCTGCTCATTCCGATTATGCCGACAGTTTTCGAACGGATAAATTCCGCCAGCGTTGGTTCACTGTCTTGTCACTATCTGATATCTGTCGGATTACATTCGGTAGAATCAGGACGCAGTCGTAACAGACTCGGTCGAATTTTACCTGGCGAAAGAAACAAATTGGATTAGAAACGGATTGAGAACAGGATTATCGGGACAAATTCGCTTGAAAACGGTTGAATATCGACACTTCCTGAACAATATCTGATTGTTGTCGTGATTAAATTATTTGTTTTACAAATTTAATTAAAGTTTGAAGGTTCATCCACGATTCACAGGATCTTGATCAGACTTTTGGTGCGTGCATCTTTTTATAAAATAACTGTGGATTAAACCTGGTTTCATAGCTAGCTAAAGCTCTCACTTGTATGACAGTCAAATAGAATTTCGTCATACTGAAAACAATACGTGAGCAAAACAATAGGTTAAAAGTAGAATCACAAGGAAATTGACATTTCATTTTTGGAACCTTAATATTATTTTATTGGAAACATAATGGAAAATGTATAGCATACAAAATTATGACACAGATGTAATCCTTTAAAAGCTGATGTATACAGAGTTAATTTAGTAATTGATCCATGTTGAAAAAGTGGATGTTCCTTAGAAGATTCGATTATTTTTTTTTTTTGGCTGAACCCTCTACATAAATTTTAGAAATCAACTTTTTGAAAACATTCAACACTTAGTTGCTATTTCCATAGAACATATTTTATTCGGAACAGACGAAATAAGGGTTGAACAAAACAAAGTCCTTTTCAGAAATGTAAATATTTATATACGCCATACAAAAAGATTCTTTGATTAATACTGCTGTTAAATATGTTTAAACTAGAGCGTGCATATCATTCGTAATCAAAGATTTGATACAAGATTTTTATTGTCGACTCTTGCTCTTTGTGTTTCCTCTCGCGAAAACGATTTTTTATCGGCCTGCTTTAAATTTTATATGGTAGATCATTTAGGATAATGCTCCTACAAATATACATCGTACACAACTAAATGCAAATTCAAGTACTGAATAGGGAAAATTGTATTTTTGGGCCATATAGAACCTCCTCCATTGGATAGCATTCTATAATGTCAGTTAGTGTCTGTTTCATTAAAAAAAATGAAGTATTTCTTCTTAAACTCTTGGAATGATGAATACCCAGTGAGGTAGATTCTTTTCTCCATTCTTAATTTGACGATTCTTTAGCTATAAATATAATGTATGACCGAAATCACAATTTCATTTTTTGATTTCTAATAATTTTCAGAACCTTCGAAAACAAAGTTTGTCGTCAATATATTTCAGAGAGAAATTTTATGAGCGGTAGACAGATTTTTTGTTTATGAAATAAATCCTTGTGGATGAATATATTATAACATATTATCCTTAACTGATATTTTTATAGTATTGAAACAAAATATAAACGTGCATGTCAAAAAATAAAGGTTCGGAGTATTATTAATCATTTTGCTCGCAGATGACACCATGTTTTTAAAAATATTCAGTATCATGCCAATAGAACTGATATCTAGATTCTATTACAATACAATATTTCCCAATTCACCTCTTCCGCTCGGCTGAATTTTGTTTGTGTCACGGGTGTCCCAATTATAGTACAATAGTGGCTCGCCATCCACTCGTAACCAAGAACCGGATGCGTATTGTTCAGCAATAAACATTCCAGAAATAGGAAGATCATTCTGTATTACAAAACATAATCTTTAAAAATCATAAGATCCTAGCATTGTGTGAAAGAATGAAAATAAGCATAGTATAGAGCTGATTTCTTAAATATAGTGTCCAGGTATTTCGTTAATCCCTTTGTTCGCAGATGACACCAAATCTATATGAAATATCATAATCATGCCAATAGAACTCAAAATTGGATTCCATTCCAATACATTCTCTAAATGCTCATTTATTGTTCGGCTGAAGGTTGTTTGATTCACGGGTGTCCCAGTTATAGTACAACAGTGGTGTGCCATCTAATCTTAACCATGAACCGGAAGCGTATTGTCCAGCAATAAAAATTCCAGAAATCAGATCATTCTTTATAACATTGACAATGAATTCCTGTTTCGCTTGGCTGTCTATCTCAATTATCGATGATGAATGTTGAGAACATACTTCACCCGCTTCGCCACATTGCATATAGCTGGATATTACATTGTAACACATATTAAGTTGCCGAATGTATATAAATCTACTATAAACATCACACAATGGTTTGAATATCACGTAATTCAGACTATTCTTTCGTAAAACTGTATTAGGATAAGATACATGTATGTACTGAATACAATTCTGACTTTGGTAAGTAATAGAGATACAAATTGTCAGACAATGCACATTCCGAGAAACAATCGAGTCGTGATCGTACCGATGTATTCATAAAAAGTTCACTAGAGAGAAATGAGGCTGTTTTCATATTAGGCCCGAGAACAGCAAAATCAAACTTAAACAGGTCATTTTCGAAAGTTTTATAAATCAAACTTAACATTAGTCTGTGCATAGCGGTATGTGATTTCATTGTATTTTTCTTAAACTATAATAAACTTAAAAGTGTTTGACAGTCCAAAATGAATCTTCGACACTTTAGTATATTAGGCAACAAATGTTATTTCCAGTGATTTCCTAACTTCAAAAGTATCGTTTTATTTTAATACGATTTACAAGGCTCCAACATATCTGTCTACTTTATATTTAATGATCATGTAACAATGTAAAATAACTAATAATTTATAATTCTATTACTATGCTCTATGATCAATGATTTATGAAATGTAGCAAATCAATAAAGCAATTTACTGCATTGAACAATAATTAAATTTTATAAATTGTATTGAGGAGACCATAGTTTTTTTGTTAATCAATAAGGGAGAGACAAATCAATGTAACTAACAAAAGATGGGGGATCACAGGAACTCGAAGAGGTACAAGTCGCAAGTCTTGGTGCATTGAAAGCATGAGCGTCTCTTGCGATGCATCCATCACTAAATCACAACCAGTCAAAATCTCACCCACAATCGGTAAGCTGTCATTATGTTCATCTAATTTTTTATCTGAAGTTATAGGACGATACCTGATGCATAATTCTCAAAGCAAGTTAAAGATTACTTGACTAAGAATTGGATCTAAAGATTGTGAACAGGAAATAACACATTCACTGATTTTTTTCTATGATAATTTGGTACGCAAAATTGTGTTCATCTTCGAGACAATTCATGTTTAGGTTTCTCATTTCTTGTGATTCTGTACGAACATTTTAGAAGTCCAACTAACCAAACTTACATCGATTCCCCCTTCCCGTAACAGCTGCAAAGTTAAATTGAAAAACATTTCAAATATTAAGGATTTTTAAAGCAATAACCTTCCGTGAAATCAAAAATCATAATTGTTTTATAAAAATAACAAATATTAATGAAATGAAATGTGAAATGTACGTCAATGAGGATGCACCAACGACATAAGCTGTGAGTAAAACATTTGATGTCAACATATTTTACTAGAAATAGTTATTAAATCGCACGAGCACATACGGCGTTTTGGATTTTTAACTACCTTGAATTTCCATGAGAATCTGGCACGGTTGTTCGAGTACATACAAAAATTTCGAAGGCCTACAAAAAAGACAAAATCTACCAATAACGAAAAACATTATAAGATTATTTTTTGCATATTATCTCTCCCGATAAAACAATCAATGGAACTCTTTATTGAACATTGTCATATAAGAAGAAGGTTTGTCTAGCTACAAAACAGGTTTAATCCAACATTTATTCTTAAAAAGTAAAATCACAAAAATTCTGAACTCCGAGGAATGTCCATAATCAAATGGCAAAAACAAAAGCAGTTCAAACACATCAAACGAATTTCTAACATATGTCATATACCTGACTTGGTACAGACATTTTCTTAAGTAGAAATTCGTGAATTGAGCTTGGTTTACAGCAAGGCACTTGTATGAAAGTCGATTCAAATTCAACTACATAGATAACCATACGTAAACAAAACAAACAGACTCATTATCACTGAACTAGTATACATATTTGTTTAGGGGCCAGCTGAAGGACGCCTCCGGGTGCGGGAATTTCTCGACGCATTCAGGACCTATTGGTGACCTTCTGCTGTTGTTTGTTCTATGGTCGGGCTGTTTTCGCTTTGACACATTCCCAATTTCCATTCTTAATTAAACAATAGGTAAAAATGTCAAAAATAGGGGTACAGCAGTAAACATTGTGGAACAATCTTAATCGTAATCTTAAAATGTCCAAAACCGAATCAGGAATGTGGCAGTTGTTATCAAACAGTTTGTTTCTATGTATATTTGCGTTTGCTTTTATTGCACTTCAGTTTTTTTGTTTCTCTGTTGTTTTCCTCTTATAAGTGTTGTGTTTCTCTAGGTTTTTGTTTGTTATCCGGAATTGCTTTTAATGACTGTTGATCAGAGTATACTACTGTTACTTAACTGTAATTTCACGAACATTTTATTTCAGTTAGAGTAAAAAATAAACAGTTTTAGTCTTTTGTGTAAGGTACGCCCTTAATCAATATTGGTTTTGTATCATTCTAATGTATACCATGGTTCTAGGGTTATATCTTCGCAACAGCATACATAGATTCAACCTAAGTGTAATTATTTTTCGAATGTATGGTTTACCATTTATGCTTTTTATCTTCGTAAGTGATTTATCATTAAACTAAATACATAAAATTGCGATTTTTATTCTCTTTACATAGAAATGTTTCCTTTATATGTAGTATTGTTTTTATTATGTTATTTCGGGTTCTTTCCAATGTCCATGTATCGACAACAACTCACTAGAAATACATATCTGTTGCATCATATGTATTTGGGATCCTTATTAAATTTAAAATGACTTTAAAATGACTTTATAAAACATCATAACAAAAAATTGCATTTCCCCACTTATTTTATATATTTGTGATATAATGTAGTGAAAAATTCTTCCCTTTTCAAAAATTAATGTTGTTAATAGAAGTTTTGTGAGAAGTTTTTTTTAAGGGTTGTCGTAAAAAAAAAATGACCGAGTTCGAAACATTCATGTGTTAAAACAAATCGTAGTCATAACAAACCGTCCTATTTTGCAAAATGTATGAACCTTTTTGTTCTATTTCCGATAGGCGGTCCCAATCTATCTACACTATTAAAGTTGAGTTTATATATTTTGGTTCTACGAGCAGCTTTGTAAAATTTGAGCAGCTTTGTATAATTAGATCAGATTTCATATATGTTTAGTAGGTGCAAGCAGCAATTTTGTAACATACCTGCATGATCTGTTATGGAGTTAGAGACTGACTTTAAAAGATGTTACTGTAAGACCTCAACGAGTTAATGGTAAGCAGGATTTATTGTATTTTCTCAAGGTCTAACCTTTGGAAAATTGTTCACAAAAGATATGAATTGCTAGACATATATATGGATATGAAAATTTAATATATAATTGGAAAATGTTATATAACTGTGCATGAACAGCTCTTTTTATCTCCTGTTTTGTCATCGGAGTTGTTGTTATTTTTAATATTTGTCTCCCTTGTATTCTGTTTGTTCTTGGTACCATTTCCGTTTTCTTTAGTACTATCTTTCCTTTCACTTTTATTGGTGCCATTTGCAACAGGTATCGTGCCATCCTTCTTTTGTTTTTCCAACATTTCCTTCCTTTCTTTTTTGACTTTGTTTAAAATTTTCTTTTCTTCAGCAGCTCTATTTTGCTGTAAAAGCAAAACGCATTTCAGTTGATTCTATCTTCTTTTCTAAGAATGTCAATATAGTTTCTAAATTTGTGTGCGGTTTTTTAATACTTATATATAGTAATGCTGTATATCGAGATGAGATATAAACATCTTATCGTGCGTTTTTTTCGGTTAAATTTTGGAATCTAAATTGAAAGTTTTGTAATGACGATAACAATGTCTACAATTAATTTTGGAACATTAGAAGCCAAATTGAACCTTTGTAAAGCTTTGGCATTTGTTTTTTTTTTTTTTTTTAGGTTTGAATATAATAACGTCAGGTTCAAATAAAGATAGACCATCATATTGTATAATCAAGTATTTCAAAATTACTTTTCGTTATTGGTAATTTTTGCAGGGTTCATTCTTATATTGCCATTTTCTAATATATTCATATGAAATTATTTAAATTGTGATGTATAACATAGTTTTAATTAGTTCTCTTAGTCTGTTTTCCTGAATATGTGTTTTGCGGAAACCCATGTCCAACATTTTCTGCAAATTACTGCAGAATTGCAGAAATTCAAACTTAACTTAGATTTACTTGAATTATAAATTTTAATTTACCAGGTATTGTATAGCTTCTACTGTGTGAGTCATTTCTTTCTGTTCAGCTGCTTTCTCTGCTGACATCTCAATCTCGCCATGCTTGTACTAAATCATAATAAAAAAACAAATGAACTACATGGTGACGGGTTTAACATTCTGTACATGTCTGTTTGTTCCAAGTCAAGGGCATGTTATTCAGTAGTTGTTGTTTTTGCTGTAAATCATTTTGTTTTCATTCACTTTTTTTAACATGAATGAGGTCTTTAGTTTTCTCTTTTGGATTATTTTACTTTGTCATTTTTGCTGTATATCATTTTGCTTTCATTCACTATTTTGAACATGAATCAGGCCTTAAGTTTTCTCTTTTGGATTATTTTACTTTGTCATTTCTGAGTATTTTATAGCTGACTATGCGGTATGGGATTTGCTTATTGTTGAAGACCTACGGTGACCTATAGTTGTAAAATTCTATTTCATTTTGTCTCTGGTGGAGTGCTGTCTCACTGGCAACCATACCACATCTAATGTTACATTAATGTTTTCGTGACGGTATGACAATTTAAAATAAATAATATTTTGATATACGAACTCCTGTATTCGTGTTGTGATCGCTTACATATGTGTGCATAGTGTATTTTTCAATCACATCTGAACCTAGAATAATATACACAGAGCACATAAGGCAAATTTCATGTTGGTGTTATGGTTTGAGTAGGAATTGCAGGTGTGTGTCCAAACATAACGACATCATCAATTAAAGGTACATTAAGAGGACAAAATGAAGTGACCCTTTTTTCGCTGAAATTTTACTTAAAGGATTTTTTTCAAGTTTCCAATTGGGATAATTGATAAATGAAAAATTAGTAAATCGGACTGAAATATAATCAATTTAAAATTAATGAGACGTGGAAGGATTGTCAAAGCATGTAACAAAATTTATAGTTCATTTTACGGATTTCAATAATGTACACAACCCATACCATATAGTTAGTAATAGGAGATCCAGTGCGGCATAGCAAATTGTGAAACAATTCAAATGAAAACCAAGGTTGATTATGTTGAAACAATCTACGCGAAATAAAACCCGAACATAACAACAATTACTGCATTTCAAGCATTTACCCAGGCATGTGACGAATTTTGCGGGGTTAAACATGGTTTTGATATTTAAATCATACTCCTAGCCTTTGGCAGGGTTTAATCAGTTGTAATAGCTTGACTCACCAGATCGGCACGAAGCACAAATCAATCAACAAAAGTACCGATCTAAGAGTACTCGCAACTACTGAAAACTAGTGCAAAGACATTTATAATGAATGAATAAATCATGTCTTCCAACACTATAATATGAATCCCAATACATTCAATTGATTTAGTGTAGAGCCTTCCAAGACAGTTTGAGAAAAGCAGAACCATGTACAATTCAAACATATAGGTATAGTTGGGATGTAGGATCAAACGTGATTATGACTGCAAAGCAATTCATGTTTTGTAATATTTCAAAAACAAAATCAATGCTATTACCGATAAAGAAATGTTCAGAGATTTCCTACTTATAAATTGATTTCAGTCAATAAACTATAACATCATAATCAATCTTGTATTTACTTTTCAGATGTATCCACTGCAGTAAACTCAGTACCTGTTAGATAGTTCGCCTGACGTCCATTCAGTACTGTTATGTAGCATTTCATACTATGTTTGTAATGTAAACAAGTAAATGACAACTGTTGAAAAGTCTCATACTGAACAGATCTTATTTGACTGCAAATTGACACAAATTATATGAACAGTACCGAATTTTGATTACAAGCGAATTGTCTGAAAAGTACCGAATTTACCACAGTGGATAACTTGGTCACTTAGTCTCCTTGATCCATACCTGTATATCCCAGTTGATTCCTTGACTCAACAAGTACTTTCCAATCGGATCCTGGGAACAGTCAATACTTAACGACAATAGATCCTTAGGAGGAGGCTTAGTCTGGTACATTTTGACATGAAGATCGTTGAGATTGATGTCCTTATACATACTGTTTCGTATGTTCTCCACTTTTGTTAAATCTCCAGCCTCAATGGCGAACTTGAAGTCCATGTACCTTTGAAGCAGATATACTTCTATTCCAAAGTCCTTCATTCTTTCTTTGTTTATAGTTTCTTGCATAGACTCAGCAATTTTACTGTAATCGTTTGGTGTTTTTCCTTTCTACAAAAATTGTAATAATTATAAACAGTCTGAAATAAAAACATTTGTGTTGAATTATCATGATTTTGCTCATATATAGAAATATGTATAAACTCAAATTCAGAATTAAAATTGTGTGTCCCAGACGCATGTTTCGTCTGCGAAAGACTCAACATCCCGATGTAATCAAAATAAGAAAAAGGTAAAATAAGTTCATTTACGACAAAACGACAACTGCAACTTTTTCGCATACCACAAGTCATTTCGAAGTGAGAGAAATGACTAGTTGGTTTGTCAAACGTCCCATTGTAGGTTTATTAAGCTGTGCACTTTTTTGACATTTTTACCTTGGTGTCTATTTGTTTTGTTTACACATTGTTCATGTTGTTGTCATTTTAATGGAATTTTATGTGACTGAAATACAAGTGATAAGGTGGGCTAGCTATAAAACCAGGTTTAATTTAATTTTCTATATAAGGACATGTCTGTTTAGGTCATGCTTACATTCGGTTGATGTGGGTGAGATTTTGATTTTGCCATAAGATAAAGGACTTTTCGTTTTCAAGTTTCCTTTGATTTTTTTTTTAAGTTTTAAATAATGCAGTCAAACTTTAAAGAGCAAACATGTTCTAAATACATGCCACTGAACGTTTAACACAAATCCATCATCATCATTCTATATTCTTTCCGTTAACATAAATTTGTTGTCTATATTTGGCACTTACAACTTATTAGTATATCACGATCTTTGCGTTGTTCAATTTTTTGCCTCGTTCGTTTAAATTTTATTTGATTGTATTATTAAAAAAAAAAAGCAAACAGTATGATTTTTTTAAAAACCAAACTATAAATGTTTAGAAAGTCAAAATATACAAATACAAAAAAGAAAAAAATAGTAGAGTTCTATGATTTTGTAAGTGAGTACTGGACAGGCATGAATAGGATTTCAGGTACTGCATATGATACTTAATTTTTCAAAAACATATTTAAAATTAGATAAAAAATGACATACTTTATCACATTTTGAAATATGCTGCTCTAGATCAAACAAAAGACAGTTAACCAGAATTCACACTTAAAAAGAAATCTAATTTGGGATTTTTTATTTTCAACCATATTCCGTGTGGAGGAGTATCGTGTATCTTGCTTTCTTCCAGTATTGTTAGCTAGATTTTTGTCATGTTTTGGATTCATGGAAGACCACACTGATTTGCTGCTTACATGGCGAGGAAATTAACTCAGATTCACCAAATATTTACTCCAACTAAATTGTTATGTAATTTTAATCCGGGATCGCCCGCGGTTGAGGCATTCATACAAACTCAATTTACTAATACGGATCTATACCTGGATTTTAAAAGTCATAATGTGATATGTAAACCAAAGTTAAGGTAAGTAGTGTATACAAAAATATATATATATTTTTTTAAATCAAAAGTAATTTCTGTGTGATGGATAGATAAGGTATTACAACAAATATACAAATGATATACCCTTGAATTTAAAACCTGCAGTATAAACATGATTTGTATCATACCTTGTCTCGCACAGATGGATCTGCGCCAACTTTCATGAGACTTTCCTCTATATCTTTTCCTTCTTTGAGACACACTGCCCAGTGTAAGGGTGTTCGTCCTCCCTGATGAATAGTTCATAGATTTAAATAACAAAATGTATTGGAAAACGATACAACACGTTATATAATCAATGCGTCCGATATATTGTTTGGATTTACCTTTAAGGAGGCTCGCGGGTACAAAAATTTCAGCAAAAAATCAAACATTTGTTTTTTTTCAATGCAAATTTTATTTATTACACAATTAGTTATTACTTTATTATATGGTACAAAAATCACCCCAAAAAAATCGATTCGGTTTGGTCCCAGATCACTTTTAAAATGGTTATATCATTGAAAAAGCTCCAAATTATCTCCCTTTGCTGCAACAATGCCATTTTTTGGCATTAAAATTGACATATCCTTTTTTTACTCATCGGTGACTTATATTTTTTATTATTGTTTTCAAATAAGCTGTACATCAACTAAATAATTGTAAAATTTAAGCGATTTCTGTAATTTAGTTCTTTTTTTATTTCGATATTATCACTATTTCTCCTATTAGTTCAACAGAAAAAAAGGACATTAACAAAAATGTATGCTTCTTTCGGAGGCAGATTGTGAGCATAAATGAACGGTGACCCCATTTTTTTATTTCATTTTTCTATTAAGTATATGATAAAGTTCATTTATAAAAAATATGGCGAAATCCTATATTAGAAAAAAAAATTGATTTATACCCGCGAGCCCCCTTAATGCTGAATATTTGAAAGACACAGATGTATAAAACCGAAACATTTGAAGAGCTTTATAATAAAACAATGACCTAGACAATAGAAAAATCAATCTTCAGCCAACTTTACCTGAGTGAGTTGAAATTTAGGTTCTATATAACTCCAAAATTTATCAACGGTCACATTTAAAGACTTGTAACTAATAATTTCAGTACTGCGCTGATGATACCCTCGAGGACTGGTAGTCCACCAGCAGAGGTATCGTCCCAGTGATTAATTAAATATGAAGTCCACACTTAATTAATTTAATGCATCCGAAGCGCTTTTCTGGATTAAATAATTTATTTGATAAGCTTGTTGGCAGTCGATGACATTTGTCTCAGTTATTTCTTAGAATATGGCATTTTAGTAATACAGTTTCTTAAAATTGAGAAGACAAATCTTAACCATGAGCAAAACTGTCTTCGTCTTTTCCCCACGGTTTTGTCGATCTCTCTTCCACTTTCGAGTTTTTACTGTACTTGCTCTCCTTTAGAAATAAAGGGACACGAAGAAGAAAAACAAATATGGATAAACGTAATATGTAAGTTCAAGTATTGCAACGATAAAAACAAAATTAAAAAAAAAAACTCACAATATCTTTTAGATGGACCATCTCAGGATACTCCCTAAGAAAATATTTTATTATGAATCTCCTTTCAAAAAGCACTGCTTTATGCAGCAGTCCTCTCCCACCTTTGTCCCTCGCTGTAGCTAGCCGGTTTATCATGTGCTGCTTGATCTCGTGTAGGTTTCCAGTTTCTATGGAAACGTGAATTCTTCTTATTGTTCTCTGTATAAATATATAAAAGAATAAGAATATACAAATGCTTTATTTTTAAACTTTGATATATACATGTATGTGAAGTTAATATCTTTACAAATTGGAAAATCTCTTTTACATTAGTGACAAACTGTCATATTTAGTTACGTACCCTTTACATATGGAAGAATTTGTTCGAACCAGGTTAAACGATGTGTCACATCTACCACTTAATATATGTTTTAATGTTCGAGTTAATAAGGTATGGTGGAAATTTTAGACTGCCATTTGAACAGGTAGTAGTTATGTTAATTTTATTGACAACAAAGCAGCACTACAAACTTAACACCATGTATGTGATTATGCGTATCCCAAAGTCAAGAACCTAGGCAGTGGTTGTCTTTGGTATTACTCAGCTTTGAGTTTCTTTTCTTTTGGATAACTGTTTGTTAAATTCAGATATCTTGTTGTCTCTTGAAAACTTACTTAAAGAGTATCTAGATTCGATGTGATTAATTTAGAGTTTGACTTATTGTAGGGAAACTTGTTTACTGTTGGAATTTATGCCTTGACACGCGTACGTAGATTATGTTTTACGTTTGGCTGATGTCTGAATGACATTCACGTATAGTTTATTCAAAAGATTGTAAAGTCATTTATTAAGTGAAGAATTTCGATGACGGTGTCCCTATAGCATGTTGGTCATGATTAAGTTTAATTTGGAAGATCTTAAAATGATATGTTTCTACTTTGTCTACAAGTACATAATATATGACGGCAGAAAATAAACATATAGAAGACAACATATTTCAAAATATCACATCGAAATCGTATGTCAAGAGAATACAATAGATCTAAAGAATTGATGAATTTAACACAATTGTTGGGGTTTTATTTCATTTTTTTTTAATTCGAAGGGTAAAACTATAACCCTATGATACGTTTTAATTAAATTGGAATTTGGATTTTGATATATACAGTTGAATATCAAATTTCAACCGAATTGTGTTTTACCTGTAACTCTGGCAAACTTTCCAAGTAATTCAAGACATCTTCTTTTCCTTTTTCTGAAACTACCTCTATCATTGATTGTCCTCGCCTATTTTCAACTTGGTCATAATCATAACTATTAAGGCTCAGGCGTTCTAACATAAGCATATCTCCTTCTAATGCTATGTCAATTAAAACTTGATCGACAAAAGCCAGCTTCAATCTTAAACTGTCTTTACCGTCTTTATAGTTGTTAAGGTAAATAGTGTCACGCAATGTACTGGTCCATTTTCGTCCCGTTCGAACAGGTTCAGCCCCTTTGAAATCATAATCTTCACAATAGCAAACGGAAGTCTCTTTTCAAAAGCGATATTACAAATAATTGATGTTTTATCTTCAACCAAGGAAAAGTTGGCATACGGCAACATAACTTCTAGTACGTCATACGCGTCTTCTGTTGTTGGTAGTGTTCTCATTATATAAAGGAATAAGGGTTCAGCAAAATTAAATTCGTCAACGATAACGTTTACATCCGCTCCAGATTTTAAAAGCTTTTGGAGACACCCCGTTAAATGTAAGAGTGCTATCTCCCCTACCAGTGGCATGCAGAAAACAGAATAATCTTCTCCGATATGTGTGACATTTTTTATATTCACGTCCACATTAGGAGCCTTTAAAGCTTTCTTTAACGCCTTTTTATCTTTTGCCAGCGATGCATATACTAATTTCATTGTTTTAGACGATTTTTCTATCATATTTGCAGTTTTTTCGTTTAAATTTAGATGTACTAAGTTCAATAACGGTTTCCCATTTTTGATTTCTTCAAGATTACACCATGAATTGACCAATCGTAGAACCAAATCATCGTCCCCTTTGTCGACGGCGTTCCATAGTCCTGGATAAAGTAAATCTACGCAGATCTGTGTGCCTCTTTCAACTTCATCTATTAGGTCTTTAATTTCTTCGCCGTTTGTGTTCTGAATTTTTGGATCAACACCTATCATTATCAGAGCTCTTACTAATTTTTTCATTCTAGTCTTCTTAACGGCAACATGAAGAGCAGTTTCGCCATCTTGGTTTTTCACATTTGTCTTGATTCCTGCATTAGAAAGTTGAAAGAGAACAGGTAAAAGGTACGGCGCGTCATTCTCACCAGAATATCTTTTTGCGATTACATGTAGGAAACTCTCTCCTGTTTCACTAACTACATTCACATCTTCACCGTTTTTAATTGCTTTTAGTGTCGTTGACGGTGTATTGTCATTACACTCGATTATTGCTTGAAAAATATTAGCTATATCCATTTTGCTGTAATGGCGCCTCAGTGATCCATCACCAAAAAGTGCCTTACTTCTTAGAAATATAATATTTTACTGTTGGAGAAATGTTAGTAATGTTTACCTTGCTGTAATGGCGTCTCAGTATCCATAACCCTTAGAGTCTAAATTTTTAGAATAACCTTTTTTTCAGATTGCTTGAAAAATGTTAGTTATGTCCATGTTGTTTTAATGGCGTCTAAGCTTAAGTGCTCCGTAACCAACAAGTGACTAACAGTTAGTAAATATATAAACATTTACATCATCATATGACTTCATTAGCCTCTTTTCAGAACATGCTGCTGGGATACTTAGAAATATTTAGAGCTTTAGTATTTGCTTATGAAGTTTTTGATAACTGTTTCATTTAGTTAATTCAATATATCATTGGAATATTAAACAAACAAAAAACCTTTGTAAAGAAAACTATTTCCAACTTTCCTATTGATTTATAGTAAGTTAACTTGAGTTCCAATATTGTTTACTGTTAAAGGAAATTCAATTCAAATTAAAGACTAATAACAGTTGAAAAGAAAATCGAAGATTACGACATTTATCTTGTTTAAAGGACTTTTAGTTGTTACTGTTATTTTGATCTTGACGCGATCTGAAACGTTCTGCTATAACAATGTTCAAGTTTTGATGAGATTTGTGTTATGTCTTAGAATTTTTCTTAGAAAATTCACTTTGTTCGAAATATTTGGGTTATATCGGAATACAGTTTGGGCAGTTCTAACCTCTTTGTAGATCTGTCAGAATAATCTGACATAGACACTTTTGGATAAAAATGTAAATAAGTAAGAGATCACTCGAATTCAATATAACATATCATGTACCAATTATAGCTTTGCAATTCGTCAGTGGTGTATTTTAAGTCAGAAAGAACCATCTTAAATTCTTGTATAATTGTTCAACATTAGTACAAAAGCAAATATTTTCTAACACAAAGGCTGATTGTTTTCAAGATAAGCCAATATCCTGCATGGTTATTGATAAATACGTAACACTTTACTATAGGAAACCTTCTGGTGTTTTTTTTCACAATTTCTAATTTATCACAAAAGAGTTTTGTGCATTTTTGACAGTACAAAAATCACATAGCAAAACTATTACAAGTATTGAGAAAAAATAATTTTGCTATGATGATATGAACTACGACTAAAGGTGCCATGAAACCCAATTACCATTACAGCCGATTTAATTGAGTATATAGGGAAAGGTAGAATCCTTGGGTAGCTTGCTTGTTAGTTGAACCGTGAAGTCATTATTAGGTAGATAAACTACCCTCCTTTAAAAGTAGACTAGTCTGACAGATGACTATCTATCTGTCTGTAAGACTAAACTGCTTCGAAAGGAAGTTAGTATATCTTACCAAATATTGACTTCACGGTTCAACTAACAAACAAGTTAACCAAGTATTCTACCTTTCCCTACACACTCACTGAAATCGGCTGTAATTATAATCGCTTTAAAACAGGTTAATGATCCAAGATATCTTATATCAGGATTCTAATCACGCCTGTGAAGTTTTGATTGCCATAAAATCTATTATATATGTTACTAATAATGTTCTGCTTTTGGCTGAAGTGTTTGAGACGTTACCATGGAAAATTATATGGTTTAGGTCCCCCGTCATTCCTTAACGGCTAATGGTCTAGACCTACAGGTAGCACTGACAATGCATGGGGATCCGCTAAATTTTATTACCGATTCGTTAATTTAAATCTTGAGGAATTTGAAATTTGGAACGAGAGAGTTTGAATGTCTCTGTGCATCAAAAGTATAAAAAAAAAAGCCAACAATAAATAAATGAATTATTTCGATCCTTTGAACCCATCGTTTCACATACAATGTACTATATATACTATAATTATTGACGTAAGGGGAGAATCAAACGTCATTTACGGTATACATCCAAGTAAGAGGATCTTGAATGTCCCCGAACTTCATGATGATCATAATTAAAGCGGATTGTACTTTAATAGGGAGAGGACCATTTGTTTGATTGTTGTTTTTTTTTTTTTTTTGTAAAAGGAGGGGGGGGGGGGGGGGGGGGGGTTTGAAAATGAACTTCACGGCCAGGTAACATCTGAACATCAATTAAATTGCACGATACAGGATGAAAATAATTGTTTGTCAACCTAAAATGCAGGAAACCCTATTGTGTACAGAAATAAAAAATATTTTTGCGCGGTTTTTAAAAAACAAAATCAGCATAAGTAGCAACAGATGAAAATGAATATTCATTCCGCAACCCCAGCCCCGAACAGGGTATCATTGTCGAACTGTAGAAGAAAAAAGAAAATATGAATGCAAAGCAGAAGTGTGTTATATGCAGCAACAAAGATATGAATATTTTCATAATATTTCATGCATATTCAGGAGGGGAACAAATCAATAGTAAATCTAATAGTTACGTTATATATGCAACCAATTGAACAAGGTGAAGCATAGGAATTCTCCAGGCTTACTGCCACTAAAATTGAAAGCAATAGTATAATCTTTCAACGGGCATCCTACGGACCCGTGAGAGTTTTGAGCACGCAAACTCGAAAGAGAGTGGCACCTTCCTTATAAATGTTATACAAGGCATCATATGTATTTAGAAAGGATAAGAACTTATATTATAGTAGTAAATTATATCCCGCACAGTCAAACGAATTCCCCTCTCTTGCATGCCGCATGAAGGGGCTATACTGAGATGGACTATATTTTGAACACATTTCAAATGTATTAACAGAAACCCATACAAAGCCGTATTTTGTTCTGATGCAGAAATATGCATAAAAGTAGAACAAAGTATATTAGTTTATCTTTACTTTTAAAATAAGAACAATGAACAACCATATAGAAAATCTACAAAACTTTTGCAAACAGCTACTCTTAAAGCCCTGGCAATAGAGAGAGTCCACATGAACTATTGTAAATATATACTTGGTGTTAAATTGCCAACATCAAAGTTATGATATATATTAAGTACTAGGTAGATTGCCTCATATTTTCGCAAGAAAATGTAAGATTTTCAAATATTGGTTTAAATTGCTAAATACTTCAAACTGTATATTGAAAAATTGTTATAACTACTTATATTGTGAATTAGAGAGATGTCCAAATAATAAGTGTAACTGGTTGTATTTTATAAAGAATGAACTTTTTCTTATTGGTTTAGGTGATGTATGGTCTATCCAAAACCTTATTTGTGACTTGCCTGATGTATATTTTGCTGTCTCAGATAAATGACAAGAAATTAGAACCAAATAAAATAAAATTTACTTACTTACTTACTTCAAGGATTTGTATAGCCGGTAAGTCTTACTATACAAATCCTTGCTTACTTACTTATATATATGACAGTAACATTATTAATAATTGTTATTTTATATAATTTTTCCTATTTTCCGTCTATATAACATGATTTGAAACAATAGTTGTATGTTTTATACTAGAATTTATTTAAATCTGATATTTATTTTATTTATTGCGGGGAAAATGATTATCTCCCTTGAATTTACAATAAATGAAGAATCGGCTTTCAAAATCATACTATGGATCATTTAACAACTTGTTAAAAGCGTTGTGTATTGTTTTATCAATGTGTATTCCATGGTTTTCGTTTTTAATGGCTGACATTGCATTTAAAAGCAGAAGGTATTGGTAATTTTCTCGGTATATATATATATATATACGATCCATCCAGTATTTAAAAAAGGGGGAGGGCAGACTAGGCAACGTTAGGGTTAGTTTAAACATATTTTATTTGCAAAAGTAGCTAAAGCGAGGATAAGTTATAAAACATTAGTGGTGTCCTCCTCTTATACAAATACAAACACAAAATACAGTTGACAATGACGAAAACATAATCATGATCATGGGAATATGACAAGCCGTTGTGGAATTTATTCCCTATTTATTAATATTAAAAAATCATTTATTAATATTGATAAATGATTTTTTAATAATAATTAATCGAATTTTTAATATGAAATAATACGCTGATTTTTTAATAATAATAAATGAATATTTAATCTATTAAAAAATCATTTTTTCATATTAAAAAATTATTTATTAATATTAAAAAATCATTTTTTAATATTAGATATTCAGTCTAATTTTTTAATATTAATAAATGAATTTTTAATATTAGATAATACGCTGATTTTTTAATTTTAAAAAATCATTTATTAATATTAAAAAATCATTTATTAATCATGTTAATATTAAAATATCAACATCAATGTAACCTTAGCGTTTAATATACATGTAAGGCAAATCAATTATTATCTGTACAACGCTTTAATGATTGATTATTGGACAAGTCTGTCTGGAGAAATTTTGGAGACTATGTTAAGTTAACTCGACCCATCTTATATCGACCCTGACAAGTATTTAAGGAAAGCTTGAACTATTTAATGATTATAAACCATTACACATTACATGTTTAATTGCTTTCTTTTAAAAGTTGCTGAATTTGCCAAAATAAAAGCGCTTTAGGAACAAAACAAATTGACAATGACCGATATTTGGCAAACATACCACAGTACTGTGGTTAAATATTCTGCATTGCCCCTATCAGAGCTTTGAAAAGATCTATTTCTATGGTCAATATTTAAATTCAGGAAAAAATCACTGTACAACTAAATAAATTCTCGATCGATTTTTTTACTTGGGTCGACATAAGCGATTTGTATGTATCTTTTAACTAGTCAAATAAGACACGGAATTTCGACCCTTCCATTTTTACATTCAAATAATTGTAATACAATTTCCCTAACTTGGAGTCTGGACTAAGCAAACATACAAACTATAAGTCCAATGCATACAGTTGAGTAACCTTGTTTCTTCCAGGGGGGTAGCTGCTGCTATCTACAGATGCACGTCAGAGAAGTCGTCAAAACTCTTTAATTATCAAATATCATGTATATACTAGTCTATCAGCATTAGTGAATGGAGTATTGGATATAATTGAATGTCATCATATCCTCCCTTTATATAGAAAATATAACTAGAACTTTCGTTCAGATCATTTCGCTTCTATCAAATATGGCCGTAACCGTAACCCTAACCCTAACCCTAATGGGAATGCATTTTATACAAGGATTTGTCGTACTAGACCTGATCAGATCTTACTATTCTGCTATTCAAATCCTTTATATAAAATATATAATGATATTTTAGATAAGACTGGACTGGGGTGAAGTGTCTGAAAATAGGAATTAAGAATTTAAATCTTATTTTCTGAATCTGTGTTCAATTCTGATATAAGAAAGTACAAACTCAAAAATGTTAGGAGTCCCAGGGACAAAATGCATTATATAGCCATGTAAAAGTATGTCAGTTCCAAAAACATTGATAAGGGGCAGACCTCTATAAGACACTAAATCCTTTTGAGAAATATGACACACATTAACGGGGGTCTCATTGGGGGGGGGTTCTGATCCGGGATCCCGCTTACTGTTTTGTCAGATTCCTGTATCCCGCTTACACTATGTACGTAGGCAATTCTATTTTTTTTGTAATTTCCCCTGTCCCGCTAGAATTCATTTCCCGTTTTCACGGCACAATGATTTGACTTTCACACGTTACGCTTTCAAAAGATCGGCAATCCCGTGTCTCGTTTAGACCCCAATGAGACCCACATTAAGTATTATATGTTTCTAATAGGACCAGTGGCCGATCCCATGGGGTGGGGTGGATTCTTGGGTTGTAACCCCACCTTTTTTTTAATGATCTATTCATTTGAATAGGAACATAGCAAAGCATATGATATTTCAACATTCTTAGACTAAGCGTTTCAAACACTGCGATTAATACATCATGTACATGAAGGTTGCATTTATCTCCCGCTTTTTTAAATTTATGGTATTTTTTTTTCTCAGGTTCTCATGTTCCTTGGAATATATAACATTTCATCATTTCTTCAATTGTATTATCTGATGGCCTCACTTATCATTTCATATTTCTCACTGACTCAGGGGTAGTATAATTTTTGAGAGAGTGGAAAAAATGGTACCACAAAATTCACTCTATGCACAGACATACCTGTGAACCTGGAAAAGTTTAAAGCCATGGATAAATTTAATTGCATTTCATATTTCAGAAAATTGAAACTTTAATTCATATCTGAAACTAAAAAATTTTCCTGATGCAGAAATCAAAGTTTGTCTACGGTGTGTACACTGTTTTCCATGTTTACATGTCTGTCTATCTGTATATCTATCCATCCCATAAAAATTCCTTCTGAATACTTTTTAAGTCCTTACAAATAATGGCATTAAAACACTTTAAATCAACGGCCAATTTTATGAACGTGCAGTCATATTTGGATATCGATTAGTGATACAGACATAGATCTGAGTCTAACATGTACATGTATATGAAATTTCCATCCCCAAATATTTATCTTGAGAAGTGTAATGTCTTTAGAGAGCTTTGGTGTAGTGGTTAGCGCATCAGACTTCAAAGAAAATTTCAGGGACTTAATTTTCAGCTTTCCCTTAACACCATTTGCGAGTATGCTCTTAAGAAATAATGATAGTCTTTAGGAAGGGGACGATAAATGACTGACCCGTGTTAAGAGAGAGCAACATCTCTTAAACGTAAAAGACACCCTTGTATATTTGTAAATAAGCAGGTTAATGCAGCACTCGCAGAGATTAATACATAAAGTTGTAATAACTCAAATAACCTTGTTTCCCAATCCACTATAAATAAATATGTTTAAATTATGTTTAAGGTCTTCCAAAAAATTGTTATCAAATTAAATGTGAACATGCTAAACTGTAGGACAGGTTGACAAATTATCACTCCTCAACTCCTGTTTACTATATATGATTCTAACACACAATGGCCATGAATGAAAGGAGTATGGCCACTAAGGCTTTTATTTGGCCTTGAATTATTTTTATGCCCCATTTATGGGCATTATGTTTTCTGGTCTGTGCGTCTGTCTCTTTGGTTGTTCGTCTGTTCGTTCATTCATCTGTTCGTCCATCTGTTTATCCTGGTATGATCCCTCTTCAGGTTAAAAATTTTGGTCCAGGTTGAAGTTTTTGTTCCATGTAGTTTTTGATGAAGTTGAAGTCCAATCAACTTGAAACTTAATACACATGTTCCCTATGATATATGATCTTTTTAATTTTAATGCCAAATTAGAGATTTTCCCCCATTTTCACTGTCCACTGAACATAGAAAATGATAGTGTGGATGGGGCATCCGTGTACCGGGGACACATTCTTGTTTTTTCATATTTCATGTATATAAAAACCTACATTTTAAATCTTACATGTAATTATTATATGTAAATTTTCGATAAATAAGACACTTTTGTTGTTTGCTGTTTGATTTAACAATATTTACTATATTTACAGAGTCACAAACTTTTACATTTCTCTTGATATTTTACAACTGTTTTACCAAATTTCCTGCATTTATGCATTTGTAAGGTAGTTATTTCCTCCTGAGAAACAATGGCCTCATCTTTAGACCAACATGCATTAATAAATTAAGATTATTTAATATATAAAAAGATATATATTGGTCAGAAAGGCATCAAGTTAGCTTCCTCATTTTCACTTTTTTTTTACAGAGCACTATGGCAGATAAAGTTAACAAACAGAGGGCGCTATCAAAAACAACTGTTAACACTAGTATTACTAGAGCAACATCAAAAACAACACAGAAATCTGTTCTAACAACCAGCAATCAACAAAATGGTGCTCCAGGCAAACCTATCCTCAAAACTGGCGGGCAGAAAAAAGATCAGAAAAAGGAAAATGATCAAGGTAAATGTCAATATATATGTTGTCTGCTCTATGGTCGGGTTGTTGTCGCTTTGACACATTCCCCATTTCCTTTCTCAATTTTATTTTATAGACAGATAGGGCAAACATGTGTTTTAAAACTATTATCCTGTACCATTTAGTCAGAAAATGGCAATTGTTATCTTATAGTTCATTTCTTTGTGTGTTGCATTTGTTTTTTTGTTGCACTTTAGTAATTCGGTCTGTTGTTTCATTGTTTTCCTCTTATATATATATTTGATGTGTTTCCCTCAGTTTTAGTTTGTAACCCAGATTTGTTTTCTCTTAATTGATTTGTGACTTTGGAACAGTGGTATATACTACTGTTTTTTTCTTCTTCTCCATAATGAGAGTTAGATGCCAATGAGACAACTACCCACCATTGAGGGACGTAAAGGGGGTATCTGCACGGAAGAACGTGAGTTAATTGCCATTTCAGGATGAAACGAACAATTAAAAATTTCTTGCACATTGATCCTTTTACCGATTTCAGGAAACATGGAGAAGAACAAACCTTTTTCACGGCTCAGGCTGCACGTGAAATAAAAATGGCAAAACAAGTTGCAAGAAAAATAACCTTTTACCACCCTCACCATTGATTCATAGGCAAAACTGAAAATGTTAAATTAGATAACTACAATTAACTTATAACTTGATATATTATGATTTGAACCAGCAAAAAGTAATCTACATTTTCATACAGGCAATATATAAGGATGATTGATAGACAGAATACATATATCCCTACCATTTATTTTATAAAAAAATAAGGAGATGTGGTACATCTCAGATGTGGTATTTCTGTCAATGAGACAACTATCCACCATTGTCCACCAAAGTTCAAAACAGGTAGATGCAAATAATTGTAAGCAACAGTAATGCCTACAACAATGACTGGTGAGTCAGTTATAAAAGGCACACACATGAAAAAATATGGGGGAAAAAATCAATTGAGAAAACTAAAAGCCTAATTTATTATGTTTATAACAAAACAATAGTTTCAATTTAACAACATGTTCAGCATGTTTAGTTCCCATGTTGAAGAATTACATACAACTAATATGTGCTATATCGCAAAATAAAACACCCAAAACAGTATAAAAAAGGTTCATAATCTGAAACAAAGAAAAGAATATGAGCATTTTGTTTATTTAAGCAACATATATTTTGAATAAGCAAATATACATAGCAATACAGTACCAAGTAACATATTTTGAAAAGATTAATTAACTTTTGGGTTTAAAGGACAACTTGTCCCAGGTTGTTCTCAGTCAGACTAATCTTGCTAAGAAGAATAATGTTTAGGCTATAATCCTTTTATATAAAGCAGAGGTAGATTTGGGGAAGAGGAGGGGGGGCTCTTTTGTCGTAAAAATTTGGGCCCCCACTAATGAAAATTTCTTGATCTGCCACTGTGACTGTCATTACTGTATATAGTTTGTAAAATACCAGTATTTGTGCATCAGACTTATGATAATATGCTTTGACAGACAGTTGTTGAACTTTCTATTTATAGAATCAGAGACAGCTATAGAAAACCCTTCTGGACATTCCAATCAGAATAAATTTGATGAAGTACTCAAACTTAACAAAAACAAATTACAAGTTCTGGAAAAAAATGAGTTCTTTGACAAATTGAGAGATATCAATCTTGAAATAGATCTAAAAGAAGACCTTGTAGTAATGAGAGGTAAAACCCAACAAAGTATTGATGAAGCAAGGTACCAGATAGACAAACAATGTAAACAGGTGGTAACCAGGCTAGATAATATTGGAAATCTCCGATCAAAATTTCTAAGGAAACCAGAAGTAGCAGAATATGTAAATTTTATACTTTTGCATGAAAGGGCTATGTGCTCTTGGGAAGTAAATGAAAAAGTTTTTGATTTGTTAGTGTTTGCACAATCACAAGATGTTGCTGTAGAGGGTTCAAAAGTCATCAAGGACTGTATACAAACAATAGAGATTTCAAATGAACAGTTTGAATTTACAGAGTTAAAACAGTTTCTCCAAGATAATGATAAAGTATCGGCTGTTCCACGGAAAAAGAAGGGAGATACTGTTCTAGTGATGACAAACGATCAATTTGTGCGATACCAGAGAATATTTAGTTCATCCCCAGGTCCTGAGGATGGAACAGTCCAAATAATGCATGTTCCTTTGCCTGTATGGAAATTAGAATATTTTCAAAAATTTTCAGATTTGAAGCTGAAGGCTTTGAGCAATTTGTACAAAGTTGACCATAAATTTTTAGATGGCCATATTGAATTGCATGGCAAAGATCCTGGTATTGTCAAAACAGATATTGAAAGAATGACAAATGAGTTGTTTATTTCGTTAGATCATACTTTTGGCAATACATCACGCTTAACTAAAGCTGTTCAAGAAAAATGTGTTCAACTTGAGAAACAAAAACATTGCATCATCAGTATAGACAACAAAGCCCGTCTCCATTCTGGTTGGCTTGGTAACCATAGAGATGCTATGATGCACATTATGACAATGGTTGGTCCAATGGAGACAAGTGAATGTGATGTTCTTATCTGTCCTGTGACAACAACTCTTGAACCATTTGGCTGTGGCAAGGATATCTTTAGAATAGGTAACCTTCATACTATATCTACAATCTATTTAAAGTTTTAAATTGAATCTACCTTAAGTGGCAAGGTGCTTTGACATCCAGAAAATTGAAAATAATCTAGGATTACAAGTTTTTCTGTCATTTTTCCTGGTTTTTAGCTTCCTCCAACAATGAAAACTAGCTGTCATGAAGTAGTCAAGAATGCTGAAAGTGGCATTAATCACCAACAATCAATCAATCATTTAAAGTTTTAATATTAATTGGTCTTTCCTAATTTCAGTCTAAATGAGTAATGGATAGGGCAATCAAATATGGCATTGTGGGAATAATTGCAACACACTTTATATATATTGGAACTGATGAAACCCTTTAAACAAGTAAAGTATGTTATCAAGCTTGATATGAGAATTTCAGACTGTTTTGAAAATATCATGCAATAAAATATTATAAAACTGCCTTTTCAAAAATCATTATTAACTAGAACACACCCGCGAAATCGCGGGCATTCAGAGCGTGGTTGAAAGTATGTAAAGTGTTGTAGGAAAATTTAATGACTTGAGAATTTCAGGAATAGGTACTTGGGGACAGGAAAATGTCTTTTTTATCCCTTCTTATTTATTTCAAAAATTCCCATTTTTTTGTTTTCTATGAATTACAGTGTGATCATATAATTAGTATATTATGAACATGCAAGTCAGGAGCCTGTAAATAGTGGTTGTCGTTTGTTTACGTGTTACATATTTGTTTTTCGTTCATATTTTGAACATAAATAAGGCCGTTAGTTTTCTCTTTTGAATTGTTTTACACTCTGTCATTTTGGGGCCTTTTATATCTGACTATGCGGTATGGGCTTTGCTCATTGTTGAAGGCCGTACGGTGACCTATAGTTGTTAATTTCTGTGTCATTTTTGTCTCTTGTGGAGAGCTGTCTCTTTGGCAATCCTATCACATCTTCTTTTTTTGTAATCAGTAAAATTTTGTAAAAGATTTAATGACTGGAGAATTACAGAAAAGGTATCAAAAGTCAAAGGTTACCTCGGGACAGGACAGTTGTTTTCTAGCCCGGCTCATCCTGTTTTTCCAAAAATTCCCCCTTTTTTTATTTTCTATTAATTCTAATAACAAATGGATAATTTTAGCGCTTAAATGTATATTATGTACATTCATTACTATAAATTGCATATTTGTTTTTCGTTCATATTTTGTTCATAGATAAGGCTGTTAGTTTTCTCGTTTGAATTGTTTTACATTGTCATTTCGGGGCCTTTTATAGCTGACTATGGAGTATGGGCTTTGCTCATTGTTGAAGGCCGTACGGTAACCTATAGTTGTTAATTTCTGTGTCATTTTTGTCTCTTGTGGAGAGCTGTCTCTTTGGCAAACATACCACATCTTCTTTTATTGAAATCAATAATTTTTTGTAAAAGATTTAATGAATTTCAGAAAAGGTATCAAAAGTCATAGGTACATTGGGACATGACAGATGTTTTTCTAGCCCGGCTCCTCCTTTTTTCCAAAAAAATTCCCCTTTGGTTTCTATTAATTTTAATAACACATGGATAATTTTAGCGCTTATCTGCATAGTATGTACATTCATTACTATAAATAAAGTGTATTTGATTTTTACTTTCAATTCTCGCTTTACTAATCGATCCACGGGCCAGCGGTCATTGATATATTATACAGACTCTCTCAATTAATAAACTCTGTGACCGCCGTGGATAGTTAACTTGAAAATGATACCAGATAGAAAATACTCTTTATTCGTAGTATATGTATGTTCAAAGTATAAAGAAAACGCAAACCGGAAGTCTAATCTGACTTAAAATTTCGTCAAATGTCGGAAATAATATCCAGACGCTTTTTTTCTCCTAAAATAACTCAATTTGAATAATCATATGAATGGATGACAAATGCGACTATGCCATGTACCTATAGGACATAGAGGCATGATGATTAATTTATTGTGGAAAGAAGAGAAGCGACACACAAAATGAGGTCTTCTCGTTTAATAGTATAGATAATATCATGATTTAAGCAAGCATTTTAATGGATAAAAGTTACATTAATATTCCAGACATGATTTTTAACTCTTATATAATTAAAGTATATATATTGCACATTTAAGGTGGAAAAGCTGTTAATGCTGACATAGCAAAGCTCCTCAAAAACAGTGAAGAGACGGGAACAGCCATTGAACCAGAAGAAATTATTGTGATCCAGAATACAGGCAACCTTAAATGTCAAATGTTACTTCTCACAGTTATTCCCCCTTGGGCACGAACACGAGATGTAACACTGTCTTCACTGTACAACTGTGCTCGTAGGATTATTAACATTATTGCTGATACTGGGTACCGGAGCCTTGGTATACCGTTAGATATTGCTGATGATTTTCCTTCTAATATGTATGCCTCCATATTGATCAACAACTTTTGGAAATTAAGGAAAAAATTTGGACATTTCGTTCATTTGTATGGATATGCAGACACCTTAAGTACTGTTGAAGATATTGATGATTTTCTGATATCAGAAATCATTGTTTTTGGTCACATGTCAAGGATTGTGTTTGATAAACATCGTACCCTACTAATAGGTATGCATACATGTACTTAGTTATTGATTGAAGTTTTCTTATGTTAAGGAAGCTGGGGTGTCTAAATGCTTAATCATAGATTTATTTGAAACTTCTGTAAAAGAATAATGGGTCAATGTTCTTTCAAATTTCTATTTAATAACTGGGGTTAAAAATTTACTCAAAAGACTTTGTTTATTCTTTAAACATGTTAAAAAGCATTGAAGTTAATAAAACTAGTTATCTTATGTAAATGAGTTATATAGTAGAAACTTAATCTTTCCTTATTGAGGAAACATTAAAGAATGTGTTACAATTCAATAAGAAACTTGCTTTTCATAAATACTTCTGAAGTATCAAATAAAAATTTGTGGTCAAAAGCCTTATTTATTGTCTTGAAAAATCCCCAAAAACAGAAATAAATTATATTGTCCTAACAAATTTGGTATAATTATCTTCACATGATTTTAAAAAGATTTTTCAACAACAAAATTAAAATTCACATAGCGAAGCTTAATTTTTTGTTCCAAGTTTTAGATGTTAATCTGTGGTATATTGAATGATACTTGTTAAAATATTTTTGCAACATGCCCAGAAAGGATTTTGAGAAAAAAGACACCTTGTCTACCATAACACTGATATTAGTTGATAGATTCATGATATTTGTTAATGATTTTCTCATGTGTTAAGTGTCTGTTATATGAGGTATAATCTGTTGTTCTGCATGTGCAAGAAAAATATGTAATACAGATTTTCAGTGCACACATACTGAATAGACTGTTATAACAAAACAGGGCCTATGAAGAACAGATAAAGTCTTTTCAGGTCAAATTAGCTGAAGAGAACTGCAACCTTAGTTGTAGTAGTTTAGTTTAAGTACAGTAACTAACATAATGTTAACTCAGGCTTACAATTAACATTCCAATTACAAAAAAATCACTCTAGATATATTTCTAAAGATGTGAAGGAAACATTAACAATGGAATTAGATGAAGTTAATATAAACCTTTTTTTTTTTAGAGAAACAACCATCATCCATAATAGTAAATATTGTAGAAGGATCCATTGTTGATATGGATGACAAGGTAAACACATAATTCAAATCTACAAATGATTTTATAGAAGTTTATGAAAAAAAAAAACATTTGACCAATGGTTAGACTCAGTTTTTATCTCAAAAGAATAACTTATTTTTACCCATTATGATCCTATAATCTCCTTACAATAACATGATGTCATAGCATAAAGAAATATAGATTAATTAAATTCAATCATGAGTCTTTTGCAGAGGAAACATTTTCTCTGAAGTTTGAAGTCTGGTATCTTTGATGATTTTTTAACATATTAAAATTTAATTTGTTCATTCTAAAATAAGGAGATGTGGTAAAATTGCCAATGAAACACTTATAATCTACCAGCGACACTACAACTTTAATGTCGGCAATTATGGCTCACTTACAGTACAGCCTTCATTATATATCTGCATGAAATATCAAATAAATCAGTGGGAAACTAAATATGGTTGTGCGATGTTTAAGAAATATGAAAGTAATACTAAAGTTTTTTAAGCCCTGTAGAAAAAATAAAGACTTTTTTAAGGTCAATAAGCTCCATGAATCAATACAACATTGTTATTTTTCAATTAATACAGGTAAAACTACCAGTGGTGGATCCAGAACTTTTCATAAGGTGGGGCCCACTCCAGTCATGCTTCATTGATTCTCTATATAATCAACCAAATTTTTCCCACGAAAGGGGGGGGGGGGGGGGGGCCCGGCCCCCCAGGGCCCCCTGGATCCGCCTATGACTACCTACATTATAAAAGCTGTCCTGGCAATATTTAAAAATACTTTCTTGACCTTTGGCAAGAAAATTGATAACCCTTGTTAACTAAGATCAGAGTAAAACCCTGGTTACAGTGACACCAACATGAATTGGGTTGGAACTTACAACCTTAATTTAAACAGACTTGTGATCAATGTAGATGATCTACAATCTGAGATCACTTGGCTAATCATATGATTATATATTTTAGGTGGATGTTGTAGTAAATGCTACAAATCACAAAGATCTTGAGTATGGTGTTGTATCCAGACAACTTATACACAAAGCAGGAAGAGATATCATTGTACCAGAGTATCTCCAGGCATATCCTGATGGTATAGGGGTATGCGATGTGGCAGTTACTGAGCCTGGACGTTTGAAATGTCAGAAAATATTCCATGGATGTCTCTTTGGTTGGATTATGAATGGAAGTTTGTCAGTAAAGGTATTTAACTAGATCTTGTATTATATATTAAAAGATGGGTTTTGACACTCCAACAGTTTTCTCAATACAAAATTTGTTTTAATCAACAAATTTTTGCAAGTGATTTATTTTATGCCAATTTTCAAGAGACAAAAAATAACACTAATTTCAAATGTTATAGATTTGTCCAACTTTATAGATCTTCTGTTATAAAAATACATCAATATCAGGTTAAATGATTATAGAAATTAAAAGTCACCACATAATCTTAGGTCCGAGTACACAGTTATTTCGTAGTGCATTTCTTTTAGACGATAAATGAAAATTAAAAAAATCCCACTTGCGCTTTCTCAGTAATATTTTTACAGTGTGTTGTACTACTTTTGGGACAAATTATATCAAAATTATAGAAAACTTCATCAGCTCTAACTCAAAATATGGACAATTTTATGTTAAGCGAGTCTTGAAATCTTTTGACAGCTTCCGAAGTGCTAATTTTGGACCTTTTTCAGCAGGACCTAATCACTACTTTACATTAATATTTATGACCCAAATTTTTTTACAGTGTCATTTCACCCCCCCCCCCCCCCAACTTGCTATATGAGGCATAAAACATGGAGAAATAAATTTGGAAGGGGTATAACAAAAATTGGCAAGTAACACACTGTCCACACTAAGGACTATATTCGTGGACAACGAAAATCAAAGGACGATAACTGTGTACTCGGACCTAATAGGATAGAAAAAGTTGACCAATCTTAATAAAACTTGGTATGACTAAAGCTTAATATATTATAAGACTGCTTACAAAGTTTCATAGCAATAGGATATATATTATAGACAATATGATTAATTCTATATTCAACTTTGCGTGTTAAATTTAGACGTTAAAATTGAGAATTTTCAACTATCAACATTTGGGGCTTTTAAAATTTAAATTTGGCAAAAAAATACTTTTAAAATGCCTTAATATATAATACATCATGTATTTAAAGCAATAGAGTACTCATTTGATATATCAGACTTAGCATAATTATTCAAAAGTCAAATTTATATGAGCCTGTGCTTAAAAATAGAGGTTTTCCAATGAAGGGGTGCCTTACATGAAGATGTAATATTTTCCAGCAAATTTAAATTTGTGAAGCTTTTTGATTATAAATAATCCTTACATATCTATTTAATGTACTTTAAATGGAAAGAAAACTTACAAATAACATATCATATTAGTTTAAAAGGGTCTTAGGCCAAGTAAGAATAAAAATAATTTAGGGTCAATTTAAGCCGCAGCACATATTTACATTTAAAAGTGCATATTGAAGCTATAGGAAATACAAATTTGTGTCTTTTCTATTATTTCTATACTCAGGTGACATGATACAATAAATCTGAGCACAAAAAGGCTCTTACATTCAACTTTTTAGCAGACAGTATGGTCTGATACAAAGATTTCTCACTTTTTAGTGAAAAACGTGCATGCAATTTTAGTCTCAACAGGCTTATATTTGAACCACATGCTATCCTACAGAAGTAAAGAAAGATATTATGTGAAATGAAACAGGTACAAAAGACATTGTTAAGTGCTTTTTATACAACTTTAGTGAGGTCTTTATTATGGACTTCAACTTTTATGTGCCATGCTCCTCACATTTAACTTGATCCAAACGGGGCATTAGACGAGGGTCATTTATACAACACATTTTGCTCATATTGTCTGAGATAATCTTCTTTTCTGTAGATTCAGAGTTCACAAATGAGTAATAAAACTGGATTTAAGCATAGAAACACAAAAATTGACACACGAAAACATGTCAGATAGAAAGTCAGAATGCCACTTATGCATCAAAATTGAAAAAGCTATGAAATGCTTATTTTGACCATATAATGCCAAAATTGGTCATTTTTGCAGAAATTCTATCAAATAAAAGTTTAAATCCTTTAGTTTTATGCTATTTGACAAATTGACACCATCAAATCATTCAGGGAAGTTGCCAAAGTACAGATTCTATATTTCCTGATTTCACCTCTTAGGTCCGAGTACACAGTTATTTCGTAGTGCATTTCTTTTAGACGATAAATGAAAATTAAAAAAATCCCACCTGCGCTTTCTCAGTAATATTTTTACAGTGTGTTGTACTACTTTTGGGACAAATTATATCAAAATTATAGAAAACTTCATCAGCTCTAACTCAAAATATGGACAATTTTATGTTAAGCGGGTCTTGAAATCTTTTGACAGCTTCCGAAGTGCTAATTTTGGACCTTTTTCAGCAGGACCTAATCACTACTTTACATTAATATTTATGACCCAAATTTTTTTACATTGTCATTTCACCCCCCCAACTTGCTATATGAGGCATAAAACATGGAGAAATAAATTTGGAAGGGGTATAACAAAAATTGGCAAGTAACACACTGTCCACACTAAGGACTATATTCGTGGACAACGAAAATCAAAGGACGATAACTGTGTACTCAGACCATAAGTCCTCTTTAGAATGAGATGAATGTTGGTAACCAATAGTTTTAAGTACATGGTTTTAATATCAATAATTCTTTGGGATAGACACATCACATGTGTTAGACCTAACACTATCAAAAGTAAATCATGAAAAAAACATTTTATTTCTGCCTAAAGATGATGACATATAAAAATGATCAATCATATTCAGAACCATGCATGTAAACATGGCTTTACTGTTTCAGGTCACAAGAACACTCGTTATGGTTTGTTGTGTGGAGGTTTAGGTTGCACATTTCATATGTTGTTCTGTTACAGTAACGAGGTAATTGATTGGCTTCTATAATCATTAATTTTGATTATAACATACATATATATTTTGTACACAAATTTCCCTATGAATGATAATTTCTGCTTTAAACGAAATTTTTTTCTTTTTATGCAAGCTCAATAAATTACTTTTTCTTCTTATATATTGACACATTTGTAAATGTATTTTTTAAAGTAGTGTTTTTTATGAAAAAATCCAACGCTGTTTTAGAAATGCAACTGGTGATCAACAAAGCTAGTTTTGATAAAAATGCACCAATAAAATAACACTGCACACTTAAAATAATCGTTACAGATGACTTCTAAAAACTCTGATAAACAATTCAGATAACATATTTCTTTTTGAATTTTAAATAAATCTTAGCTGCAATAAATTATTTTTTTATGAGAATATTGAATGATATGACTCCTGGAAATTCTGTAAAGTTTGACCTATTTGCAAATTCATTTTCCTCATCTTATGATAGCAGGGGTATCAGAATTGATTTCACAACAATATGTTTTTACTGCGATTTAATTTGTAGATGTTGAAACTATTCATAACAAGGTGTTTAGCAGAAGCAGAACAAAGACAATGTACAAGTATAGCTTTCCCAGCCCTTGGTTCCAGTTTATTAGTATTTCCACCAGTCTTGGTTGCCAAG
Source organism: Mytilus galloprovincialis (assembly GCF_965363235.1). Classification (NCBI taxonomy): domain Eukaryota; kingdom Metazoa; phylum Mollusca; class Bivalvia; order Mytilida; family Mytilidae; genus Mytilus; species Mytilus galloprovincialis. Next base: position 53,381,884 of record NC_134850.1, read on the forward strand.
GTGATGTTTAAAGCAGTAGAAACATTTGGAGAGATAGAAAAACCTGTGCATCTGAAACGTGTTGATTTTGTACTGAATCCAATTGAAAAAGAAGTGATTGAGGTATTTCATTTTATGAATATGTTAAGGATAAATATGTGATATTATTCCATATTGGTATTATTTTACTAGGTTTCTCTATATGAATTGGATTTTGAATAAAAAAGCATATTCACCTGAGAAAGTGTTATTCACCGTGTTAAACGTCACGCGCTTTTACATGCAACGTTATGGTAAAATGTTTCATGTAAAAAAAAAATTATTATATGTTTGTCATTAGATACATTTTCTTCTCTCGGACTATGGAATAAAAACAATTACTGTCTTTTGTTTCAGTAAATATGGGGTTTTATTGACTTTTGAAAAACTGATATTCACTTCGGCCGTCGGCCTCAGTGAATATAATTTTTTCAAAAGTCAATAAAACCCCATATTTACTGAAACAAAAGACAGTAATTGTATAATATTACATTAGAGACCCTTTTGAAACACATTATGCAAGATTATCTCTTAGAGCAGAATATTTTAAGAATGACCTTTTGAAAAATTAACAATATCATTAACATGATTAAATACAATCATTTTAGAATTTAATGACCATATTTTTTCACTGTTGCAAATGCAACCCCTAATTTTTATTTAAGGAATGACTGTAATATTTTTTCTGTCTATGAAGAAATAACATAAAAAGTTTGGTGCACACTGAATAACGCGCGTAGCAGGTTATTTAACAGTGTGCACCACATTTTTTATGTTATTTCGAATAGACAGAAAAAATATTACAGTCATTTCTTATAATTTAATTCTAAATTCCATTTTAAACAGTAGAAAACCATGAAAAAACATTGATGAGGTCACGGTCACATGACTAAATTATGTCTATGGGCTCATAACAAAATAACGTCAGCCAATCGGAAGACGCGTTACATCCAAAATTAAATTATTACGTCATGTCATAACTCACTTAAGTAACATCTACTTAAGGTATATTTCCAATATATTATGTATCTAAAAAACTGAAATTGTATTGTTTTTTGAATTTGAAATCATTAATTTATTCATACACTTATTACCCACCAAGTATGTATTGGAAATCATTGTATTTTTTTTTTCAATATTTGGTTGTGTGAGTCATATATTTCATTGATTTAATAGATTTAAATAATTCATTTGGGAGTTTTCTCATGTCATTTAATTTTTAACCGTATTTTTGTGACAAAAATGTCGGTTATTGATTTGGGGATGTACGGCGGGCGGGCGGGCGGCCTGGCGGGCGGTCGGGCTGTCGGGCGGGCGGCAATCAAATGTTGTCCATGCATTAACTCATGAACCGTTCAACCAAAGCTTTTAAAATTTTAATATGTTATTACTGACAACTATACGAAGGTCAAGTTCAATAATGGCGATTTTGACTTTTACCGTTCAGGAGTTATGGTTCTTGAAAGATTGAAAAATGGAGTTTCCAGTCGTGTCCGTGCATTTACGCATGAACTGTTCTACCAAAGCTTCCCAAATTTTAATATGTTGTTACTGATGACAGAATGGAGGTCAAGTTCAATAATGACGATTTTGACTTTTACTGTTCAGGGGTTATGGTTCTTGAAAGATTGAAAAATGGTGTTTCCCGTCGTGTCCGTGCATTTTCTCATGAACCATTCAACCAAAGCTTTTGAAATTTTAATATGTTGTTACTGATGACAAAATAGAGGTCAAGTTCAATAATGACGATTTTGACATTTACCGTTCAGGAGTTATGGTTCTTGAAAGATCGTAAAATGGCGTTTCCATTCACGTTGTTGCATTTACTCATGAACCATTCAATCTAAGCTTTTCAAATTTTAATATGTTGATACTGATGACAAAATGGAGGTCAAATTTGATATTGACGATTTTCACTTTCACCATTCATCAGTAATGGTTCTTGTGATATTGCCAGGACACAAATAAATGTTAATAAATCCGGTTTGCTGTCGTTGTGATAGCCTCTTGTTTTTTAATTTATTTTCAAAATTTCAGATTTTTGAAAATGTACAGGACTGGATGGTCAGTAGAAAAAATCAACTACTGTCTTTTAGTAAGTATGAAATAAAAAGTTGTTTAAAAATGATGTTCAATTTATTATCTACACTACTAAAGGAAGAGACCGATGGCAATATTGAGCCACATCTCCTCTGAAACCATACAAAGTCAAAAATATATGTGATATGATGTATAAATGAAGTGTTTTGTACTTCAAAAAGTTGTCTTTATAACAATCTTTTTTCCATAGAAAAGCCAATTTTTTTATAAAATAACCCAAATGTGAAGACATTATTGATCTGTGTCTTATAAGCTTTCCTGCATGCTCAGTCTAGGTACTGCCCACAAAACCACAAAATTTTAAAACTCTTTGCTTCAAGACTGGCCCAACTGTAACTGGAGGTTAAAGTTTTTGTTTAAAGTGTAATACAATTCAAAGCCTGTTGTTTTGTAAGAAGATAGGATATATTTTATTGCCCAAACATGGTGTCCAAAATTTGAGCTATACAATCAAATGAGTTACAAAATAAAGCACAGTAAATGATTAGAATCAGATTACAGAATATTTAACAAAAACTTGTATACACATTTGAACAAAATGAGATGTGAACTATATGATTGACAAAACATTAAGTCATTTGGAGCTGCACTTTGACCGGGAGAAAAGATATTTTCAAACTTATTAAATTTATAGACCTAGGCCTATGGGAGACAACTCTGAATCTACTTTTTATTATTTTTTTACTTTTCAAACTATTTTGATTTTTCTGAATTTTTAGATTTACCTCCCAAACATATAAGAAGTATTCACAAGAAACATGGCATACGATTTATTGTTGCAAGAACTGATGATTATAAAGACATGAGGTATAAAGAGGTCATGATCAACATTGTTTTTGTGTCGAAAGATAATCAAGTTGGTAAGAACAAAATTATTTAAAAATTTAACATTATTCCAGTGAGCATCTACATGAACCAATATAACACAATGAGGTGAATGCTTTTAAGATAATCTGACATTTAATAAAGGGGAGATAATTAACCATTTACTAAAGGGGAGACAATTAACCATTTATTAAAGGGGAGACAATTAACCATTTATCAAAGGGGAGACAATTAACCATTTGTCAAAGGGGAGATAATTAACCAGTTTATATCAAAATCTGTACTTACCTGTCTGTAAAACATTTGCAATTACCCCTTGGTAACCCCTTGCAATCGCTAACTTTTAAATTATCTCCCTTTCACGATCTCCCGAATAGAAGATCACTTTACCTTCAGCTAAAATGGCTACAGCCTGATCGTATTTGGTTTAAAAGCAATCGTTATTATTATATTAGGTAAGAATAGACATCGAGTGAATTGGAAGTGATGGAAGACAAGTATAAGAACTGTGTAAAGTGTACCTCACGTATGAACGTGTTAGATACGCATGAGGAATGCTATAGACATCGTATTTGTCACAAGGCTTTCCCGTGCAATATTTGCCGGGAATGGGATGACGAGAAGCGATCGCTAGTTGATAAAATGTTGGAGAAAGCGAGGTCGAAGCTTTCTCTTTCTTCAAGTGCCGTTAATCCTTCTGTGCAGGAGGCAGGCAAGAAACTTGAAACGGCAAAGCTGAGTGAATTGGCGTCGCCGGCAAAGCATGACAAACTATCAAAAGTTCGAACTGATCATAGTGCAGATGATCGTGAAACTCAAGGTACGGGAGTACATTTTGAAGCAGTTGAATTTAACAAATTTATAGCAGATCAAGTGCAAATGCAATTGAAAAAGTTGTTACCACAGGTACAGACACAAGGCCTTATTGCAAGTGATGCAATGCATGCTTCCATTGACTCGAAATGTGAAATTTCGGAGAGTCAATCTTTGTCTAGGCCAAGGGCCCACTATAGTAAATTTATGCCATCTGATGATCAGATTTCTGTTGTTTCCCATGAAATCGAGGATGAAATAAGTATGGGTGGTTCAGCTATTTCTGATGAAAATAATAATGATGCCCACTCTCAGTCACAACATTCTCATGAAAAAGACTTTTCTCTGTTTAGTGAAGGAGCACCAGGATCTACCGATCCAGTTCAATGGAATAATTTTCTCCATAAATTGACAACCAAATTAAAAATAGATTGTTCAGAGGAAACTGAAGTAGATTCAGTCATAACTTTTTATTTGCCTTCAAGACTAAATCCTGGCAATTCAAATAAATCAGCTAATTTAAAATTACCTTTAGAGGGTACTACAGTTGAAGTTTTCAAGAATGTTGAAAAGGAAGCTATGTCTGGTAGACTTAAAAATAGGTCAGTTCGTCTAAGAGATGATAAGGCTTTTATGGTGTCGAAAAAAGATTTCACAGCATTTTGTTCCCCTCCAAGGCTTGATGATAATATTGAGGAGGGTTTGTCATCTATTATGAGCAATAAGAAAAAAAGTTTTGTAGACCGTAAAAAGTTTTCACACTCTTTACCTTCCTTCCATAAGGAAATGGATGCTGAATTTAAAAAGGTTGACAACTCAGCTAGGACATTGTTAAGAAGTGTTTCATATGGCTCTTTGATAGCAAGCTATATTGATGTTGCTGATTCAGAGGAAGACAGGGTAGAAGCATGTTCAGCTTTAGTAGCATGTTTCAAGTCTATGGCAGATATGACTTCACGTATAGTTGCTAATTCTGTTATAAACAGAAGAAAAATTTTCTTAAAAAATGTTGATTTTACTAGCAAAGCCACATCAGCTAAATTGTTGAATCTACCTTTAAATGGCGCACAACTTTTTGGTGGTAAATATTTTGATACTTTGCATTCCTCAGCTGAAAATATAAGAGATGCTAAAGAAACACAAAACGTTTATCGTTCTTCATTTGTTCCTGGAGGGCAAAAATTTGATGAAGGATCTAGAAAAAGAAAATCTCAAGAAACTTCTAATGTATCCTACAACAAACCTGCAAAAACATCAAGATATGATAAGCAGGATTTTAATGACCGTCGTGGCACTGACACTTCGTCTAATTTTCGTACCTTGCCAGCAAAACAAGGAGGAAAAGGATCTTTTTTATGGAAAAATTCGTCCCAGAAAAATTTCAAGAAATAAACAATTATTTGTCTGCAATAAGTCTCCAGGTTCAAATAACTCAAGACAAGTTAGTACTTCAGATAGTGAAGAATGGTTTAATTTTAGATTTCATAAGTCTTCCAGCTTTTACAGGAGTAAAAGAGACAGTTGTACCCAGAGTAGGTACAAAAAGGTCTTCTATATTAGAAGAGGTAAATTCTTTGTTAGAAAAACATGCTGTAGAGCCTATCCCGACAAGTGCAGAAAATCAGGGTTATTACAGTACAATATTCATGGTACCAAAAAGACAATGAGGTCTCAGACCAATTCTAAATTTAAAACCACTAAACCAGTTTGTCATACCTCATCACTTCAAAATGGAAACCCTCCGATCGATTCTAAAAAGTCTGAAAATTGGGGACTGGGCAGTAAAACTGGATTTGCAAAATGCATATTTCCATATACCCATTCACAAACATTACAGAAAATTTCTCCGCTTCAGCATTTTGGGAAAAAAGTATCAATACCGAGCTCTACCATTCGGTCTACGATTGGCTCCAAGGATTTTCACAAAAGTGATGGCAGTAGTAGGTGCGTTTCTGCGAAAACAAATGATTCACATATTTATGTACCTGGACGATTGGATGTTAAAAAACAGCAGCAAAGTAAAGCTGACAAAACAATTACAGTACACTCAAGAATTGTTGAAAAATCTGGGTTTGATAATCAATGTGAAAAAATCTTGTTTAGTTCCGACTCAAATAATAGAGTATCTAGGAGCAGTGATTCACTTAAAAGAAGGTCTTGTGTTTCCGTCTCTAGAGAGATTAAAAAATATAAGTCAGATGATTCAAATATTCCTAAATTCACAAACAGTAGAGGCACGTGTAATGTTGAGACTACTTGGTCTAATGGCTTCATGCATAGATTTAGTTCCATGGGCCCGACTGCACATGAGACCACTTCAGCTTTATCTTCTAGCTTGGTGGAGACCAGCTCTACACAGTTTAAATCATTTGATTCCACTGTATCAACCACTCCAGGAACATCTATTCTGGTGGCTAAACTGAAGAAATTTTTTCAAGGGAGTGCTATTAGAACAGGAATCTGCTCAGGTGACTCTAGTGACAGATGCGTCACAGTCGGGATGGGGAGCTCATATAAACAATTATCAGATAGCAGGTGTTTGGTCGCCTCAGTACAAAGTAAAACACATCAATTGGCTAGAACTCAAAGCTGTGCAGTTAGCACTGCAAACATTTCTGATAAAAGTACAATTCAAAAGTGTGCTAGTGAGAACAGACAATGCAACTGTCGTCAGTTATCTGAACAAACAGGGAGGTACGCGATCCCCAGACCTTTGTTACTTGGCATGGGATCTTTTGAAATGGTGTATAAATCACAATGTCAAAATCCAAGCTGTTCATATTCCGGGAAAAAAGAATATTATAGCAGATGCCCTGTCAAGGGGGAAAATGACCATTCGTTTGACAGAATGGGCATTAAATATGACAATAGTGAATTTGTTGTTCCTTCAGCTAGGAACACCAGTAATAGATCTGTTTGCGACTTCAATGAACAAGAAGCTGCCAGTGTTTTGCTCTCCTTGGCCGGAAGAAACAGCAGTGTCAATAGATGCACTGTCAATGAAATGGACAGATCTATTTGCTTATGCATTCCCGCCACCGATCATTCTAAACAGAGTATTACAAAAAATACAGAAAGAGGACTGTGTAATTTTACTGATAGTACCAATGTGGCCGAGACAGTCGTGGTACAGTCAACTTCTCAACCTGTTAATAGACTTTCCAATACAACTGCCTGTACAACAAAATCTATTAAGTCAAAATGGAATTTTTCATCCAAATCCAAGTGTTCTAAATCTTGTAGCTTGGAAAGTGTCAAAAGATCTTACACTGCAAAAGGATTTTCACCAAAAATTGCTTCAATTATTTCCAATGCACGAAAACAATCAACACAGACAGTTTATAATGCAAGACTCAAGCTATTTGACAGCTGGTGTCAAGAACGGAGTATCGATCCCAGTACGGCAACTGTGCCAGAAATAGCTGAATTTCTTATGTTCTTACATACTGTAAAGAATTGTAAGCCAAGCACTTCAGCTGGTTACAAGTCAGCAATAGCTTTAATACATTCATCTAAAGATAGAATTTCTATTAACATGGATTTGCGTAATTTAATTAAAGGATTGTACAACATTAATCCACCAATAAGGCAGTTGGCGCCAAATTGGGATTTGCCGTTGGTTTTGCTAGTGTTGACAAAGACACCTTTTGAACCACTAGAAGAAGCAGAATTGAAATTTTTAACCTTAAAGACAGTTTTTCTTATGGCATTAGCTTCTGCTGCAAGAGTCAGTGAATTACACAGTTTCACTATTAATGACAAACATTTCAGGAAAGAGCAAAGAGGTATACGGTTGTTGCCAAATGTTCCTTCATCCAAGCATATCTTGGATGTGCAGGATGAAGGTCATTCTTAGAATATGAGCCTGAGGCTCGAAAGTAATAAATTAGCTTAACTTCTCTGTGAGGGGTGAAGTTAACATGTAATAACTCTGTTTAAAGAAACAAACTATAACCATAGACATAGATAGCCAGTGACCTTGACCCTAGTATATAAGCACCTGTTCCATAATAACTTGTCATAATTTAAAGCAAGTTTGTGTCAACCAAATATAAAACCCATTTGAAAAGGGTGGGTCTGACTGATAATCCCTAGGGTGGGAATTAATTACTTTCGAGCCTCAGGCTCATATTCTAAGAATGACCTTCATCCTGCACATCCAAGATATGCTTGGATGAAGGAACATTCTTATTCATATTTCGCCTTCGGTCTCAAGTAATAAATTAGCTTGTTTAAAGTGTAGACACAAACTAAAAACAAAGTCATACAAATGCAACATTTAATAAAGATCAAACATTAATAACTGCAGAAGCAAAGTCCTTATTGCCAGTATTATTAAATTCCCTGTTATAAAACTTATAAAATGTATTCGCACATGTCCAATTCGCTGTTGCCATAATGTCTTTCACAGAACATCCAGAAGCTAATGCAGCTGAAGTAGAGGCACCTCTAAATGAGTGTGCCTTAAAAATGTTAATATCAATGCCTGCTAAAAGTAACACTGTTTTTAACCATCTAGATAACGTAGAAGTAGAAACTTTACGAAAAGTTGAAAAAGAAATGAATAAACTAGAAGTCTTCCTGACATCTCTTGTACGTAAAACATAATTAATCAATGTCTTCACCACGCAAAGTTCTGGTTTAACAAAACGCTTAAACACCACATTAGGCAGACTAAAACCAGGTCTAGTAGTTTTCAAAAGTTCCTGTATATGAAAAACTATAATGCCTTGTCTTTGACTAAAAGACATAAAATTTAAATCTAGAGCTGATATAGATTGTGCTCTAGCAGCTGTTGTCAAGGCAACTAAAGACACAAGTTTAAAAGTCAAAGTTTTCAATGTTAAATCCTCCAATGGATATAAAGAACTCAAAAAAGTTAGTACTAAATTCACATCCCAAGTGAAAGAGTATCTTGCTCTTGGCGGATTCAGGTTAAAGCAACCTTTCAACATACGTTCAACAAAAACAAATTTAGTAACATCTACTCCAAAAAAGGATAAAGTCTGTGTCAACATTGACCGAGTAGTATTTAACACTGAATATGAAAAGTTACTATTTTTCAAATAATTTTAAATAATCTATTACAACCTTTTCAGATGGTCGAAAATAATTGGTTTTCCTTTGAACACACCAAATAACGAATTTTCTCCAAGAATATTGGTATTGCTTGATTGTAGAAGGTCTCCAAGATGCAATGATGACATCTGCAGATGATTCTGAAAATCCTCTATCAAGTAGCGATTTCCGGATACAATGCACACGGTTAAATTTAGTCTCTTCCTTAATGGATGGCATTCTCCTGTATGCGGCATCATAACTAAATCTTTGTGTTGAGGCAGTCTAACTGGCAAAGAAATTAACATTGGTATTAGCAAAGAAAACCAACTTTGTGCAGGCCAAAAAGGAATAATCAAAGTAGCTTTCTCAACTTTGTCACTAATAATTTTCATTAAAATTTTCCCCAACAAAGTAAAAGGTGGGAAAATATATGGTCTAAAATTAGACCATGAAATAGTAAAAGCATCAACATAAGTAGCTTGTGGGTCAAATGACCACGATGCAAATCTAGGGATCTGAAAATTCAAACGTGAAGCAAACAAATCAACGTTTGGAACAAAGAAATGTTTACAAATTCTATCAAATATTTCTACTTTCAATTGCCACTCTGTGGAGTCTGTAAAATTCCTAGACATATGATCAGCATCAAAATTTTCTATTCCAGGAATATACTGAGCTGTGATAAAAATATCCCTTTCTGAACACCAAGCCCAAATCTCTGCAGCAAGCCTGTCAAGTGACAATGAGGTCATGCCTCCCATTTCATTAATATAAGCTACTGCAGTAGTATTGTCTGATCGTATACCAATATGGCATGATTTTTTGTGACTAAAAAAGGCTCTTAAAGAGAAAAATATAGCCAATAATTCTAAGAAATTTATATGAAAAGAGCGTTCTGACAAGCTCCATCTACCACCAGCAAATTGTCCTTCAAATTTAGCTCCCCAACCTTCTAATGAGGCATCTGTTTCAATCCAAAAGTTTATTTGTATGGGTCTTATTAGTTTTCCATTTTCAGATTTTAAATTGTTAACCCACCAAAAAATTTCAGTTCTTGACTCTTGTGTGATAAAAATTTCAGAGTCAAAATCGCCATTACAACTATTCAGTGCACCCACTTTATTTCTCTCCATGTTTCTGTAATGAAGTGGTCCCACAGATACTGCATTAAAAGCATGTACCACAAGACCAATAAATGATGCAAAGCATCTTACAGTAACACACTTCTGTTGAAGAATAATTTTCCCAAGGGAGATAATTTTATCTATTTTCTCATCTGTCAGAAAAATCTTAAATAATTCAGTATCAATAATGAGACCAAAGAAAACAATGCGTTTTGAAGGAATAAGGACAGACTTCTTATAATTAATTCTGAAACCAAGTTCATCAAGCTTCTGCACCATTTTTTCTGTATTTACAATACAACTATCTAAATTCTGATCCATAACAAGAGAATCATCAATGTAATAAATACATCTAATGCCATTTTTTCGAAAAAATGCATAAACAGGTTTTAAAACCTTAGTAAAAACTCTTGGTGCAGAAGCCAATCCGAAACAAAGAACCTGAAATTCATATAAACGTCCTTTCCACATGAAACGCAAATATCTCTTAAAATCATTATTAATACTTATACTAAAATAAGCATCTGTGAGATCTATGGATGTTAGATAATCATCCCTTTGAATTACATCTAAAACAAAAGATAAATGTTCTTGTTTAAAATGATGATAAGCCACAAAATTGTTTAAATTTTTTAAATTGATAACCGGCCTTGAAGACCCATCTTTCTTAGGAACTAAGAAAATATTGGAAATAAACTGGTTCTCCAATGATTCAACTTCTTTAATAGCTCCCTTAGCCAATAATTTTTGGACTTCTTCTGAAATAATTTCAATCTTGTGAATAGGGAAATGTATTTCATTCATAAAAGATGAACCTTGTGGCACAACATCAAATTCAATTTTATAACCATTTCTAACTGTATCTAATATCCATAGATCGCTTGTAATATTTTCCCATTCAGGATAATTAAGTTCTCTCACCTTAACTATTGTCGATAATGGTTGTTCTGGTAGAACCCTCTCTGAGAGTTGTGACCTCTCTGAGACCCTCTGTTCCCTGTCGGGAAACCTCTCCCTCTGCCTCTTAGGGAGGGGAATTGCCGTCGCCCTGTCGACCGACAGGGCCTCTGGAGTTTAAAGACTGATAATGGTCTCTACTATAGTTGCTTGGAGCGCTATTAATGTTAGACCTGGATCCTCTACCAAGGAATCTAGGATTAGCTATTGGAATCTTAGTGTAATCACCAAGTTCCTTCATCTGCTTCATGCAATCAGCACCAAAAAGTGATGAATCCACCGGAACATCAGAATTGCAAATAGGCTTAAACTTATCATTAAAATAAGGTCTAAGAGCTGAGCGTCTCCTCTGTGTCAGAGAAAGAAAACCATGGCCTAACAAACAAATAGAATCTGACAAAAGCTTTCTAGTATTGTCAACATCTAATGGCTCATTCTTACAGCACTGATTGGCCAACTGAACAATAGGGGTCAACCCCTTAACAAAATATCTTTGAGTTTCCTGCATTTTAGAATCTACAGTGTGGGCCTGTCTAGGCAGTGCAGTCCAAATCTCCTTATTCACTTTAGGAACACAAAGGTTCTCACAATTTTCTGGTCGTAAATATCTCTCCTCAATCAACTTAATACTTTCATGATTAGATTTAACAGACATTGCAGCATTTACAGCCTTAGAAAGACCAGAAGATATTTTAGGCCCAGTCTTTTCTTCTGTATTTAATTGTGGGATTTCCCAAGCAAAATCATAATCATAATGCTCAACCTGTTCAACACCAGGTTGAGAATGTGGTACATTAACCTCACTAAGAGGGGCCCTAAAGGCATTAGAAAACCCTAATGCTGGGTCAAAAGATGTGTCAAAATTAACTGGTGCTGGACTATCACCAGCCCTATCAGAGACTCCAGAAGGAGGTTTATATACAGGATCCTCTAAGTAATCCATATCAAAATCCTGAACAGAATCTTCATTTAAATTAGCCTCTAGAGGCAAAATCTGAGTGTTAGAGGATACAGCAGCAGGGTTCACAACCTCTGCTTGAATAGAAGACTGAGAAACTGTCTCACACCTAGGGGTCCTTACAGGCTCTTTCCCACATTTATTTATAAATCCTCTAAAAAGATGAGTCAAAGTGTCAATCGACTTGCCCATTGTAGAAATACCCATCTTATCCCTCAACACTGATAACTCCTCTGGAGATAAATCCTCAACTCTAGGAGATTTAGTAGCTTTACTAGTAGCACTAGTAGCCTTAGCCTTCCTTTTAACTGATTTAGGTGCTTTGTCACTAGTAATGGCAGTGCCTTTTATAATTCTATTAGGCTTTTTAGAGGGTTTGTTCAAACTACCTCTAGTTTTTCTATTTAAATCATCATTATTAATTTCATTAGCAACAAACAGATGCTGAAAATCATAGCCATCGGCTTCATTATTATCAATGTCATTTTCTTCATCTTGCAAAAGCAAAACATCTTCATTTTCTGACTCAGCCATTTTAATAAAATAATGTGTACCTGTGCAGGTAAAACACGTGCTAATTGAGTAATTCTGAAGAGTGCAAACGACCTTCAGTTAAAGAGAAATACACCTGTATTTATCTACCTGTTTAACAAACAGGAGTAAAATAATAAACTAACAAATTGCCGTACTTCGTAGGCAAAAACTTTAATGAATAAACTTGTCATACATCGTAGACAAGAAATTCTTCAATTCTAATTAATATCAACACTTGTCGTACATCGTAGACAAGAACATTTGTTATTTCTAATAAACCTCAACACTTGTCGTACTTCGTAGACAAGATAAAGGTATTGAAGAAAAAAGGGATTAAAGTAACTTACCAACCTACTAAACTAAAGAACAATAAATTGACTATTAAAAAATATCAGTGAAGTGCTGTTCACTTCACACCCTCTAGAAAAATAAATGACAAGTTATAATACGAACAGGTGCTTATATACTAGGGTCAAGGTCACTGGCTATCTATGTCTATGGTTATAGTTTGTTTCTTTAAACAGAGTTATTACATGTTAACTTCACCCCTCACAGAGAAGTTAAGCTAATTTATTACTTGAGACCGAAGGCGAAATATGAATAAGAATATGCAATTTCTTGCTAAAACTCAAACTTTGAATAAACCATGGGAACCAGTATTCATTCCCAAATTTGAAAGCTATGCTACAGATCCAAACGATTTACTGCTGTGCCCTTGTAGAGCACTACTAGCTTATATTAAAAGAACTGAAGTTTTGCCCAAATCACAAAGACTCTTTGTAACATATCAAAAGAATCATCATGTAGAGGCTTCTAAGAATTCCATTGCACGATGGATTGTGAACACGGTTAAATATGCATATGAACATGCAGATACAGACACACTTCAGTTTGTGAGAGCTCATGATACAAGAAAGCTCTCAACTTCTTGGGCTTTATTCAATGGACTTTCCTCTCAAGAAATTTTAAGAGCAGCTCATTGGTCAAATGAGACAACATTCACCTCATATTACTTGAAGGATGTACCAGATTTGGAATCTCGGTTTGCAAAAGCTGCAATTTTGCATACGGCTAACAGAAGACAGAAGAAGTATTAAGGTAGATATTTTTTATTTACTAGTTACTTTCTTCCTCTTACCCACCACCTTTAGGTTTACAATGGTTTATGCTGCAAATTCTTTGCAAATGTTTTTCAGACAGGTAAGTACAGATTTTGATATAAACTATGGTTTTTTAAAGTAAAAACCTTGTTTATGTTAAATCTGTACTTACTTGTCTGACCCTGCCCACCTCCCCACCTGAGGAAGTTAAGTTTTATATTATGTATATAGTTATTTCCGCCTCAGGTAAAGTGATCTTCTATTCGGGAGATCGTGAAAGGGAGATAATTTAAATGTTAGCGATTGCAAGGGGTTACCAAGGGGTAATTGCAAATGTTTTTCAGACAGGTAAGTACAGATTTATCATAAACAAGGTTTTTACTTTAAAAAACCATATTTATCAACATCAAAGGGGAGACAATTACGTATTTGTCAAATGGAAAACACTTTAAAGAAATGATTTCAAATCTGGTTTAATGATTATGATATCATTTATTTCATACACTATATACTTTATGTTTCATATCAAATTGTCACATCTCATATTTGCAGTCAACCTCTGAGAATGCATTGACTATAATAAAAAAAAATGTCAAGACACATGCATGCAACAAAATAATAATTATTTGAGAAAGTGAATTTGTAAGAATTTATTTTAATGTAGTTAAATGCAATACTGAAATTTAGTATTATTAGTTTGTGATATCTCCATTGATTTGTATTTAAAAAAATTTAAGTTGTTGAAAATGAAATAAATGTATTTTAAGCAAGTTATGATTTCTTTTACTCCTGAAGATATAAAGATAATAATGTAAATTAGAAATTTTTCACCATCCTAAATATGGAGTCACAAAGTTACTGCTGTTATCCAATTAGAAAAAAATTATTGAATCCCTGTCCATGAAATGTGTCAAATTATGCAGAATTTATAAAGGGAATAGTTACATTGTTGACATAACATTCACATTGGACTACAATAAGTTATAAAAAAGGGACATATTCTAATATACAATGTCCTTTTTTTAACCTGGGTACAATTGGAAATTTTATTGAAATCTCAGATAAGAGAGTAAATTCCTGTTAGTGACCATGTGTAGATCTCATAATGAATATGTATTTACCTTATATTTCATCAACACAAAATTAATTTCATACTCTTCTTATATATTTTTTCAGAGGTTGGAAAACTTGAATGGGATATGGTTAAAGGAAGCTATACAGTAAAAATCAAAATAGTTCGAACAGAAAAATGTTTGATTGAAGGATTTAAGAAAATGTCAGAAATGATTGAATTACGTAGATTCCATGTAGTTGATATCTTCTTGCTGAACAGTAGAGAATCAGGTGATTAAATTAGGGCTTGTCAAGAATAAAGGACCTTTAAAGCTGTTATCAATTGTTTATCAAATATCATCTGTAATATTATTCAAATCCATTTCATAATTTAAACCTGTCTTTTGGTAAAAAATCATCCTACATAAGTTATTAGTACATGTAATATACATGTACATTTAAGCTGAACTATTGCTTTTTTGGTTTAGATAAGTCTATTCTCACAGTAGTTTCGAAAGGGATATTTTTTTGGCAAAGAAATTAAAATGTGCTTTATTAGGGCCCTGCCTTAGGCGGGTCGCCCTATAGTGATCAGTCTGTCCGTCCGTCCGTCTGTCCATCCGTCTGTCCGTCCGTCTGTCTGTCCGTCCGTCCGTCCGTCCGTCTGTCCGTCCGTCCGTCTGTCTGTCCGTCCGTCCGTCCGTCCGTCCGTCCGTCCGTCTGTCTGTCCGTCCGTAACACTTTAACTTTGTGTCCGCTCTATATCTTGAGGACCGTTATGATTTCAAAGTTTATACTTGACATCCATTTTAACCAACACCAGAGGGTGTGTCATGATGTATGTAAAACTTCCTAGGTCAAAGGTCAAGGTCAAAAACTTTGGTTTCAGTTGACAACTCTGTGTCTTGTGGTGAAGATCGTGTCCGCTCTATATCTTGAGAACCGTTATGATTTCAAAGTTTATACTTGACATGTATATGAACCAACACCAGAGGGTGTGTCATAATTTATGAACGACTGCCTAGGGCAAAGTTCAAGGTCAAAAACTTTGGTTTCAGTTGACAACCCCATGTCCTATGGTAAAGATTGTGTCCGCTCTATATCTTGAGAACCGTTATCATTTCAAAGTTTATACTTGACATGTATATAAACCAACACCAAAGGGTGTGTCATAATTTATGTGCAACTTCCTAGGTCAAAGGTCAAGGTCAAAAACTTTGGTTTCAGTTGACAACCCCATGTCCTATGGTAAAGATCGTGTCCGCTCTATATCTTGAGAACCGTTATCATTTCAAAGTTTATACTTGACATGTTTATAAACCAACACCAAAGGGTGTGTCATAATTTATTTACAACTTCCTAGGTCAAAGGTCAAGGTCAAAAACTTTGATTTCAGTTGACAAACCCATGTCCCATGGTAAAGATACAATTTTTTAATGCACATTATTCACAGCGCGGCCCACAGAGATGGCTCCCATCTCAATGATATCTAGTTTATCATACAACTAGAAATAAGAAAATGTGTAATGATTGACAATGAAACATTACTTGACACTAAAGTCCAATCACAAAAAGTTTACTAGCTATATAAGGGTAACCGTACGGCCTACAATGACCTATAATTGTTTACATCTTCCGTCATTTGAACTCAGGTGGATAGTTGTCTCATTTGCTATCATATTACATCTCCTTATTTTTTATGCCCCACCTACGATATTATAGGGGCATTATGTTTTCTTGTCTGTACATCCGTCCGTTCGTCTGTACATCCGTTCGTCCCGCTTGAGGTTAAAAGTTTTTAGTCAAGGTAGTTTTTGATGAAGTTGAAGTCCAATCAACTTGAAACTTAGTACACATGTTCCTTCTGATAAGATTTTTTAAATTTTTATGCCAAATAAGAGTTTTGACCCCAATTTCACGGTCCACTGAACATAAAAAATGATAGTGTGAGTGGGGCATTCTTGTACTAGGGACACATTCTTGTTATACAGGTGCTCATTTTAGATTTCTATTTATACATATAGGATCAAATGAAATATTACAACTAATTTACATATTAGATAAATGTATTGAATATATTTTCAGTTATAATTAAAGATATCAGACCATCATCATTTGGACCATGGACAGACGAGAAAAATACAAAGCCAAGTTCAAGTATATTTGTCTTTTTTTAATCTTTTTTTTTTAGCTCACCTGGCCCGAAGGGCCAAGTGAGCTTTTCTCATCACTTTGCGTCCGTCGTTGCCGTCTGTCGTCACCGTCCGGCGTCTCCGTCGTCGTTAACTTTTACAATAATCTTCTCTTCTTAAACCACTGGTCCAAATTAAACCAAATTCGGCCACAATCATCATTGGGGTATCTAGTTTAAAAAATGTGTCCGGTGACCCAGCCAACCAACCAAGATGGCCGCCATGGCTAAAAATAGAACATAGGGGTAAAATGCAGTTTTTGGCTTATAACTCAAAAACCAAAGCATTTAGAGCAAATCTGACATGCCCGGTAATATCATTTACCAGGTCCAGATCTATCTGCCCTAAAATTTTCAGATGAATGAGACAACCTGTTGTTGGGTTGCTGCCCCTGAATTGGTAATTTGAAGGAAAATTTGCTGTTTTTGGTTATTATCTTGATTATTATAGATAGAGGTAAACTGTAAACAGCAATAATGTTCAGCAAAGTAAGATTTACAAATAAGTCAACACAACTGAAATGGTCAGTTGACCCCTTTAGGAGTTATTGCCCTTTATAGTCAATTTTTAACCATTTTTTGTAAATCTTAGTAATCTTTTACAAAAATCTTCTCCTCTGAAACTACTGGGCCAAATTAATCCAAACTTGGCCACGATCACCTTTGGGGTATCTAGTTTAAAAAATGTGTCCGGTGACCTAGCCACCAAACCAAGATGGCTGTCACGGTTAAAAATAGAACAAAGGGGTAAAATGCAGTTTTTGGCTTATAACTCAAAAACCAAAGCATTTAAAGCAAATCTGACAGGGTTAAATTGTTTATAAGGTCAAGATCTATCTGCCCTGAAATTTTCAGATGGATGATCAGACAACCCTTTGTTAGGTTACTGCACCTGAATTGGTAATTTGAAGGAAATTTGGCGTTTTTTGTTATTATCTTGAATATCATTATAGATAGAGATAAACTGTAAACAGCAATAATGTTCAGCAAAATAAGATCTACAAATAAGTCAGCATGATTAAAATTGTCAATTGACTCCTTAAGGAGTTATTGCCCTTTACAGTCAATTTTTAACATTTTTCATAAATTTTTGTAAATTTTTAGAAAATATTTTCCACTGTAATTACTGGGCAAAGTTCATTATAGATAGAGATAATTGTAGCAACAAGAATGTTCAGTAAAGTAAGATCTACAAACACATCACCATCACCAAGACACAATTTTGTCATGAATTTATCTGTGTCCATTGTTTAATATGCACATAGACCAAGGTGAGCGACACAGGCTCTTGAGAGCCTCTAGTTTTAATTTTAATTCTTTTACATTGAAAACAATTAAATAACGTGCATCATGCAGTTGTGCATTAACCCATAAATACAGTTAATTCAAAAAGGGTATGGCTAATTTCCCCTGTATATGTTTCTCTTACAGGATGAGTATTTGAACAATAATCTTTCTAGTGGAAATTTAAAGCCTATATCAAATTCTTTAAATATATTGTTTTGTAATTTTACATATAATTTGTATTGCAATAAAATCTACACAGAAAAGTAAGTGGTATTTGTTGCTGCTGAAGTCATTCTTTGAACAGATATATCATGTTAAGGAGGGGTATTTGCGAAAAATACCAGTCGAGAGTATGTTAAATTTTGCTAGCCGTAAGCAGAGGGAAATTCATTCTCAAGACTGGTATTTTTCGCAAATACCCCTCAAAAACATGCTATATCTGTTTAATTACACCAAAAGTTAACTTTCAAAAACGCATTGATGATCGTGACGTTACAAGCGTTGTGAGATAGAGTACTTTTTGGCAAATACCACGGTAGTCAGGGTAAAAAAGACATATCCTTTTAGCATATACCCCTGCGTCGTTAAAAAATGAAAGATATTCATTTGATAACAGTAAATTGGTGAAAAATACACTGAAAAAAATAACCAATCAAAACCCAGGATTCTTACATAAGGTGTAATTATAGATATAAATTTTCAAATTTAAAATGTGTTTTTGTCACTTTTTAACTGAAGGACATTTATTATTGTCATTTTGTCATTTTTAACTTCAATGCTACTTTAATTTTTGTAATATTGAAAAAAAAACCTTGTTTAATTCATACAAAAAAATTCCAAAATGTGAGGTTAAATTATTGCGATTATAACACAGTTGCATTTTTTTGTTTTTATTTTATTTTTTTTTTTAATAATAAAAACATGGCAATAATTTACAGTATAAGTATTTATCCTTATAAACTGCCTAGAGGCATTAAAAAAATGTTTGATAACTGAGCTAGAAATATTTTGTTCAATCAATTTGCCATCCAAATTAGGGCATGTAACGGATTGTACTTCAAGGTCTAAAAGTTGGCATATATGGCACTTATTTTCCTGGCTTTATTTAATTATTGTATTAATATGTTGTAGGTATGTCATTGCACAAGCAGATTGATTTAGTAATGACAACAATCTTGAAAAACACAGATAAAATTTATGAAGAGAACAATAAATCAAATTTGACTGGAAAGTTGAGCTACATCAGAGTCATTAGGATGTTTGCTACAACAGTAGATTTCAAGGAAATGATGAAGAATCTTAAGAATGGAGGAATAGAAGGAGGTCATGGTATGTCGGAGTAATTTATTTATTGTCATTGAATGGCGACTCCCTGGCTGGTGTGTGTTGTTGTTGTACTGTGGATTCATTTATTTTCGTGGGTACCAATTTTCGTGGATTAAGAAAAACTTGCATATTCGTGGATATTTAATTTCGTGGTTTTACTGAAGTCTGCATACAAGCCTATAGAAAAATTATCATTTGTTGAATATTTAATTTCGTGGTCTGACTGTGCCCACGAAATCCACGAAAATTGGTATCCAACGAATAATAATGAATCCACAGTACCTTAGTTTTAAGAATCTTCTCCGAAACAACTGTTCCCTTTTGCCTTTGCAGAATATAATGCTTTCTGGGTAATATTTTAAAAAACATACACCAAAACATTGTAATTTGTATAAAACCTTCTAAACAATGGAAATTCAACTAATGACATATTCATTTTGGTATACGAACAAAGAGATTGCCCATAGTACGTTAGATTCTGAAAAGGTGAATGCTCCTTAGGATGTGTTTCCTGTCAACCAACCAACATAGCCACAATGGCTGAAATGGAAAATAAGACTAAATTTCAATTATTTTTAATTAAATTATTCAGAGGACTCTCTTTACAGGAGTGATTGTCAAATGATTTTTCCCCTTTTTTTCAGAATTTTAAGTCTTGCCTCCACATATACAGAAGCGCAAGACATGGGACTTTGCTACTGAGCCTTAATATAATCAGGAAAATTTTAATGTAGTGTCTAAAATGGCATTAGTTTAAATTTTTTCTGAACAATCAGTTAATTTGAAAACTAGTGTTGGATTTATACAATTGAGTATAACACTTGGTTTCTTTTATGTTGTGGTACCAAAGGTTACAACTATTAGACTCAAATTGATAATTTATCATGCCTTTTAGAAAAAGACAGTGATACTTGAAGTTCATCTAAGCAACTTTCTTGTCTGTCGTACATTAAAATTGTTTCTAGGTGAGCTATGTAACCAAACTGAGCCTATATATATAACGATATGAAATGACTGATATCTTTGCAATACATTTTAATTTTATTTATAGGAGAAACATCTTCTTGGCATATCTTTGAGAAGAAACCTGAAGTTTACAAGTACCATATCCAAGCTATAGGGAGGAAAGAAGATGCAGAAATGGTGCTGGATATTCTCAAAAAAGATGTGGCTAACATGGAGGTATGGATCTAATTTGATATTGCCACCTGATGGTTTAAATATTGTGACATGACCCTTCTTATCAATTTAATTGCCTGTTGTTAACTTCAAAAGGAACACAGCATCAGGATTCTAATTGAATTGTTTTACTATATATTTGAAAAAAACACCTTATTTTGAATTGTTGGTTGACCTTATCTTCAGCATTCAAAATGAGTTAAGTGAGTAATCTGAATGTGCATAGAAGACTACTATTAATATAGAAATTATTTTCTTAAGATTTTGATGAAAGCTTCAGTTTTACCTTTCTTTTCAACAAAGATGGTTCATCTTTGAGATGTTTTCTTAGTTGATATCACAGAACCCATTTAAAAGCTTATCAAAACTCACAATTAGTAAAATTAGCACCCTCTATTCATACCATTCTATATATATGACAATATTGCCTGTATCTGGATTATGAAACCAGTGGCTATCTTTAAGTCCAGTCTTGCACACTCTGATATAAGCAAGGTGCAATCTTAAGAGGCTCTTTCATATGTACTTTCTTAGCTGTTTTAAATATTCTGATCGGTTGCGTGAACATCAACAATAATGAGGTAAAATGTTTACATCTGATAGCCAAAAAAACTACATTTTCAGAAATAGATAAATAATGCAATGCACATTTGTATTGTATTTGCCTGTTCAAGGCAAAGATTTAGAAAGCAATGGCCATCTTGGTTTACTCATTCACACTCAGGTAAATGAGGTGTGATCTTAAGAGGCTTCTTCATTGCTGTTACTCATCTGATCAGTTGTAACATCATCCATAATGAAGTAAAATGTAAAACTAGTGCTTTTAAATATGTAATTCGCTCTTATATTCATCTATTAGTATGCATAATTTTGAATCTAATTTAGTTGTACAGTAGAAAAAAACAGAACATAAAAACAAATGACTATGTCTCTCTGATCTAAAGCCAGTTTGTGGATCTATTAGTTGTCAGTGAAGATTTTAAAGAGTTAATAACAATAGACAACAACCCAGCAAGGAGTGAAATGAGAAGTCACTGCCTTAGACTGTTTGTTTTGTATATTTATAAATATCTTTTTGTTTTATAGGTACCAAAAAAGGTTGTTTACAAAATAGCACCACCAGTAAAGAAGGTAAAGAGGAAAATTCAGTCTCTACACAATAATGGATACCATATTACTCTGGATGAGGCAGGGAAGAAGGCCATCTTAGAGGGAACTGAAAAGGATGCAAAAGAGATCCGAAAGGAACTTGAAGATTTCATAGATAATACGCTAATCATTAATTTGTCAGAGGATGATTTCACCGCATTGATGCATCTTGGGAAGAAGGAATCATGGTTTAAACAGATTGTGTCACATACTTATGACAAAGGTACTTTAGTGTTAACTATGAAGAAGGGTCTTGATCCTGAACCATTACTGAAAAAAATCAAAACAAAAATTGAAGAAATTCGTAAAATGTCTGAAATCGATGTACCATTGCAGAAAAAGATGACGCTATTCCTTGAAGAAATTGAAAAAGAAGTTGAAGAAACTGTAGGAGGAATTGCCTGTTATATGGGATTTAATAAGAAGAGAATTGTCATTAAAGCGCCAAATATGAGAAAGGCTCATGAAGCTAAATCTTTGGTGCAGATTAAAATTGGTGTGGTTATTCCAGTGAAAAGGAAAAAGAAGAAAAATGGTAATCAATCAAAGGAAACAACATCAATGACAGAGCAACAAGAATTAAGAAATGGAACTAAGTTCATAACCAGAGAAGGGATCAATATTTTAGCATATCCCGGTGAATTTCAAAATCTTAAAGTTGATTGTTTGGTTAGTCCTGCAAATAGGAACCTTCAGCACACAAAAGGAATTGCTCTAAATATAGCACAGGCTGCAGGTGCTCAGATGGAAAAGGAATGTGAAGAATATTTGACAGAAAAAGGGGACTTAATTATTGGGACATGCTGTTCTACAACTGCAGGCAATCTACCCTATCACTGTATTATACATACCATTGGTCCTACCTGGCATGCATATGGGGATGAAAAGAAGAATTGTTTAGAAGATCTGAAAGCTGCCATTGTTTGTTCGTTACATCATGCCAATGCACATAGACATAAATCTATAGCTTTTACCTCAGTAGGAACAGGCAAGTTGAACAAACAGTTTATAGTGTTTTGATATGCCCACATTCTAGGTGCAAATTCAAAGTTAGAATTTCTAATTCTTTTGTGAAAGGTTTTGCTAATGAAAAAAGTAAAGAAACACATAAAAAATTCTTTCCCTAATAACACTTTTACACTAATGCCATGTTTTCATGAACAAAAACATTAGATTTGGCTAAAATTGTAAAGATCAAAGAGAATTAAAATAGATCAAAGAAAAATGATACCAAAAAGCATGAAAATGCATGAGTCTCATGCTAATTGGCAACCCTAATTATCAAACTAAAAATTGCTATTTTGTAACAAAACATGATTGAAAAATGAAGCACACAATGCTGACCATCATAAACCATTATAAAATAATAAGACAACACCATGACCAAAAAGGGGGGTGGGGGGTATGTTGATGGCTGAGTGCTCCTAAATGAGTAATCGCACTTCTGTATCACAAGCTTGTCAACACATGTTTCAGCTGCATTCAACTCCAATCTTGATTGGCTAGTAATGTTAAGTTTTCCTACCAGTTCTGAGGTTGTTGGTTCAAATCTTGCACTCTGGCTTTCTCCACCGACAAAATAGCCAACAGTGCTGACAAAGTCTGTAAACACCAATCAATCAATCAACCAGGAAAAGAAATAAAGGGATGAAAAAAAACAACATGTTGCATAGAAAGAAAAAATAATGTCAGCAATTCTTGCTCCACCAGACATCTTTGCTAGAGACAGTCACACCATGTCCTTAGAGAAAGTCTTTATATTTTAGAATTTATCATTAGAATTTCTTATAAGTATTGATATCAAATTTTCCATTATTTTAAAAATAATATAGTCTTTGATATATGTCTGAATGTGGAATCATAAATTTTCATGGGTACTAATTTTGTTGGATTAAGGAAACCTTATGGGTTTGTGGGTATTTTATTTCATGGTTTTGCTGAAGACCACATAAAAACCTATAGAAATATTGCCATTCATTGAACATTTCATTTCGTGGTTCACATGTAACCACAAAATCCAAGAAATTTGATATCCAACGAATAATAATTAATCCACAATAATTTGTTCATATATTTTCAGGAATATTTGGGATCCCAAAACCCTTCTGTGCCATTCAGTACTACAAAGGAATTGAGGAATATGGTAAAAACATGAATGCTGATGAGAACAGTGTCAAAGATGTACATTTTATAGATACAGATGAAAGCATGTGTCAGATTCTACAGAAAACATTCACGAAATATCTAGGAGAAGGCAAACCTATATGAGGGTGGTAAAGGAGGGGTGCTTGCACGAAAAAAACGTGAAATAAGACACAATTTCACGTTGAACGTGAAATAATATCTGTAATGAACGTTGCACGAAAAATAAATACTTTTATTTGAACCTTTTGTGACTTAGTCACTGTCTTCTTGTATGTATTAACTCTTTGTTTTACTTGATATTCCCGATTTAGTATACACATTTATGATATAATTGGTTTACAGCTTTTAAAAAAGTATTTCTTGACGATCCCTGCCAAGTGTTTGAATTTTATTTGAAAAATACCGAGCACGCAAAATAAGACTTTGAAAATCACGATGCACGTAAAATTAAATAAGCAGAACACGTTGAACGAGGCACCCGTCTTGCACGACTGAACGTCAAATAAAAAAGTAAAAACATGTTGAACGTGAAATAAAAAACGGCGATCACGTTGTACGGAAATAACCCTTTACCACCCTCCTATATGAACTTACCAAATATCTAGGAAAAGGCAAACCTATATGATTTTACTTAAAGTCTAGGAAAGAACTTAACAAATATTTAAACATGAACATTAAATGAACATTTTATAACTTATCTTGTTGGCTGCAAATTTGCATACTGTTAAATTCCTTAAATAAGCAGTAGGTGTTTAAAAATGCCCTGTACCAAGTCAGGAATATGGCCATTGTTATATTATAGTTCGTTTCTGTGTGTATTACATTATAACGTTGTGTCGGTTGTTTTCTCTTATTTTTGAGTGTAAATTCACATTGCGATAAGACGTGTCACGGTACTTGTCTATCCCAAATTCATGTATTTGGTTTTGATGTTATATATATATGTTATATTTGTTATTCTCGTGGGATTTTGTCTATGTGTGTTACATTTTAGTGTTATGTCCTTGTTCTCCTCTTATATTTAATGTGTTTCCCTCGGTTTTAGTTTGTTACCCCGATTTTGTTTTTTGTCCATGGATTTATGAGTTTTGAACAGCGGTATACTACTGTTGCCTTTATTTGTGTCTGTCTTTGTACCTGTGTGTTATACTCGGGTGCACTTTATGTATGTATTTTTTCACTTTCAGGGCAAGGAAAATAATTATATCTGGATTTTTTTATGGAGCCTGTAGATTGTCAAGTGCTTGCAGTGACTTGATAAATTGATCATGTGGCATTTTGTTATGAATAAATATATTTTTTTTTTATTTTAATAAAAATCAATGTTCATACAATAAATGATAGAAGAAACTGTACAGAGCAAATACTGCAAATATGACTGAGAGTGTCTTTATATTAAAATATTTGTTTCAGCATTTTCTTTTCGTTCATCATTAACATTTCTTTCCTATAAGAAAGAATAGTAAGAGGGGAACAACACTGGTAGATTTGTATACATTGCATGTATCTTAAAAGTACCAGTCTTTGGAAGAAGCATGCAGGTATTTCTGTCTGTCTGGTAATAGATTGAAATCTCTGGATACATTTTGTTTAGAATTATAGCCAATTACAGAGTTAGCTCTTCTTAATTGTTAATTTCTAATGCAGAGTTCTTAGTTTATCTAAGGTCATCTTTGCCTGAGGGAGTTGGATCTAAGTTATCATAAGCTTTGTTAATTTATAGTTGGAGAAATTTAAGTTCATTTATTTTCATGAATCGTGTAAGTTCTGATACATCAAATTCTGAGATGAGTTACAAAATTAACAAAGATGAAATATAGTGCATTGGGCACCTTATATTGAAACAATAAACTAGAACTGAGGTTCAGATAATTTCACTTCTATCAACAAAAACTTGAATATACCTCAATTTATATTTTTTAATAAGTTGTTGTTGGTCCAAGTTCAATCTGATCCTAGTGTAGAGAGAATGCTATACTCTCTGCACTAAGAAACTTGCAACAACTCTTGATGATACATTTCTATTTTGGAAATGTATTTTATTATTAACACTTTACAATTTCACTTAAATGAAATTGTGTATAATATTTATTGCCATGTATATGTAAATTCTGTATTTGTGCCATACTTTGAATATAGAGATTTGGAAATATTATTTTTACAAAAAAGATTAAGAAAATATCCATATCTTTTTGCAACTTTGAATCCAAATGCAAGACAAATATCATTTTACTATAATGTTATACAAATGATAACTTAAGAAAAAAATTTAAATCATTAAGGACAACCATATTCTAATAGAAATCCTTTCAAAATAGTAAATAATGAAACAATCTGTGTAAATTTATGAAATCAGCAGCAAAACATTGCAATTAAGTTAATGCAATACTCTCGGCAATACTTTGAAGCAATTGCATTTTGGATCAGTTCAAACTTTCTTCATAAGCGGTCAGAATGATCTGTCATAGGAATATTCTGAACTGTTCTGGAGAAGCTTTACCACAGAACTGTTCGTAGGTAGATAAAACTGTCAATAGTTTCTAGCTAACACCTATTCTAAATTATGTACAATCCAGGGATTAACATACAAACTAACTGTTGTATTCGTCTTGGACATTTCATTGTAAGGCATGGTACCAAATGTTGCTATGGAATAATTTCAGTAACTAGTAATTGATTAATGGTTGTACATGTATAACATATTGGTATTGGAACATGCATTATTTCCATATCTAAATGTGTACAGTATCATTTGGCAGCATTTTGTTCAAGGATAAGGTTCAAATTCTGAAATTTTTATTATCTCACCCCGATTTTATCTATTGTGCATTTACATTGTGTCATAAATCAAACATATTTATTCAATGTATATTCAGTTGTTTGTTTGCGATTGAGTTATTAAAACCATTTCACTTAATATTTTATAGTGTGTCTTTCTATGTTGTGATGTTACACTTTTTTGTTTATGTAAGGATACATGTTGTTACCTATTCAAACTTTTAAACCTGCTGCATTTGTTAGCACCTGTACTAAGTCAGGAACTGGATGTTCAGAAGTTGTCGTTTGTTAATGTGGTTCATACATGTTTCTCGTTTTAGAAAAGATTATAACTTGTTCTAAATCTTTACTTAAGCACTGGCCTCCCTAATAACACGACAGGTAAGCTACTATTACTAAATGTATTCACACTGAAATATAGTTCCCTATAGTTCTCATGTATGTGCAGATAATGCAAATGTAAACTGAAAAAATAGGTATATTTTTGGAGTAGTTCATATAGGAATGTATGCCATTAAGGTGTGTTGATGTGCAGGTTTTTTTTTTAAAAACATTTTGATAAGGTAATTTTAAAAGTATTGATACACTACTAGTATGATTGACAACTGTCATTATCACTTAACAATCAGAGACAAGGTAGACCTTTAATTACAATGCCCCACCTCCTAAACTGTAAATCAAATTGACCACATTACCTATCAACTTCAGTCTTACATAATTATACAGACCATTCAATATACATCTAAATCTTAATACACAAGTATTTGACCTCATAATTGAATACACAAATGAATATATTATGGGGACAAAGTCTAATTAATGGGGACTAATGAACTCAAAATCGTTAACTTCTTTTTTCAGATCTAGTTCCTGTTCCGGTTTTCCCCGCATTTGCGCAGAAATCTGTCTTGTTTGCATGAGACTTTGAAAAGAAAATTATATGTATCAGTCTAGTAAAATATAAGATTGGAACTCAATACAATTTCATTTTTAATAATTGTTTGATTTGAAAAAAACGTTACCTGATGGAAGCGTTTCTTTTGTTTACATTGAATATGACGTCATAATTTAAACAACGTCACAGCTAAATCCCTAACCACAGAACCGAAATCGGGAACGTTACGGTATTTCCGTTTCCTTTATTAACATGTTTGAGGTAAGAAAATAATACATACAGACTTCGTCCCCATTCACAGGTTATGCCTGCCTCATATTAGATGTTTGAGATATATAAGGATGATAGATTTATTTATTGCCTATTTCTTTTGATCTACATTACATAAAGTGATTCTGTAAATTATGTCTGAAAGATAAATGATTTATGGATTAACAAGATCTTTATATAGAAAAGGAAATATGAATATAGATATGAATTAATAAAAGTTATTCAAGTAAGGCCTATAATTTACTTAATAAATTTCCAATAATCATCTGTAATTAATCAACAATTTAGATTAGTTGACTTATTTTTTTATCAGGATTTGTCTTGAAACAGTTTTAAAATTTAAAACTTTTAATAATAACAAACCCTTGTTTATTAGCTTATTCCCCATCAATCATAATGTCTATTTTAGTCATTTGAATTTTTATTAGAAGTGAATATATATTTTTGCAATCAAGAAAGAATCAACATTTCAATGAAATAAGTTTTTTGATTTGTTTACGGTGAAAAAGTACATTTTCAGTGCCCTGTGTTGAAAAATACTTTAAAAAATGATCAAAAGACACTCTACAACTTAAATCTTCAATGTCATATAACCTATGTTTCATTTTCCTCTCCATACCTTAATATGAAATTATTCAAACTACAATTCTAATCTTTCCATGAGTGATTTCCATCAATTTGAATTTTTCCCGTTTGAATGGTTTTATATTGTTAATTTTTTTGGGCCCTTTATAGCTTGCTGTTCGGTGTGAGCCATGGCTCCATGTTGAGCACCTTTGACCTATAATGGTTTACTTTTTCAAATTATAACTTGGATATAAATTTGTCTCATTGTCACGCATATTTCATCTTCTTATATCTAATGACGAGAAAATTTCATTACCAAATTACTAAATAATTTCGTAAACCTTTCAAAAGTCACTGGGAAAAGTGACCTTGTCCCAATAATTAATCATGAAATCAAATGGACCGAGGAAAATATTAACTGTTACATTAAAGTACAAAACTCGAGACAGCCTTATCTAAAATCGATAATACCTACTAAATTCTTTCAACCACATAATATATAGTATCATCAGAGACATATAATATATATATATACACTAATATCATGAAGTTTCTGTTACAAGCAGGGTAATGTTTCGTAAAAGATGCGTGTAAGATGTTATGAAATTGTTGCAAGTTCTGATCTCTAAATATTACATAGGGATGGATATCTACCTAAATACAAAGCAGATATGACGAACTGTTTGTTCAACAACTGAAGAAATTTTATTATCCTTAACAACAGTTACTGCTACGAGTTTTGGGGCACGTGTCCTCTAAACAGAGCAATTATTACGAGACGTTAGTGTAGCTCCTTCAATATCATCATTTCATTATTTTTGGACAATAGCGGATAAGATATAAAAACGTTTGAATAGAAATATACCTGAATTTGCATTAGATTTCACAGTTTACTTCATCACGATATCTTATGTATATAATTGTGTAGCTTGAGTCCCAAATCTATATGAAATTATACTAATAAAAAATGTAAACATTGTTCTTTTATGTCATCATATTCATTCATTGACAAGTGAAGTGGGAAAAAGAAAATAAAATAGATTTTCTTTTTTTCGAATAGATAAGTATTCGATCTTTGACCTTATTTTATGTACCGTTACTTATTTTGGCGAATTCAATGGCATATAGCAGGTTTGACGATTACATTTTGAAATTTGGAGAATTTCAGAAAAGGTATCAAAAGTTCACATGAATAATTTTAGCGCTTATCTGGATATTATGAACATTCATTACTATATAAATAAAGTGTATTTACTATCAATTCTAAGTTTACTAATCGATCCATGGTGGTCATTGATATAGTATACAGACCCTCTATTTAATCTGTGACCGCCGTGCATAGTAAACTTGAAAATGATAGCAGATAGAATTAAAATACACTTTATTCGTAGTATATGTATGTTCAAAGTATACAAAAAAACGCAAACCGGAAGTATAATCTGACTTATAATTTCGTTCAATGACGGGACAATATCCGGATGCCTTTTTTCTCGTTTTTCTCCCAAAATAACTCAATCTGAATAGTCATATGAATGGATGACAAATGCGACTATGCACTGTACCTATAAGACACAGAGGCGTGTTGATTAATTAATTGTGGAAAGAAGAGAAGCGACACCCAAAATGAGGTCTTCTCGTTTAATAGTATAGATAACCTTTCGCGTTCAGTTGGCCTCCATAAACAGTAACGATTTGTCTTACTACTAAATAATTTCCCTTTTCATTAAATAATCATTAACATGTTAATAATCGATTAGTAAACTTAGAATTGATAGTAAATACACTTTATTTATATAGTAATGAATGTTCATAATATCCAGATAAGCGCTAAAATTATTCATGTGAACTTTTGATACCTTTTCTGAAATTCTCCAGTCATTAAATCTTTTACAAAATTCATTGATTACAAAAAAAAAGAAGATGTAGTATGATTGCCATGTTGAGACAACTCTCCACAAGAGACCAATGAATGTTAATAAATTAATATCCAGATAATCGCTAAAATTATTCATGTGAACTTTTGATAACTTTTCTGAAATTCTCCAGTCATTAAATCTTTTACAAAACTCATTGATTACAAAAAAAAAGAAGATGAGGTATAATTACCATGCGGAGACAACTCTCCACAAGAGACCAAAATGACACAGAAATTAACAACTATAGGTCACCGTACGGCCTTCAACAACAAGCAAAGCCCATACCGCATACTCAGCTTTAAAGGGCCCCGAAATGACGATGTAAAACAATTGAAACGAGAAAACTAGCGGCCTTATTTATGTACAAAAAATGAACGAAAAACAAATTAATATGTAACACATAAACATACGACAACCACTGAATTACAGGCTCCTTACTTAAATGTTCATAACATACTAAAGGTATGTTCATATTGAAATTGATAGAAAACCAAAAATTGGGAATTTTGGAAATAAAGAGGGATAAAAAAAAAACATTTCCCTGTCCCCAATGACACTTTTGCTGAAATTCTCCAGTCATTCAATATTTTACAAAATTCTTCCAACAACACTTTACATACTTTAAACTACGCTCTGAATGCCCGCGATTTCGCGGGTGTGTGTCGCTTCTCCTCCTTTCACAATAAATGAATCATCATGCCTCTGTGTCCTATAGGTAACATGTATAGTCGTTTGGGTTTGGGTTATTTGGGATAAAAAACGAAAAAGAATGCGTCCGGATATTTTCCCGTCATGGGACAAAACTTTTTTTTATCTATAGTAAAGGATCCTACAAATTAATGTAATATACAGTCACAGAAAATAATTATACTTATAAATATAATTATTTTCTGTGACTGTTTATTACATTAATTTGTAGGATCCTTTACTATAGATAATTTAGCTGATCTGTAACAATAACATCTTCATGCCTTATTCTTTTTTTTTTTGAGAGCCCAGGTGGTCGTGTGGTCTAGCGGGACGGCTGCAGTGCAGGCGATTTGGTGTCACGATATCACAGTAGCATGGGTTCGAATCCCGGCGAGGGAAGAACCAAAAATTTGCGAAAGCAAATTTACAGATCTAACATTGTTGGGTTGATGTTTAGACGAGTTGTATATACATTATGTACACAGCCATGTATCACCATCATTGATGGCGATCCGATGGATACATCTGTTGTAGAGTTGTCACTGACTCAGACGTACTTATAAATATAATTATTTTCTGTGACTGTATATTACATTAATTTGTAGGATCCTTTAGATAATTTAGCTGATCTGTAACAATAACATCTTCATGCCTTATATATCATGTACTGTAGTACGCCGCTAGATTAAAACTGACGAGGAAAGGTAACACACGGCCAGCGAAAGCTCTTTTTTTTGAGAGCCCAGGTGGTCGTGTGGTCTAGCGGGACGGCTGCAGTGTAGGCGATTTGGTGTCACGATATCACAGTAGCATGGGTTCGAATCCCGGCGAGGGAAGAAACAAAAATTTGCGAAAGCAAATTTACAGATCTAACATTGTTGGGTTGATGTTTAGACGAGTTGTATATACATTATGTACACAGCCATGTATCACCATCATTGGTGGCGATCCGATGGATACATCTGTTGTAGAGTTGTCACTGACTCAGACGTATATATATATATATCAGTCTAAAGATTTGCACAACGGTACTGATATAAGATGTTATAATACGAAAATGTTGTTATTAAATCGTGTTGACAAATATTTCGGCTCAACAAATGGCCTTCTTCAAGTGTCACAAGTTTTAACAATACTGATACATAATGTATAAGGTGTAAAAATAGATCAGTAATAATACAGGTAAGTTTTGGTCGATTGATTTTAATCCAAAATCCTGAATATCATAATATAAACAAAACACTATAATTCAATATACGTGACTGTGTATATTAACAATAAAAATGAGTGAAAAACAAAACCGTTAGTATTTCTTATTGATGCCGTTTGGATGATGTACATTAAGTTCCTTTATCCAAAAGCTTTCCCGAACCTGTCGCTGGGCATCATTCCAGTGAATGTTCTGTTCAATCACTAGAATTTTCATGCGGTTAAAGTCATCAGGTTTGTGACCCGACTGTCTGAAGTGCTGAGAAACTGGGAGAAGTGGCTTCTTAGAGATATCACTCCTATGGCCATTGAGGCGTTTGTGGAAAGGCTGCTTTGACTCACCAACATATTGGAGGCCACAAACCGAACATTCTAGTATGTAAATAACATTCATACTTTTGCAGGTAACATTGCAAAATATCTTATAGTTGTTTTCGGTTGCCTTACTGTGAAATGTTGATGAATGCTGCATCTGTAGGCAGCATTTGCAGCGTTTTTCTTCACACGAACGACATTCTCCAGAAGTACTTCTATCATCAGACACTTCAACCCGCACCAGCAGGTTCCGCAGACTACTAGGTTGCCTAAAAGCTATCATTGGAGGCTCAGGAAAAATCTTGGATAGTTTGGAATTCTTTTCAACTAATTTCCAATGCTCACGAATGACACCAAAGCTGTTTTTGAGAGATGGGTGGTAAGTAAGAACACATGGAGTCCTTTTATTTTTCTTTTTAACTTTGTATTCCAATAGTTCACTCCTGGGAATTGACTCCGATTTCTGAAAGCTTTTTTTGATATTTCTGTGTTTGTAGCCCCTTTTCTTCAAGCGAGTTTCAAGTTGACGTAGTTGTCTTTTAGTTGTTTCTGTGTTGCAACATATTCGCTTGACTCTAAGTGCCTGACTGTATGGAATGCTCTTGGTAAGATGAGCAGGATGGCAACTTTTAGGGGACAAATATTGATGAGTGTCAGTAGGTTTAGAATATAAATCTGTAGATATGATGCCCTCTGTGAGCGAACTTGAAGTATCGAGGAAGGCGATTTTGGATTTAGACTTCTCATGAGTAAATTTGATACTAGGATGTATGTTGTTGGCATGAGTGATAAAAGTATCTAAATCCTCGTCGCTTTTATTCCATTTCATATCCACATCATCTATAAATCTAAACCAGGAAAGCGGTTTTTCGATGGAAGTTTCAAGGAGTTGTTTCTCTAATTTGCCCATAAATATGTTGGCATATGACGGAGCCATTTTGGTGCCCATGGCAGTTCCAACCGAAAACAACTATAAGATATTTTGCAATGTTACCTGCAAAAGTATGAATGTTATTTACATACTAGAATGTTCGGTTTGTGGCCTCCAATATGTTGGTGAGTCAAAGCAGCCTTTCCACAAACGCCTCAATGGCCATAGGAGTGATATCTCTAAGAAGCCACTTCTCCCAGTTTCTCAGCACTTCAGACAGTCGGGTCACAAACCTGATGACTTTAACCGCATGAAAATTCTAGTGATTGAACAGAACATTCACTGGAATGATGCCCAGCGACAGGTTCGGGAAAGCTTTTGGATAAAGGAACTTAATGTACATCATCCAAACGGCATCAATAAGAAATACTAACGGTTTTGTTTTTCACTCATTTTTATTGTTAATATACACAGTCACGTATATTGAATTATAGTGTTTTGTTTATATTATGATATTCAGGATTTTGGATTAAAATCAATCGACCAAAACTTACCTGTATTATTACTGATCTATTTTTACACCTTATACATTATGTATCAGTATTGTTAAAACTTGTGACACTTGAAGAAGGCCATTTGTTGAGCCGAAATATTTGTCAACACGATTTAATAACAACATTTTCGTATTATAACATCTTACTAGAACACACCCGCGAAATCGCGGGCATTCAGAGCGTAGTTTAAAGTATGTAAAGTGTTGTTGGAAGAATTTTGTAAAATATTGAATGACTGGAGAATTTCAGCAAAAGTATCATAAGTCATATATAGGTTATTTGGGACAGGAAAATGCTTTTTTTTTTTTTATCCCTCCTCCTTTATTTCCAAAATTCCCAACTTTTGGTTTTCTATCAATTTCAATATGGACATAGTTTTCATTTAGTATGTTATGAACATTTAAGTAAGGAGCCTGTAATTCAGTGGTTGTCGTTTGTTTATGTGTTACATATTTGTTTTTCGTTCACTTTTTGTACATAAATAAGGCCGCTAGTTTTCTGGTTTGAATTGTTTTACATTGTCAGTTCGGGGCCTTTTGAAGATGAGTATGCGGTATGGGCTTTGCTCGTTGTTGAAGGTTGTACGGTGACCTATAGTTGTTAATTTCTGTGTCATATTGGTCTCTTGTGAAGAGTTGTCTCAACATGGCAATCATACCACATCTTCTTTTTTTTGTAATCAATTAATTTTGTAAAAGATTTAATGAATGGAGAATTTCAGAAAAGGTATCAAAAGTTCACATGAATATTTCTAGCGCTTATCTGTATATTATGAACATTCATTACTATATAAATATAGTGTACGTATTTACTTTCAATTCTAAGTTTACTAATCGATCCATGATGGTCATTGATATAGTATACAGACCCTCTCTATTTAATAAACTCTGTGATCGCCGTGGATAGTAAACTTGAAAATGATAGCAGATAGAATTCTGAAAATACACTTTATTCTGTGTATAGGTATGTTCAAAGTATACAGAAAAACGCAAACCGGAAGTCTAATCTGACTTAAAATTTTGTCCAATGACGGGACAATATCCGGATGCCTTTTTTCTCGTTTTTCTCCCAAAATAACTCAATCTGAATAATTATATGAATGGATGACAAATGCGACTATGCACTGTACCTATAGGACACAGAGGCGTGTTGATTAATTTATTGTGGAAAGGAGAGAAGCGACACCAAAAATGAGGTCTTCTCGTTTAATAGTATAGATATCAGTACCGTTGTGCAAATCTTTAGACTGATATAATTTTTTCCTTATCTGCATAGTATCGCCTATTCTAGACGATCCGGTACATAGTAAATTTGCTGGTTGGTCGTTTTTATAGACTTTTATATATATATATATATATATATATATATATATAAGTACCTTTGACTTTTGATACCTCTCCTGAAATTCTCTGTATTGAGTAATTAAAGTATATATGCATGTTCATAGAGTACAGAAAAACAGAAGGTATAAAAATCGGTATTTGGAAAATAGGAGGAGGGCAAAAAAATGTGCCCAGTCCCTAGGTACCTTTGAATTTTGATACCTCTCCTGAAATTCTCCAGTCAGCATATTTTTTTTTTACAGTTTACATACGCTCTATTTCCCCGCGATTTCGCGGGTGTGTTCTAGTAGTCATTTATACCAGATTTATATCCTACCATTGGCATGTTAATAAGGCTCTCAAAAGAAAAAGCAACGATGGATTGTTCTAGAAGCATATTTTATTAGACTAATAATGGTCTATATATAAGCAGTTACATTTATTTCATGTTTGAAACGGTGCAAATTTTTACATTGTACCAGTTGCATATATATTAAAATAAATAAAACATGTGGAAACAAGAATGTGTCCATAGTACACGGATGCCACATCGGCACTTTATTTACTAAGTTTCGAGTTGATTGGACTTCAACTTCATCAAAAACTACCTCCACCAAAAACTTTCACCTAAAGCGGGACAGACGGACGGACGAACGAACGAACGAACACACGGATGCACAGACTAGAAAACATAATGCCCATAAATGAGGCATAAAAATTGACCTTTTTCGGGTGGTCGGGATCTGGTGTTTTTAAGCTCGGAATTTTGGGATTGATCCTTTCGGGATCCAGGAATATATTTTTCGATTTCGGGATTGCGGGATATGAATTTCTTTAAATTCTGCATCTCGGGATTTCATGTTTTTAAGCCCGGGATCTCTGGATCAGGGCCCTCCGACCACCCCACAAATCAGCCTTAGTCGGTCTTAGTCATTTATACAAGATTCATATTGCACCATTGGCAAGTTAAACAGTTACATTTATTTCATGTTTGAAGCGGTGCAAATTTTTAATTTAATATGACTTTTACCAAAAGATGCATTGTAGCA